>NW_028270139.1:157128272-157432320 GCF_037043375.1 Chiloscyllium plagiosum | reverse complement strand
TGAGGTGTTGTTCCTCCAATTTTCACTGTGGTTCATTGTGGCAATAGAGGAGGCCAAGGGTGGTCCTGTTGGAAAGGGAGCGATTAGGGGAATCAAAATGAGTGGTGACTGGCAGGTCCGGACGGCTCCTGCGGGCCTGGCTGAGATGCTTGGTGAACAGTTCCCTAAGTATACATTCAGTCTCCCTGATGTAGAGAAGACTACATCGGGAGCACCAGATGCAGTAAACTAGGTTGGAAGAGAGGCAGGTGAACTTCTGTGTCACCTGGAAGGACTGTTTGGGGCCCTGGATGGAGGTGAGGGGCATGGTGTACCAGCAGGTTTTGCGTCTTTTCCAGTTGCAGGGGAAGGTACCTGGGGCTTCAGTGGTGGGGTGGCGTGAACCAAGGACTATTGAAGGGAACTGTCCTTGTGGAAGGGAGAGAGGGTGGGGAGGGGAAGATATTCTTGTGGTGGGGTTTACTTGGAGTTGGGTGGAAATGTTTAAGGATGATGCATTCGATGTGGAGACTGGTGAGTTAGTTGATGAGTACAAGGGGACTCTGTCTTTATTGCATTTGGAGGGGGGGAGGTTTAGAGCAGTGGAACTGGGAATGGAGGTGCAGCGGAGGGCTGTTTGGATGATGAAGGGAGCAAAAGCACGTTGTTCAAAATAGGTGGACATCTGGGATGCTCGTGAGTGGAATGTCTCCCCGTCCAAGCAGATGCAATGGAGGTAGAGAAATTGGGAGAATGGGATGGAGTTCTTGCGGGATACTGGGTGGGAGGAGATGTAGTCCAGGTAGTTGAGAGAGACAGTGGACTTGTAGTAAATGTCCGTCTGGAGACTGTCACCAGAGATGGAGACGGTCAGGTCAAGAAAAGGGAGGGAGGTGTCCGAGATGGACCAATTGAATTTGAGGGCAGGTTGGAAGTTGTGGGCAAAGTTGATGAACTGCTCCAGTTCAGCCTGGGTGCAGGACGTTGCGCCAATGCAGTCATCAATGTAACGGGCGGAAGAGTTGGGGCACAGTGCGTGTGTAGGTACTACAGAGGGACTGTTCGTTATAGCCAACAAAGAGGCAGGCATAGCTGGGGCCCAGCCAGGTTCCCATGTCCACCGTCTTGATTTGGAGGAAATAGGAGGAGTTAAATGAAAAGTTATTGAAGTTGGGGACCAGTTTGGTGAGGGTATTGGTGGTGGGGGACTGGATGGGTCTATTGGGGAGGAAGAAGCAGAGTGCCTGGAGGCCATCCTTGTGGGGCATGGATGTGTATAAGGACTGCATGCCCATAGTGAAGATCAAGGGTATTGCAGATGTAGGTGGTAAGTGCCTGAGCTAAGGGGGAGAGGATGAGGTCAAGGTAGGACAAGATGAGTTCAGTGGGGCAGGTGGTATTGCAGAGAGGTGTCTGACAAGATGTGGAATTTCCTGAAGGTGGTACATCTCTGCTTCATTACTTGTGGCAGGTGGAATATTTGGCTGACTGGGTGTGGGCTGATATATGAGTTTTTGTTTGACATTCAAAGGCAGGCCATATTTCTTTGGATTTAAAGAGATTAGGAAAATTTTGGAAATCTGGTGGAGATTGGTGGAGACATGGCAATCATCTTCACACTGCTGATCATGTATGTCTATGACATTCAGTATGGTTTAAGTACAGAGACAACTGAGGTTAAAACATTTTCCATCCAGAGAGAAAGACTTGACCTTCAGAATATTGTCTTCTTGACTTGTGGTCTAGGGTTGTTCTGTCAGGAAATGAAGCCTGCTTGTTTTGCTTCTAGACAGTCACATGTTTCACCATCATTTTCAATGAGTCATGTTTGGGTGATGAGAATTAGGAATCCCCAAATGAGTACTTCCCCGAAGTACTCAGTTCCACGGTGAACACTATTTTAATTTTGTGCCAAATGCACCCAAGGTCATCCACTAGAATGAAGTCACTATGTACAATAAATGGAGTTACTGAATCCCACTCAGTTCAGGGTGAGCCTGTCAAGCAGGTATTATGCTTTATTCCTGATGAAGGGCTTTTGCCCGAAACGTCGATTTTGCCTGTCCTCGGATGCTGCCTGAATTGCTGTGCTCTTCCAGCACCACTGATCCAGAAGCAGGTATTCTGCCATGCCATTGTCAAGGGCTTCCAGTCTCTTCAGGTTGGTGATGTGATCCCTCAACTTCTAGATGATCTTCATTTGCTCATCCAAGTAATGGCTCAAATGTTTGGGAAGTGTAGTTCAGGTTAGCTGTCTTTATTTTTAACTCTTTTATGGACTGTGGGTTTCGCTGGCTACAGCAAAATATACCAGACAACTTAATTGCTCTGGAGACTGGTGGTGAGTGACCTTAGAATTCAGGCGCACACATAGTGCTGACAGGATTTTGACCCAGTAATGGCAAAGGAATGGCGATATGGTTCCAAGTCACTATGGTGTGCGGAATTGGTGGTGATCCTATGCATCAGCCACCCTTGCAATTGGTGGTGTTCCTATGCAAGAGCCGCCCTGGTCATTCCTGGTGGCTTTGAAGATGCTGTTGGAGGACATTTGATGCAATGCATTTGGCCTTGTGCACTATCAAACAAATGAGTTGTTTTGTGTTGGATGGTGTTGAATTTTTTGAGTGTTTTGGAACTGCAGGCAAGTACAGAGCATTCCATCACACTCATACCTTGTGTGCTGCAGATTGTGGTTGGCTTTGGGGAATTAGGAGATGATTTACACACCACAGTATTTATACGGCTCATTCGATTCAGTTTCTGGTCAATGGTAACCCCATTGGAATTCAGTGATAGTAACGTCATTGAATGACAAAGAGCATTGGTGAGATTGTCTTTCATTGGAGATCAACCTTGCTCTGCACTTGAGACACATAAGTATTACTTGTCAGTTATCAACCCTAATCTTCACACTGCCCAGGTCTTAGTGCACGGACTGTGTCAGTACTTGGGGATTTGAGATTGGTGTTGAACATTGTCTAATCATCAGTGGAAATTCCCACTTCTGACCCTGTGATGAAGGAAAGATCATTGATGTAGCAGTTGAAGATGGTCTGATCAAGACACTATCGTGAAGAATACTCGCAGTAATGTCTTGGGACTGAAATTATCAAATTCCAACAATCACAACAATCTCCCTTTGTGCCAACTATGACACTAAACAGCAGTGGGGTTTCCCCTTGATTTCAGTTTTGCTTATGAATGTCTCTAGTTGGAAATTGTCATTGGCTGGCACTTCAGAGTCATAGAGTCATACAGCATGGAAACAGACCCTTCAGTCCAACCAGACCATGTCGACAATAATTCCAACCTAAACTATTCCCTCCTGCCCGTACTTGGTCCATGTCTCTCCAAGCATTTCTTATTCATGTACTTACCCAAATGTCTTTAAAACATTGCAACTGTACCCACACCCACCACATCCTCTGGAAGTTTATTCCACACACGAACCACTCTCTGTGTAAAACAAATTGCCCTTTTTGTCTTTTTTAATCTTTCTCCTCTCACCTTAAAAATATGTTCCCTTGTCTTGAAATCCCCCATCCTACGGAAAAGACACCTGCCATTCACCTTATCCATGCCCTTCATGATTTTATAAAGCTCTACAAGGTCACCCTTCAACTTCCTACACTCCAGTAAAAATGCTACTTATCAGTCCAAGTCTGAATGTTTACTGCATGGTGTTGTGAGGAGAAAGTGAGGACTGCAGATGCTGGAGATCAGAGCTGAAAATGTGTTGCTGGAAAAGCGCAGCTGGTCAGGCAGCATCCAAGGAGCAGGAGAATCGACATTTCGGGCATGAAGAAGGGCTCATGCCCGAAATGTCGATTCTCCTGCTCCTTGGATGCTGCCTGACCTGCTGCGCTTTTCCAGCAACACATTTTCAGCTCTGCATGGTGTTATGAACTTTCTTTTTGTCTGAGGAACTGTAAGTGGAACTGAAGATTGTCAGCAGATATCTACACTTCTGAAAGTATGTAGTGTTAGGGGGGAAGAAGGAGGAGAAAGTGAGGTCTGCAGATGCTGGAGATCAAAGTTGAAATTTTCGGCCTGTGCCCGAAACGTCGAATCTCCTGTTCCCTGGATGCTGCCTGACCTGCTGTGCTGTTCCAGCAATAAAGTTTCAACTAGGAGGGAAGAAGAACAATGTAAAAATATATGAAAATATTTGGGCCTAGGACACTCCACTAAAAGTTAAGCACTGATGTCTTGCAACTGGGATAATTGGCCTCCTACAGCCATAAACATCTCCCTTTGTACTGGGTATGATGAGAATGTCACCTGATTTCCAATTACTTCCATCTTACAAGGGCCCTTTGATGCCACACCTAGTCAAATGCTGCCTTGATGTCAAGGGCAGTCACTCTCACCTCACGTGTAGTGTTGAGTTCTTTTGTTTGGATCAAGTCAATATCTGAAACTGGATGTGTTTGGTGAAATCCAAATTGAGCGTCAATGAAAACATTTATTGCAGCATATATGGAACTTGATAACACTGTCAATGACCCCTTGTACCACTTTGCCGATGATTGAGAATAGACAGACAGGGCAGGGATTAGTTGGATTGAATTGTCCAACGTTTCGTAAACAAAACAGCCTTGGGAATTTTCCACATTGTCAGATAGATTCCAGTATCGTAGTTGCACAGGAAGGGCTTTGTTGGGCATTGGTAGTTCTAGAGCATAAAATTTCTGCATACTTTCAGGCAGGAGGTTGTTAGGTTTTTACCATATTCATAATTTCAACCATTCCTTCATATCATGTGAAGTGAATGAAATTGGCAGAAGGTTGGCATCTGAATTAGTGGTCACCTCAGCAGGAGGCTACGATGGATTATAAAATTCAAACCTTGCAAATATTTCACTTTTCCTTTTACGCTCATGTACTGAAGTTCACTTTCCTTGAAGATGGGTATGATCATGGATTGACCTCCTCTGTTATCTATCTAATTGTTTCCCATGAATCATGACTAAATGTGAGGGTTGTTTTTTTTAATCTGATCTACTGGTTATGGAATCATTTAACTCTATCTGTTGCATGTTGCTGTCAATTACAGAACACCAATTCATCAACTGAGATGTGGTAATCAGCACAAGGTATCCCTGCATGCCCATAAATGACTTGATGTCAAAAGACTACATGAGGACTCCCATGTGCCCTTCTTCAGGACTGCATTGCCATCTTTGGACAGTGGCAAGGACATACCTAGGTATGATGACAGAGGTGTTTGACAGATGGCTTTAAGTTATAATTTGATAAGTATGAATATGTAAGGCTTTTTTCTTGAGTAGTCTGTGGGATAGCTCTCCCAGTTTTGGTATAGGTTTCCAGACATCAGTGAGAAAGACTTTGAAGTTTTGACTGAGCTAGTTGTTCCTTTATCATATCTAGAGCTGCATTATTATTGGGTTTTATAACTGACTTTATCCTTATTAAACCTTTACACATCTGAATAATACACTTATGTGAGGAATAAGAGAATGGTCAAAGAAAGAATAGGGCCGATCAGGGATAGCATAGGGAACTTGTGTGTGGAGTCTGAGGAGGTAGGGGAAGCCCTAAATGAGTTTTTTGCTTCTGTCTTTACTAAAGAAACAAACTTTGTAGTAAATGAAACTTTTGAAGAGCAGGTGTGCATGCTGGAATGGATAGAGATAGAGGAAGCTGATGTGCTGAAAATTTTGTCGAACATTAAGATTGACAAGTCGCCAGGCCCGGACCAGATTTGTCCTCGGCTGCTTTGGGAAACGAGAAATGCAATTGCTTCACCACTTGCGAAGATCTTTGCATCCTCGCTCTCCACTGGAGTCGTACCTGAGGACTGGAGAGAGGTAAATGTAATTCCTCTCTTCAGAAAAGGAAATAGGGAAATCCCCGGCAATTACAGACCAGTAAGTCTCACGTCTGTCGTCTGCAAGGTGTTAGAAAGGATTCTGAGGGATAGGATTTATGATCATCTGGAAGAGCATGGCTGATTAAATGCAGTCAACATGGCTTTGTGATGGGCAGGTCATGCCTCACAAACTTTATCGAGTTCTTTGAGGATGTGACTAGAAAGCTTGATGAGGGTCGAGCTGTGGATGTGGTGTATATGGACTTCAGCAAGGCATTTGAGAAGGTTCCCCATGGTAGGCTCATTCAGAAGGTTGGGATACAGGGGAACTTAGCTGGGGGTCTGGGTACAGAATTGCCTGGCCAACAGAAGACAGCAAGTGGTAGTAGAAGGAAAATATTCTGCCTGGAAGTCAGTGGTGAGTGGTGTTCCACAGGGCTCTGTCCTTGGGCCTCTACTGTTTGTAATTTTTATTAATGACTTGGATGAGGGGATTGAAGGATGGGTCAGCAAGTGTGCAGATGACACAAAGGTTGGAGGTGTCGTTGACAGTATAGAGGGCTGTTGTAGGCTGCAGCGGGACATTGACAGGATGCAGAGATGGGCTGAGAGGTGGCAGATGGAGTTCAACCTGGATAAATGCGAGGTGATGCATTTTGAAAGGTCGAATTTGAAAGCTGAGTACAGGATTAAGGATAGGATTCTTGGCAGTGTGGAGGAACAGGGGGATCTTGGTGTGCAGGTACATAGATCCCTTAAAATGGCTACCCAAGTGGACAGGGTTGTTAAGAAAGCATATGGTGTTTTGGCTTTCGTTAACAGGGGGATTGAGTTTAAGAGCCGCAAGATCTTGTTGTAGCTCTATAAAACTTTGGTTAGACCACACTTGGAATACTGCATCCAGTTCTGGTCACCCTATTATAGGAAAGATGTGGATGTTTTGGAGAGGGTTCAGAGGAGGTTTACCAGGATGCTGCCTGGACTGGAGGGCTTATCTTATGAAGAGAGGTTGACTGAGCTCGGACTTTTTTCATTGGAGAAAAGGAGGAGGAGAGGGGACCTAATTGAGGTATAAAAGATAATGAGAGGTATAGATAGAGTCGATAGCCAGAGGCTATTTCCCAGGGCAGAAATGGCTAACACGAGAGGTCATAGTTTTAAGCTGGTTGGAGGAAAGTATAGAGGGGATGTCAGAGGTGGGTTCTTTACAAAGAGAGTTGTGAGAGCATGGAATGTGTTGCCAGCAGCAGTTGTGGAAGCAAGGTCATTGGGGACATTTAAGACACTGCTAGACATGCATATGGTCACAGAAATTTGAGGGTGCATACATGAGGATCAGTGGTCGGCACAACATCGTGGGCTGAAGGGCCTGTTCTGTGCTGTACTGTTCTATGTTCTATGTTCTAATACAAATGAGTGGCATGCTAAACCATTTCTGAGGGTAGTTAAGAGGCAGCTGTCACAGTTTCTTGCACTCCTGGTCAAACTCCAATTTTTTTCACCATCCAAGTTGATGGATCAAACTTAAGATCTCCTGAAAGTCTGTTGCTCACGACTTGCCTCACACCAACTCTACTATTGGTGCCTATGGCTTAAGTTGCCATGTTCTTAAACTTTGGCATTTTCTCCTTAAATGCATGTATCTTTGTTGCTTCCTCTAAAGATTCAAAAAACTAATCTGCTATTAAGGTTTTGGTCACTTACCCTAATTTCTCCTTTTTTTAATATAGAATCTTTACAGGCCCCTACAGCCCAACAACTCCACACTGACCTTCAAAGAGCAATCTACCCAGGCCCATTCCCCTACCCCATATTTTACCCCTGATTAATGCATCTAACCTGTACAGCACGAATTACTACAGGCAATTTAGCATGGCCAATCCACCTAACCAGCGCATCTTTAGATTGTGGGAGGAAACCCACACAGTCATGGGGAGAACATACTAACTCCACACAGACAGTCGCCCAAGGCTGGAATCAAACCCAGGTCCTTGGTGCTGTGAGGCAGTAGTGCTAATCACTGAGCCGACCCTAAATGCCCTTATGCAGCATGGTGTTAAATTTGGTTTGATCTCACTCCAATGTTTTATTGTTAAAAATGTAATTGATGTTGTTGAACTGGAAAACAAAAATAAATATTAACAATGTGCTTAAAGAATTCACAATTCTTTTAACTCTAATGATAACTTCATCACAAACCTGTAAGGTAAAGTTGCTATAGCCTGAGAGGGCATCGGGTCTGCTCTATCATTAGGAGCGAGAGATGACTGAATGTGGTTAGATCTGAGGGTTACCATTCCTCAAGTGAGGGTGAGGTTGAGAAGATTAGGCCTTTATGGTGACTTCAGCCAATGTGGAAATTGAACTCATGCTGTATGCGTCACTCTGCAACCCAAACCAGCCAACTGAGCTAACTAATCCCGACACCTGTGCAGGGCTAAAGGATCGCAGTGCTTTCAGAAATGCCAGACTCAGTCCCTAACTCTGAATCTATTGTGACTCTTGTTCATTTTGCTATTGTTATCCTGTGTACCTTAATGCTGCTCATTCCCATTGGAGATTGTCCTATTCGTTACATCACCAATCTGTCCCCATTCTTTATCCTTTACGAAATCAAACACAACGCCAATGGTAGTCCATACATTTTAAAGTCTCTCCCCTCCAGAAGCTGGTTTGTCAAATGAAAAATGATGAAACTGAGATTGATATGGTTTCCTAGGCTGGAGCATTAATGTTATGAAAGTAAGGTGAACAGATAGATTTAAGCACAAAGCAGCTAAGATATGATTAAAATTGACATTTTGGGGTTACTGATATTATTCAAGAGTGTAAAATGGGTGCTCGTACATCAGCTGCTTGTTTTACATCTTAATTAAATTTACGTTTGGAAGTGAAACTTGATATAAAAACAAGCTGGTAAATTGTTTCCAGCCATGTTACAGTATTGCATTAATCATAGAGTCATACTGGATATTTTACCAATGCCAGCTCTATAAAAGAGCTAACCAATCTGTCTCATAGTCACTAATGTTTCACCACAGTGCTGAAAAAATTCACTTGATGGTTATATCTGCACAATTTTTGAAATTAATTATTGTATCAGCTTCCACCACAATCTGCTATCACTGGCTACATGCATCCCCCAGAATGCCCTCCAAGACTTAATAACGAAAGTCCCATATTTTTGGACCAAAATGATTATTTCCCGAAGAATGAAGTGGAGATGGGGACCTCAAATTTCAAGCAAAGGTACTGGCTGAATTGAAACACTTTCTCAATGCAGCCATCCCCCTTTCACCTATTGGGCTACTGGTTTGCAGGAATTATTTAGAGTAGAATAGAGAAAAAGAATTCAACAGCCAACAGTAGCTCTCCTGCTCCTCCAAAACAAATGGTAGTTGTTTTGTTAGGACCAAATATAGTTAAAGAGGTGAGCCAGGTTGCAATGTGAATATCCCTTCCTGTACATCATTTGTAAATAGAAGACATTTATATTCAAAATGTTACTACTTTGATTTTTGAGACATACATATCACTTTCAGACAAAAATGTTTTGCAACTTGAAATTTAGGATAAAAATAGACAATTCAGGAATTTTGATATAGATCAGGGAGCATAAACAAAGTTATTCCCATATTTTTGTTTCCACAGAATCTGTCTGACTGCTAATTGTTTCCAAAATGTTCTATTTTTGTGTAATAATAATCCATTTGCTTATCACACCAGGAACACAAATAGATTTTTAGTTAGAACAGCTGGAATTCAAGAGCATAGTGTTCTATAGCTCTCCTTGACACTTAAAGATTAGAAATTTGTTCTTTTTTCTAACTAATAGTGTTGTTCGTTGATTTTGCAAATGAATCTAATTTACATATTACAACAATTGAGCACAATTTCCAACAGTTGGAAACTTCAAGAAACAACTTTGTTGCAGACATTTTCAAATATATAATTTCTGCACCACACAGTGACTCGGATGCCTGACCACATTTTTAATGAAATTTGGGGAGTTCATTTGAAGCAACATCTCCAATGTTGCCACCTTTCAGTTTGTAACAATTGCAGCCCTGGGTCAGAAGATAATGAGTTCAAATCCCATTCAGGAGCACCAAATTTGGGATGGAAAACTTTAGTGCAACATTCAGGGAGTGCATTATCAACAATGCTGTCTTTCAGTTGACTTGTTAACTGAAAGGAGAGTTTCCTAGTGTTATAAGAAATATTTATATGTCAAGCAATATGACTGAAATAGTTTTTAAAGGAAATGGAGTATAAAAATAGGGAAGTTTTGCTAAAATCATACAAGGCATTGGGTAGATCACACCCGAAGATTGAGAACAGCTTTGGGCCCCTTAATTAAGGAAAGTCATGCTGGTTTTGGAAGCAGTCCAGAAAAGATTCACGGGGTTTAAACGAGTAAAGTTGATGGTGGTATTGGGGTGGGGCGTGTGGGGGGGGGGGGGGGGGGGGGGGGGGGGGGGCGGGGGTGGTGGTGGTGGAGTGGAACCCAGGGAGATAGTGAGGGAAGAGATCAATCTGAGACTGGTGCAGTTGAGAAAAGAAGCTAATCAAACAGTCAGGGCAGGCAGGGACAAAGTAGGGAACAAAATAGGATTGATAAATTAAACTGCATTTATTTCAATGCAAGAGGTCTAACAGGGAAGGCAGGTGAACTCAGGGCATGGTTAGGAACATGGGACTGGGATATTATAGCAATTACTGAAACATGGCTCAGGGATGGACAAGACTGGCAGCTTAATGTTCCAGGATGCAAATGCTACAGGAAGGACAGAAAGGGAGGCAAGAGAGGAGAGGGAGTGGCATTTTTAATAAGGGATAACATTGCAGCTGTACTGAGGGAGGATATTCGCAGAAATACATCCAGAGGAGTTATTTGGGTGGAACTGAGAAATAAGAAAGGGATGATCACCTTATTGAGATTGTATTATCGATCCCCTAACAGTCAGTGGGAAATTGTGAAACAAATTTGTAAGGAGATCTCAGTTATCTGTAAGATAATGTTGGTTATGGTAGGGGATTTTAATTTTCCAAACATAGATTGGGACTGCCATAATGTTAAGGGTTTAGATGGGGAGGCATTTGTTAAGTATGTATGAGAAGATTTTCTGATTCAGTATGTGGATGTACCTACTAGAGAAGGTGCAAAACTTGAACTACTTTTGGGAAATAAGGCAGGGTAGGTGACTGAGGTAACATTGGGGGAGCACTTTGGGGCCAGCAACCATAATTGTATTAGTTTTAAAATAATGACGGAAAAGGATAGACCAGATCTAAAAGTTGAAGTTCTAAATTGGAAGAAGGCGAGTTTTGATTTTGATGCTTTCCTTTATTGGTCAGAGTATTGAGTTCAAGAGTTGCAAGGGCATGTTGTGACTGTACATGACATTGGTTGGGCCACTTTTGGAATAATGCCCACAAATCTGGTCTTCTTCTTATCAAAAGGATGTTGTGAAACTTGAAAGGGTTCAGAAAAGACATAGAAGAATGTTGCCAGGGTTGGAGGATTTGAGCTATAGGGAGAGGTTCAATAGTCTAGGTCTGTGTTCCCTGGAGCATTGGAGGCTGAGGAGTGACTTTATAAAGCTTTATAAAATCATGAGGGGCATGCATAGGGTATATAGACAAGGTCTTTTCCCTGGAGTGGGGGAGTCCAGAACTAGAGGGTGTAGGTTTAGTGAGAGGAGAAAGATATAAAAGAGACCTAAGGGGCAATATTTTCATGCAGAGGGTAGTGCGTGTGTGGAATGGGCTGCCAGAGGAAGTGGTGGAGGCTGGTACAATTACAACATTTAAAAGGCATCTAAATGGGTGTATGAATAGGAAGGGTTTGGAGGAATATGGGCCAGGTGCTGGCAGGTGGGACTAGATTAAGCTGGGATATCTGGTCGGCATGGACGAGTTGGAGCAAAGGGTCAGTTTCCATGCTGTGCATCTCTATGACTCTCTGACTCTATGAGGTTGATTTCAAGTATGGAGGGACTTCTAATGAGGTGATTTTGAAAAGGTTGGGCCTGTACTCATTAGAGTTTAGAGGAATGAGAGGCAACTTTATTGAAACATGCAAGATTCTTGGGGGACTTGACTGAGTAAATATAGAAAGTTATTTCCCTTTGTGGGACAGTCAATGAGGGTATAGTCTCAGAGTGAATGACTGCTGGATTAAGACAATGATATCAGAAAAATTCTTCTGTCAGACAGTAGTGAAACACAAAATTCCTTACCCACAGAGGATTGTTATTCATTAAGTATATTCAAATTTGAGATAGACATATTTTTATTCAGTAAGGGAATCAAGTGTTATGGGAGTAAGGAAAGAAAGTGGAATTGTGGATTATCTGATTTATCATAATTGCATTGAATGGCAGAGCAGATGCAGTAGCTGAATTGACTGTCTGTTCCTATGTTTTATGGTTTTATAGTCTTATAGATTATGTGGTGATTATTATCTGGTTCATTGCTGTGTGCAAATTGGCCATTGTTTTCCCTATACAGGTCTTATGTCAAAGGTGCTTCACAGAGTGTGAAGCATATTATCATTTTATGAAGTTATGAAATGTTCCACATCAGTGCAAGTCCTTTTTATTCTTTATTTGAATTGAAATCACTTTCATAGAATGTCACCATTTTGCATTGAAAGAGAAATGCAATTAATCCTACATCTCATCTCTTTTGCTTGATCTGGCCAATATTGGCTATCATGTATACATCCATTGCTTTTTAGGAGTTAATATTGAGATTACTTGTATTGTCCTTTTAAGCAGTGTATTCCAGATGATGCAAATTCATGTCCTAAAGAGAAATCTAATTCTTCTTCCTGGCTCTATTCTCTTTAACACAATGATTAATGTATACAAATGATGGTAATGATTATAATGAATCTGGAAATGTAAGTCTGGCTAACTTAGTGTGAGCAATGCACCTGTGATAAAAGCCTGTATGTATGTGTTTGTACTTTGGCTTTAGTCTGGTTTTTAACTTGAGGCACGCAAAGCCCTGGTTTGCAATGAGTTAACTTCTCTTGGATTGCAGCGTCAGAGTCTGAGGATGGGCTGTGGAATTAGTTGGATATCATTCTTCCAGACACCGGGCAGAAACCTAATGTTCTTGTTTTGTCGAAATATTTATTTTAAAAACTCTCTAGGTTTTGGTTTTAACAACCCCTAACATCATTCCCCTTCCCCACCCCCACTTCACTTCTTTCTCTCTCTCCCCTCTGTTTGGAGTCCTTTTTCAGCACCACAACAGAGTGAACAGCTCCTTTGCTCGAACCGCTGAATTGCCACCTTCAGCACCATCGGACCCCGAACAGTTCCTAAATTCAGATTGAGCACGACAGCTCTGCAGACTGGTCATCGGCTGGAAGCTTTGACTTTCCAGTTTCAGCTCCACGGACCCACTGATAGTATCTTACTCGAAGCTCTGGATTTCTAGAATTAGTGTGACCGATCCTGGGACAGCTCCTCAGCTCGAAGCTCTGATTATCCGGTTTCAGCACCAGCACTACCCGGACAGCTCCTCTGCTCGAATTTCCCGTTACCGAACTCCAGTCCCCGGACAGCTCCACAGCCCGAAGCTCTGGTTGTGTTATTTCAGAACCACTGCTGTTGGACAGCTCCACAGCCCGAAGCTCTGGTTGTGTTATTTCAGAACCACTGCTGTTGGACAGCTCCACAGCCCGAAGATCTCACTTTCCATTCGGCGACACGGAGATTCCAGGGCTCCGGCAGCGGCATCTTTCAGCACCATGAACAGCTCCGGCGATCAATTGGAATATACTGGAGGCTTCCCTGCGATTGAGGGAGAAGAACTGAAAGTAGCCTTGCCCGTCATCTTGGGGGTCATCTGCCTGGTTGGTTTGGTGGGCAACAGTCTGGTAGTGATGGTCCTGCTGAGGGACCTCAGGCAAGGCAAGAAAACAGCAGTCCATGGCTTGATCCTGTTGCTGAGTGTCACTGACCTCTTTCTACTATTGTTATGCGCCCCCCTACGCATCTCCACTACCCCCAGGCTGGACTGGTCGCCAAGCTGGCTGCTATGTAAATCATCGGAGTACCTCCTGCATGCCTGCCTCTTGGCCAAGAGCTTCACCTTGGCAGCGGTGGGGCATGCCCGATACAGGCATGTGGGCCACCTGGCAAGACACAAACACCCGGAGTGCCCACATGTGTGGGCATTGGCATGTAGTGCATGGGTTTTTGCTCTCCTGTTGCCTGTCCCCCAATGGCTCTTTTCAACTGCTGAGCGCACCCAACAGTTGGCATCCTGTGTCTTGGAGGTTCCCCCAACTGCTGCTAACTTCATGAGTGCCTATGCTTTGGCTTACCCACTGGTTGCTTATGGGATTCCTATGACCTTTGCCATCATCTTCCACCTCAAATCCCTGCTGCTTCACACACCCCGGAGGGATCGCACATCCAACCGCAGGGAGCCCCAGGCCAGAAGGGTCACCCTTCTGCTGTGGGGGCTGAGTGTTGCATTTGCTGTCATGTGGCTGCCAGACTGGGTGGTGTGGACATGGACCAGGCACAGGAAGCCCAGTGGCCCCCGCCCACCCAATGCTTTGCTAGTCCTGGCCCAGCTGCTGCTTTTCACCAATGGTGCGCTCAACCCCCTGGCACTGCTGACTGCCTCCCAGGACTTCAGGGATGGTGTGAGGAGCATCTGTCAGATGGCCAGTCATGGGGTTCCCAGGACTAGAGGGTCTGAAGGGACTGCAGTATTGCCCAGCACTCTGGGTCAGAAGAGCTTGGGGACCAACAGTGCCCTGCCCACCATCTCAGGCTGCCAAGAGGTGCTCACCTGCCAAAATGTGGTGCAGAACATCCCACCTGATGTGCAGCACTTCTGGCAGGACAGGAAAAATACAGCACCACCAGAAAACAATGACCCAATTCCTTGGGAGCGTCAAGGAAGCTCCTAACAAACAACATAGACTTGTGCAAAGGCCTGAAATATTGTAGCAGTTCCAAATTTTCCCAAGTCCAAGTAAGTCATTCTTACATTTTGCAAGAGTTTAAAAGTTATATCCTTTGTTTAGTCATGCTATAGAATTCCAGACCAGTGCTCACAAACTGCCTGTTACCGACCTTGCTTGCTTCACAGAGATTTTCATTCTCCAAATGGATTGGACTATCAAAACAAACTTCTAACCTTCCTCCTGAAACACCTATCCAAGGGTCTTTGACTTCCTCCCTCCAGAGATTCATCTGATCCAAACACCCCCATTCCAGATTTTGGATAATTTTCTGTTTTGCGTTTTTGTTGCTGGTAAACTTTTGGTAAATTTAGACCTACAAATGATGTTGGCTTTTATGAAGAGTGTTTCCAATTGCAGTGGTTTGAATGAGAATATCACCATGTGGAAGCATAGTCCAGATGGTCACATGTTGACCAAGAGGCTTCAGGAATCACATAACCCTGTCCAGTGATTTGTGGAGGTCTGGGTGGATGTGACTGTGCATTTATTACATTTGAAAAGGAGTGTGAGTTTCATTATCCATACATCAAGCAGCCTTTCATACTTTATTCTGAACATCAATGACAATAATCCTTATGGCATCTTACAGACCGCTGTGCATACAGAAGCTTGCTTCCATAGGCAGCATACAAATAAATGGGTCACATTCAGGTATACTGAAACTCAAGCAAAGAAATAGCAGTACATAGAAGGGAAACCATTTTCATTGGCAGCGATTGTGACCCAGCAAGAGGCTCAGTCTGTTGAAAACAGATAGTATCATTCTACTGATAATTGGATAAATATTTGAACTAGAAAATAATTGCAAAATGTGGAGAAATTGTGATGGAATTGGACTAACAGGATTGATCTGCAAAAGAGTCAGGACAAACTTGATGGATGGAATAACTTCATTCTTCGTGTGGTAGCTTCTAATTCCATGCGGTAATCAGTTCAGTAATCAGTAATTACGCATTGTAATCAGTTCAGTTCTATGTTACTGTTCTGCTATTAAAGACTTCTGATCAGGTCCATCTTGGAAATTAACATTTTCTGCTCTGATGTGGTAATGTTTTAATTGTAAACTAAAAAGAAACAAGAGAGGTGCAAAGAACTGCATTGCCTACTCTTTTGTCTAGGTCAGTTTAAGATTTTGTTGTTTGCTCAATTTATGCTGTAGAACTCCCATTTTGAGCTTTTACCTAATGTGGAATAAATTTGTCTAAGATGAATGTTGGCTTTAATATTTACAAAATAGGGTGAAAGAGAGAGGAGGCAATTGTAATTCTGGATTGTGTTTGAATGTACTGCCTCTGCTACCCCCCCCCCCCCCCCCCCCCAAACCCCCTCCCTCACAACCCACCTCCCCACCCATTTTGAAAAACTTATGTTCTAAGCTATCCTGCAATATCATGCCACAACTCACCATCACCATTTTAAAAGGACAATAAGGAATGGGCATTAAATGTTGGCTCAGTCAGCTGGTCCTCATACCCTGTAAATTAATTATAAAGATTACCACACAGTTATCATTTAAAGAATTAATTGCATTGATATAGTATCTTTCCCATCTGTAGGATATCTAAAAATTCTAGATAGTCAATGATATAGGCACTGTGGTACGTCGTAAATACCTGTTGAACAAAGATGATTTCTTTGTAATGTGCAAAGTACTTTGAAACTGTGACAGAGGAAAACAAGGCATGAGAGCTCAAAAAACTATGTTACGCTTCACTCAAATTAATGAGCAAGCTTTAATTCTAATAGCCCTTATGCTACATTGGCAATGTCATTCATTAGGGTGCAAATATGTGCTGTTGCAAAGTTTGCAGGATTAAATTTTAAGTTTTCAATCCAGTTAGTTTCGAATTCAAATGGGAAAGTACACATCAATAATTACACAACTTAATTAAAAAAGTGAGGGAAACATTCATGAGTTAGCTTAATAATCCTCTTGTCATGTTAAAATTCTCAAACGTGTTTGTAAATTTCCATTGGTGAAAGGATAGAGAAACAGAAAGCCAATATTTTAATTATTTGGCTAAAAAAAAGCAATGTAAATAAAATATCTTATTTACGCAGTGGAATATTTAGATTCTGGTGTGCAATGCCTGAGAATGTGGGGGCAGTAGGGTCAATGGCTTTCAAAAGGAAATTGGGGATATAAAATAGGGGAGTGGTATAAGATGACTTACTCCTTTAGACAGCTGATGCAGACATGATAGGCTGAATGGCCTTCTTCTGTGTTGTCATAATTCGAAGATTGTATGAATGAAATCCCACCATGGCTTCCTGATCTCTATCAGAGCAAGGCATACAGGGTTACAGTTGCAAGTGAGGTGCACAAAAGCAAAATCAACATTAATTAATGTTAGAGAAGCACCTAAGAATAACATACGTTCTTCAGATTCTCGCCTTGTTTTGGTTTTAACTTCCCTGATTTTAATACTTTGAAACTGCTGCCAGTATATTCAGTTGTTTCTCTCCTCGCTTGGAGAATCCCCAAATGAAACTTCGCTTCACTCCTGCCTCTCTTTCACCCTTTAAAATGGCATTTCAAGTCTAAATCTTTGGCCAGGCTTTTGTCTGTCACCTCTCATCATCTTTCCATGGGGCTTGGTGCCAAATTCTGTTTGATAATCACAGTTATGAAGCTTTTTGAGATATTTCACTTCTGTAAAGGTGATGTATAATTGCAAATTGCTGCCGTTGTTATCTGTTTAATTGCATTGCCCAGAACAAAGAAAAAGGAGAAAAGGATATTTAAAACATTAAATGGTGTAACGTCTATCTAAAATGTTGGTGTGTCTAGTCTCTTGCTAGTGTTTCAATCAGCAAATTGATCCAATCCAGTTACTTATGGGTCTGAATCTGCAACTCAAACATCAAGCTATCCAAAATGAAAACTGTCAGTAAGTTTCACTTTTTTAAGAAACTTTTCTAAGAGGCACAGAAAAGAACAGGCTAAATGCACATTCTAGGCCACAGCTATGTGGCTGGTAGAGTGGCAAAGACCCTGGCTAGTAATCTAAAGGTCTAGCTTAATACATTGGTGTATTCTGTTTGAAGCTTACCAAGGCAGCTAGAGGATTTTAAATTTATTTATGGTAAAATTGACCATTGATGTCAAAAAATGTCTGACTCACAAGAGGGAAGAGAATTTTCTGGCTAGCCTAGTAAGGAGGCTGTCCACCCTTAAAGGGAGTATAACTAACAAATAATTTGTAAGAGCTAGCTGGAACTTTAACCTATATCTAACCCATCCTGGATCTTAGCATGGAGTTCTTCAGACTGGACTTTATTTCATGTTGAATCTGTAATGTACCTGACCTGTGATTGTTTGATATTTCAAGTTGATGATAAAGTATTTTATTCTCCAGCATTGAGGCCCTGCACTTTGATTAACAAAAGAACAAAAGAATCATAAATAAATTGTTTGCTTTTTTTGTGAGATGGACAGCTGTCTTGTGGAGTCATCCCTAAGCCTGGGTCAGGAGGTCTGGGCTCAAGTACTGCCTACTATCGAGGTGTGTCAGAACATGTCCAAGCAAGTTGATCAAATATAATTAAGTGCAAATTATTTCAATCTACTTATCCCTGGGAAAGTGCAGCAAGAGATTTATCTAGCATATATTGTAAAATGTTGCAGACATTAAAAGAAAAGATGAATGTATACACATTCAATAATATTTAGTTGTTGGGTCATAGAGAGTGGATTGACTCTGTTAATGTTATACGTATGATGTACGTGTGAAAATTATTTTGTGCACTTCTTTACACATCTGAAGCATTTTCACAGTCTTGTTGATTAATTCCATCAAATGGTAGTGTGAGTATTTGTAACCCTGTCGCAACATTCCCTGTCTGCAGTTGAATAAATATTTAATAAATGTTCACACGTATTTTCAAGTCTTTTTGTTACAGTGAATTAATTACAGAAAAGCCTTGAATTTCCAAAATGAATACAACTCATCTCCAAAGTTGGTCTTGCACTGACATAATTGCAAGTGCGCTGTTGGCTCTCAATATGCCAATAACAGTGTGTCACCATCATGATTATGATTTGGAGATGCCGGTGTTTGGACTGGGTGTACAAAGTTAAAAATCACACAACACCAGGTTATAGTCCAACAGGTTTAATTGGAAGCACACTAGCTTTCGGAGTGATGCTCCTTCAATCACCTGATGAAGGAGCGGCGCTCCGAAAGCTAGTGTGCTTCCAGTTAAACCTGTTGGACTATAACCTGGTGTTGCGTGATTTTTAACCATCATTATTAGGCAGAGACACAGGTGTGGGTTTACATGTGTGTAGGGATTATGTTGAAAATGAGGTGGGGAACATTTAAAATGAGAGTGGGCTCATGAAGCAATTCTGAAAGTCTTCAGGAAGGCATCTTAAGCCTTTTTTAGAAGAAGGATGAGAACAAAGAATGATGGACAAGATAGCCCAAAGTCTAGGTGGATATTATCCTTGCTTTCAAAAACCTCCATGATCTCACCTTATCTTATTTTCCCCTGCCCTACAACTCTGTTAGATATCTACTGTCCTCTAATTCTGTTTCCTTGTGCAAACCCTATTTTAATTGCACTGTCCTTCACAGCCATGCTTCTGCTTGACTTGGTCCTCAAATTTGCAGTTGCTTCCATTCACCTCCTTGCTTCACTACCTCGCTCTCCCCTCCTTCCAGATACTTCTTAAAACTTCCCTCTTTCTCAAAGATTTTGTTCATCAATCCTATAGTTCCTTACCTGACTTTATATTATATATAGAGTCATAGAGATGTACAGCATGGAAACAGACCCTTCGGTCTAACCCGTCCACGCCAACCAGATATCCCAACCCAACCTAGTCCCACCTGCCAGCACCCTGCCCATATCCCTCCAAACCCTTCCTATTCATATACCCATTCAAATGCCTCTTAAATGTTGCAATTGTACCAGCCCCACCACTTCCTCTGGCAGCTCAATCCATACATGTACCACCCTCTGTCTGAAAAAGTTGCCCCTTAGGTCTCTTTTATATCTTTTCCCTCTCACCATAAACCTATGCCCTCTCGTTCTGGACTCCCCAACCTCAGGGAAGGACTTTGTCTAATTATCCTATCCATGCCCCTCATAATTTTGTAAACCTCTATAAGGTCACCCCTCAGCCTCCGACCTCCAGGGAAAACAGCCCCAGCCTGTTAAGCCTCTCCCTGTAGCTCAAATCTTCCAACCCTGGCAACATCCTTGTAAATCTTTTCTGAACCCTTTCAAGTTTCACAACAGCTTTCTGATAAGAAGGAGACCAGAATTGCACACGATAGTGGCCTAACCAATGTCCTGTACAGCCGCAACATGACTTCCCAACTCCTGTACTCTGACCAATGAAGGAAAGTATACCAAACGCCTTCTTCACTATCCTATTACCTGTGACTCCACTTTCAAAGAGCTATGAACCTGCACTCCAAGATCTCTTTGTTCAGCAACACTCCCTAGGACCTTAACATTAAGTGTACAAGTCCTGTTAAGATTTGCTTTCCCAAAATGCAGCACCTCGCATTTATCTGAATTAAGCTCCATCTGCCACTTCTCAGCCCATTGACCCATCTGGTCCAGATCCTGGTTTAATCTGAGGTAACCCTCTTCGCTGTCCAGTACACCTCTAATTTTGGTGTCATCTGCAAACTTACTAACTGTACCTCTTATGCTCACATCCAAATCATTTATGTAAATGACAAAAAGTAGAGGACCCAGCACCGATCCTTGTGGCATATGTTGTGATCATTCTCTTAGGGAACACCTTGGAAAGCTTTCCTCTAGTAAAGGCACTAGATAAATATCATTTGTTGTTACATTAGAAATTGTAAGGCAGTAGAGTATATATGACATGTCTGGGGGGAAGGTTTTTCCTGGGTAGACTACATTGAGCCATGCCTATCAGTTAACTTTGATATGAAGGAGTGGAGTCAATTTAGACTATTCTTGTCTATTTACGCATATTCAAAATTAAAAGGGTAATATGACTATTTGATTCATCAGAGCAACACACACAGCAATGGTGCAAACAGTGCATCACTGATCTCATGCTAACGTAAGATCATTTTCTGACTTCCTGAAGCAATCAATCTCCCAGAGACTATGGTATTCTTATCAGTTTTTTCCACTCTTATAACTTGAAATGATTTCAACTTTTAAAGGCTCACTCAGCTCCTTTTACAGGGACACCAGGGAATCAAATTTCACCATTTCCTTTAGCCATTTGCTCCAGCTGATGATGCCATACTTTACAAATACTCCCTGATATTGAACCAACGCCTTTCCTAATGTTTCTGTAGATACACCATCGCATTCCACCTTCCCATTTCAACTGATCAGAAATAATAAGTTTCACTGTTTCAAAACAGCGTCATAGAGGTGTACGGCACGGAAACTGACCCTTCGGTCCAACTCATCCATGCCGACCAGGTATCCTACATTAGTCTAGTCCCATTTGCCAGCATTTGACCCATATCCTTCTAAAATCATCTTATTCATATACCCATCCAGGTGCCTTTTAAATGTTGTGATTGTACTGGTCTCCACCACCTTCTCTGGCAGCTCATTTCATACACGTACCACCCTCTGTGTGAAAAAGCTGCCCCTTAGGTCCCTTTTAAATCTTTCCCCTCACACCTTAAACCTATGGCCTCTGATTTTGGATGCCCTTATGCAGAGAAAAGACCTTGTCTATTTATCTTATCCATGCCCCTCATGATTTTATAAACTTCAATAAGGTCACCTCTCCCTCTCCAATGCTCCAGGGAAAATAGCCCCAGCCTATTCATCTTCCCCCTGTAGCTCAAACCCTCCAAATCTGGCTATATCCTTGTACATCTCCAAACTTCAATTATAGCTTTTTTAAGAAATAAAAGTATCCATAACTCCTGTAGCTCAGCCTGAGAATTGAAAGAGTTAGGATTTGTAATCATTCAGGATACCATTTACTGATTTATCTATGCATGTGGGCTCACTGGGAAGGGCAGCATTTATTGCCCATTGTTCATTGCCCTTGAGAAGATAGTGGTGAGCTAGCTTTTTGTGCCACTGCAGTCCGTGCAGTGTGTGTCCACCCTGTTCAAAAGGCAATTCCAGGATTTTGGTCCAGCAGCAGGAAAGAAACAGGAAGATGATTCCAATTTGGCTTGGACAGGGTAGGTGGTGTTGCTATGTTCCTGCTACCTTCTAGGCGATAGAAGAACTGGAAGGTGCTGTCAAAGGGGCTTTAGCTTTTTTGCTATAGTGCATCCTGTGGTTGTAAATCACCGCTGCTTCTGTACAACAGTGATGGAAGGGATGAAGGTTAAGGTGTGCTGGTCAAACATGCTGCTTCTCTTTTTGATCGATGCCTCTGAAAGCTTAATGACCCTCTTATTATGTCAGGAGCAAAACTGAAAACAGTAATCCCAGTGTCCAAAACAGCCCAGGAATTCTCCATTTTATGTGATATTGTTGCTACAATGAAGCCTAAAACACCCATTTGGCTTCCCAGCAACGGTTCCAGCCTGGCACACATTGGCACTGAATACTCCATGTCGAGAGTGTGGTGCTGGAAAAGCACAGCAGATCAGGCAGCATCCAAGGAGCGGGAGAGTCGACACTTCAGGTATAAGCCTTTCATCAGGAAGGGCTTATGCCTGAAACATCGATTCTCCTGCTCATCGGATGCTGCCTGATTTGCTGTGCTTTTCCAGCACCACACTCTCGACTCTGATCTCCAGTATCTGCAGTCCTCACTTTTTCCTACTAAATAGTCCATCCCTGGGCTGTGTTCTTACTGATTATCTAAGTCTTGTGCCACCAGTTGGAAGAAATCATTGATGCCATTTTGTTAGGTGGCTAATGATGGTTTGTTGCGATCAAATAAATGAATTATGCTGGAGAGTAGTGAGGAAAACCTGAGTGAACCAGCCAGTCATGTCCTACCCAGCAGTTTCACACTGGGACAGTCATGACAAAGGACATTCTTCGAAAGACTAACATTCTGGATAATTCACAGACAGACTCTTCTGTAAAATTGTCATGCCAGGCTTTTGAAAGGTTATTTGCACATAATTAGCTTGGACAAAATGATATTTAGCAGCATGCCTAATTGGTTGCATCACTAAATTCTTACTTCCCTGTGCTTGGTCACAGCACAACTTACAAGTTAGCACCATCACTAGGAATTTCAATCTGGCTTTTCATTTACATTCAAAATTAGGTTGCAGAAGTTCAATTGTAGAATATATTATTATGATGAAGCAGAGTGCAAAATCTTCACCTGTGATTTAATTTGCAAATTAATTGTTAAAAGAAGGATGCACAACCCAAGGCTTTCAATATTCAGAGACGTTTTAATCATTAAGGAATACTTGTGTTGGAGAATTAAAATGCGTGATCAGAATTCTTGTTATACAAAGTGTTGCTGCACAGAAACAGTAAAACAAGATGGTGTTGGTGTTCATGCTCCACATGAGCCTCCCCCCACACTCTGTCTTTCATCTCCATCGGCAGATCCCTCTCTACCTTTCTCCCTCTTGTGCTTGCCTAGCATTCCCATGAAAGCATCTTTGCTATTCGCCTCAAGCACTCCGTATGGTAGCGAGCTCCATATTTTCAGCACTCTCAGTAAAGAAGATCCTCCTGAATCCCTCAAAGGATTTCTCAACAACTGTCTTATTTTAAAGTATCTAGCTCTACTCTCGCCTGCAAGTGGAATAATCTTTTCTGCAGAACCAAGTCAAATCCTATCATAATCCTGCAGACCTCTCTGTTTTCTCTTTTCTGGAGATCAGATCCCCAACCTTTTCAATTTTTCATGATAACCTTTCAATTCTAACATTATTCTGGGGTGGCACAGTAGCTCAGTGGTTAGCACTGCTGCTTCACAGTGCTTGGGACTTGGGTTTGATTCCAGCCTCAGGTGACTGCTTGTGTGAAGTTTGCACATTCTCCCCGTGTCTGTGTGGGTTTACTCTCTCAATTCAAAAAGGTGCAGGTTGGGTGGACAGGCCATCCTAAGTTGCTCCATGATATGCAGGCTATGTAGATTAGCCAAGGGAATTACAGGGGTAGTGGAGTGGGACTGGGTGGGATGCTCTTAGGAGGGGTGATGTGGGCTTGAGGGGTTGAAGGGCCTGCTCCCACACTGTAGTGATTTTAAATAAACATTCTTTAATGTTAGCTATTTTTGAGAAGATTTGTATCTTGGGTTGATGATAAGTATGTAAGTTTGCTCGTTGAGTTCAGTGAGCCAACTTTCATACTTATTCTTTAATGTCTTTATATATTTTTACAAGATAAAATCCTGAACTGTCATTGTGATCCTACACAAGTTTAGCATAGTTTTTCTGCTTTTCAACTTTAGTCCTCAAGAAATGAAACCTCGTGCTGTGTTTACTTTTTTATGACACAATTGCCTTGTGTCACTAGTTTTAGTGGTTTCTGTAACTTTACTCACAGATTCCTTTGTGTCAGTACATACCTATTCTTCACCTTCATGAATCTCTCCATGTTAGTGTACAAAGAAGCAGAACAATGCCTTAAGCTGTGGGCTAGTGGGAGGATCTCGGACAATGGGGCATTATTTCAGAGTAACAGTTTCTTAGATAGAATTGTGATGAGGATAAATTTCTCCTCTCGTGGCAAGTAAACCTATAGAATTCTTTGCCACAGAGGACTAAGGAGGTTTTTAAAAAATTTATTGCTGTCACATGGAGTGAGATACGGTGAAACGTGTTGTTTTGTATGCTATACAGGCCGACCGTACCATATGAGTGCATTAGGGTAGCAGAACAGAGTGCAGAATACAGCCACATTTGAGAGGTCCATTCAGATGTCTAATAACAGTGGGGAAGAAGCTGTACTAGAATCTATTTGTACATGTATTCAAACTTTTATATCATTTGCCCGGCAGAGGTGTGTGGAAGAGGGTATACTAGTCATCAAGCACATTCAAGGCTGAGAAAAATATATTGTTAATCAGGAAAAGAATCATTGACTACAAGAAAGTGATGTTCACAATTTTCATACAGTCCTAATGATTGGCAGAACAGAGTTAGATTAGATTTCCTACAGTGTGGAAACTGGCCAATCAGTCCAACCCGATCCTCCAAAGAGTAACCCACCCAGACCCATTTCCATCTGACTAATGCACCTAACACTATGGGCAATTTAGCATGGCCAATTCATGTAACCTGCACATCTTTGGATTGTGGGAGAAAGCCCACACAGACATGGGGAGAATGTGCAAACTCCACACAGGCAGTCCCCCAATGCTGGAATTGAACCCAGGTCCCTGGTGCTGTGAGGCAGCAGTGCTAACCACTGAGTTGAATGGCTTAGTGTGGATTTGATAGACTGGAGTTGTTTTGCTTGGAGCAGAGCAGACAGAGAGGGGACGTGATTGAGATGTATAACATTACGAAAGGCATAGATAGGGTAGATATCCCTTTGATGGAGAGATGAATGACCAGGGACCATAGATTTAAAGTAAGGAATAGAAGATTTAGAGTAGGAATGTTTTCCCCAGAGAGTGGTGGGAATCTGGAACTCACAGTCTGGAAGGAGAGTAGAGACTGAAACCCTCAAAACGTTTAAGGAATATTTAGATTTGCAGTTGCAATGACAAGACCAATAAGGATTTGAACCAAGTGCTCAAAAGGTGGGATTAGAATAGTTAGGTAGCTGTTCTGGACCAGCACAGACTCGATGGATTGAAGGGACTTTTACTGTGGTGTCATTCTCTATTACTCCACTTCTGTTCCTCTGCCTTAAGGTCTAGTTAGCAATAATTTGGCTTGCTCTGGAGTTGATTATGGTTCAATGTAACTTCAGAGCCTTGAATTTTCTTTGTTTCAGTGTCAATATTTGTTTCATGCTTACGTTAAGCACCTTCTGCTGTATTAACAACTGTATCTCAACGTGGGGGCTACGTAGATGGGGAGAGCACCAGGAAGATGCACTCCTAATCCTAGTGGACCACAAGTGGTGTGTAAAGGCACTTGAAGTTGGCTTCACCTCCTCTCGGGTATTGATTGTCCCTAGGCTGGCAACTGTTAAACCTGCAAAATAGATTAAATAAGAGCTTCCAGTTCATTGAAATGTTTAAATCACCAACTCATTCTCTTTGCAAAAGACCTTGTCCTGCTTCTCTGAAACCAGGATGTAGATGCCCACATAGATGCAATGGTCAAGAAGGCACAACACGTCTCTTCTTCCTCAGGCAGCTCAGGAAATTCAGCATGTCCATAAGGACCCTCACCAACTTTTACAGATACACCACTGAGAGCAGACTGTCCGGGTGCACAATGGCTTGGTACGGCAACTGCTCTGCCCAGGACTGTAAGAAACTACAGAAGGTGGTGAGCACAGTCCAGACCATCACGGAAGCCAACCTTCCATCCATGGGCTCCACTTACACGGCTCACTGCCATGGAAAGGCTGCCAACAACATCAAAGACCACTCCCACTTCGGTAATGATCTCCTGTCAGGCAGAAGATACAGAAGCTTGAACACACGCACCAACCAGCAGGTTCAGGAACAGCTTCTTCCCGCCCGTTATTAGACTGATGAATGGACTGTCTTGCCTCAAATAATGCTGGTCTTGCTAACGTTGATCTCGCCTAGCACGCACGCTGTGCAAGGTAACATGTGTGCCCCTGTGTAAGGTTTTTAAATCTGTACATCCTTGCTTACTATGATCTGCCTATACTGCTCGTGAACAAAGCTTTCACTCTACCTCTGTACACGTGACAATCAATCAATCAATCAATCAATGTGACTGAAAGACGAGATAAGGTCAAGTTTCAAATTTTTAAATTTGACAGTAAATCATTTAGGAAGCCTGATCCAATTTTGACCAATTCATTCTTGAGTGCGAGCATTCAAGTCAATAATCCTCTGACTGTCTTAATGTGTGTTTAAGTTTTTATCTGTCTCTATTCATTGGTAAATCTAGATACATGTTCATCAATCTATTGACCCCACGATCTGTCCATCATGCATGTTTAGCCTATCTCTTCCTCTGTCCCTGACTGCTTTCCGTCGGGTTCTGTGATTTACGTCACACTAGTGTATGACAACTCCGTTGACTCAGAGAAGCGTGGATAGGAGACATGCAAAAAAGGAATGGGTGCCTTGCTTACAGAATATGACAGCGGAAATTAGAAGAAAAATGATTAGAGGATGCAGTGGATGTGAGGTGTTTTGATCATCAGCCCTCAGCAGTACCCATAGCAACCACAAGCCACAGTTTAGAGGGTGGCATATTGGATGAATGCTAGCTGAAATGTAATTTCAATTTACTGTGATTGGAATTGGATTGTAGAAGGGGACAGTGCAGAGGAGCAGTCATCCAATTTAATATTTGACAATAGCTCCCAGTACAAGTATCACAAGCAACAGAGTAATCATATTCATCACAATATACACAAAACTTATAATTATTATGTAACATGTAATTACAAACAGAGCTTTTGTTATTGTTCATTAAACATTTCTCATTTTTGAAAAGAATTGCATAAATTTACAGCACAGGCTCAGATTATTGGCAGGGAGGCTTAGTATTATTATCATTGGACTGTTAATCCAGGGACTCAGATAATGTTCTCGGGACCCTTGTTTGAGACCTGCCATAGCAGATGGTAGAATTTGAATTCAATTGAAAAAATCTGGAATTAGGAGTCTTACAATGACCATGAGTCCAATGTCGATTGTCAGGAGAAATCCATCTGATTTACTAATGTCCTTCAGGGAGGGAAACATCCATCCATACTTGGTCTGGCCAACATGTGATTCTGGTTGACTCTTAACTGCCCTCTGGGCAATCAGGGATGAGTAATAAATGCTGGTCTAGTCAGCAATGCCCTCATCCTGTGAATTCATAAAAAAGCCCAACGGGTCAAAACCAGCGTCCATGCTCCATACAAGACTCCTCCCACTATATCTCTTTAATCTAGCCTGATCTACAACAGTTAGTATATTATTCACCACCAAGAAATTAAAAGTGTCATAATTTTACTGAGAGTGAAATTGTGACCAGTTCTCAAAAGAAAAGGCATTCCCTATTTATCTAGAAGTCCTGTGTTTGTCTAAATACACTATATTAGATTCCCTACAGCGTTGAAACAGGCCATTCAGCCCAACAAGTCCATACCGACCCTCCGAAGAGTAACCCACCCAGACCCATTTCCCTCTGACTAATGCACCTAACGCCATGGGCAATTTAGCATGGCCAATTCACCTGACCTGCACATCTTTGGACTGTGGGAGGAAACCCATGCAGACAAGGGGAGAATGTGCAAACCCCACACAGACAGTCACCCAATGCTAGAATCAAACCTGGGACCCTGGTGCTGTGAGGCAGCAGTGCTCATCACTGAGCCACTGTGCCACCCATAGACAAAGGACCCCAAATCATGGGCAGAGACAATGGGTGTGTGGCAAACCATTCCCTCCAATTCACTCAGGGTACTGGATGTGTATCAGCATTTGAAAATTCCCACCTAAGTCATCGTTAACCTTTGTACATCATTGATTATAGACTCAGCTGGTAATCAGTTCTGTCCACTGTACCTTATAATGTATAGACCAGACAGCTGCTGCAGAAGACATTTACAGGAATGTAATCAGGAATGAGGAAGCCCATTATGTGGAGAGACTGGCATTGTTTACTTTGGATCAAAGACGTTTATAGGGAGATTTGATTGGGAATAAAAATTACGAAAGATTTGATAGAGTAAATACAGAGAGACAGTTCTCAATAGCAGACGGCTGGAAAACAATAGATATAGATTCAAGGGGATAGACAAAAGTGTCAGTTTTTAGCACAATGAGTTGTTTGGAGCCAAAATGGAGGATATTAAATAATAACAAACAAAAACAATTCATATCAATTGTTGAAGGGAAACAGTTGCAGAGATCTGGGTAAAAGGGAATAATTCAGGGTGTGAAACTAAATTGGGCAAACTTTTCTGAGGTCTACAAATGTAATGAGCTAAATGCTTCCCTTCCATAGTTAGTGTTTTTATGATATTAATATGATCATGTGAGCACTGTTACAAAACATAAACTTATTATTTCAAGAAGAAGGCCACTTCATGAGCAACTAGGACTGAACAACAACTGCTGAACCTACTAGCATCACTCATATCCTGAAAAGAATTTATAAAATGTATAGAAATAGAGGAATCAGTTATTTGGTCGCATAGACTTGAAATACCTTTAAAAGAGGTATTTTGCTGAAACGTTTTGTTTTGAAACTGTTGGGAAAAATGCAAGAATGTCAAATTTTGAACCAATACAATAATTTATAAATTGGGAGACAAGGGAGCTAATTGGTTGGCAAGTCATCATAGAATCCCTATAGTGTGGGAGTAGGCCATTCAGCCTACCGAATTCACACTGACCCTCCAAAGAGCATCCCACCCAGACCTAACCCCATGCCCTATATTTCCCATTACTAATCCACCTGGATTGGACACTATGGGCAATTTAGCAGAACCAATCCAGCTAACCTGCACATCCTCAGATGGTGGGAGGAAAGCAGAACACACAGAGGGAACCCACACAGACATGGGAGAATGTGCAAGCTCCACACAGCCATTGCCCAAGGCTGGAATCGAACCCAGGTCCCTGGCATTATGCAGCAGCTGTGCTGACCACTGTGCCATCCTTGCCACTGATTGGCTAAGACGTTGCCACGGAGAAAGTATTGAGAGCAACAGGCATCTCAGGCTCACAAGTAATGCAAAAAAAAACAAGACTTTGTTCGTAGATCATGTGTTAATATGTGCCACTTCTAGAAAGTACAAAAGAAAAATGTTAAGAAAGTAACTGATCATTTGAAATGGATTACTGGTGTAGTAATTAGCATATTTGGAATTGGTTCAGCAGGTGTTGTCCAACTACAAAATCACATCTAACAATACATGATGAGAAATTTTACACAATGATTGGCATCATATTCTGTTGCAGTGCTGAAACATTTCCACATCAGCACAATGTCCCCCTGCTGACCTTATAATGGAGGAAAGATCATTGATGCAACAACTGAAGGGCCTCAGACCCTACCCTGAGGAGCTCCTACAGCAATATACTTCATCTGAAATGATGGATTTTGCAACAACCAGGACAATCTTCTTTTATAGAATCCCTACAGAGTGAAAGGAGGCCATTTGGTCCATCACGTCCACGCTGACCCTCCGAAAAGCATCCTAACCAGATCCCTATCATTTCCCTGTAGCCCCACAGTAACTAATCCACCTAGTCCACACATCCCTGAACACTGCAGACAATTTTATTTTTGCATGGCCAATCCACCTAACCTGCATATCTTTGGACTGTGGAAGGAAACTGGAGCACTCAGCAGAAAGCAAAGCAGACATGGGAAGAACGTGCAAACTCCTGAGGGTGAAATTGAATCTGGGTCCCTGGCATTGTGATACAACAGGGCTAAAGGTTTACTCCAACTAGTTATCCCCTTTCTCAGTTTCCCATTGTCTTCAGTTATGCTCGGGCTCTTTGATGCTTACTGTCGTGACTGTAATGAGGTTAGCCATACGAGCCCCATGGAATACGAGTTGCTTGATTGGGGCTGTTAGTCTGGCCAAACCGGGAGCCCTGGATGACCAATAAGGACAGGAATATCAAGGACTTCATTAAGGCCTTTGACAAGGTTTCCCATGGGAGCCTGGTTAGCAAGGTTAAATCTCATGGAATACAGGGAGAACTAGCCACTTGGATACAGAACTGGCTCGAAGGTAAAAGACAGAGGATGGTGGTGGAGGATTACAAAAAACAAAGAATATGTACAGGTCAGGAACAGGCCTTTTGGCCTCCAAGCCTGAGCCAATCCAAATCCACAGTCTAAACTTATCACCCAATTCCTAAGCATCTGGATAAAAGCAAATTACTGCGGATGCTGGAATCTGAAACCAAAAGAGAAAATCTCAGCAGGTCTGGGCAGCATCTGTAAGGAGAGAAAAGAGCTGGCGTTTCAAGTCTAACTGATCCTTTGTCAAAGCTACTAGTATAAATACCTCCCTATTTCTCCCTTTTTTAAGTTTTGACAAAGGGTCAGTTAAACATGAAACGTCAGCTCTTTTCTCTCCTTACAGATGCTGACAGACCTGCTGAGATTTTCCAGCATTTTCTCTTTTGGTTCCTAACCCTCTGTAGCCCTCTATTCCCCACTTCATCATGCATCTGCCCAGACGCATCTCAAATGAATCTACTGTGCCTGCCTCTACTACCTCTGCTGGCAACGCTTTCCAGACACCTACCACCCTCTGGGTTGTTTTTCAGACTGGAGGCCTGTGACCAGTGGAATGTTACAAGGACCAGTGCTGGGTCCACTACTTTTCGTCATTTATATAAATGATTTGGATGTGGACATAAGAGACATAGTTAGTATATTTGCAGATAACACCAAAATTGGAGGTGTAGCGGACAGCAACGGGATCTTGATCAGATGGGCCAATGGGCTGAGAAGTGGCCGATGGAGTTTAATTTAGTAAAAGGTGAGGTGCTGCATTTTGGGAAAGCAAATCTTAGCAGGACTTATACATTTAATGGTAAGCTCCTAGGGAGTGTTGCTGAACAAAGAGACCTTGGAGTGCAGGTTCATAGCTCCTTAAAAGTGAAATCACAGGTAGATAGGATAGTGAAAAAGGCGTTTGTTATGCTTTCCTTTATTGGTCAGAGTATTGAGTACAGGGGTTGGAAGGTCATGTTGTGGTTGTACAGGACATTGGTTAGGGCACTTTTGGAATGTTGTGTGCAATTCTGGTCTCCTTCCTATCGGAAAGATGTTGTGACATTGAAAGTGTTCAGAAAAAGATTTACAAGGATGTTGCCAGGGTTGGAGGATTTGAGCTATAGGGAGTGGCTGAACAGGCTGGGGCTGTTTTCCCTGGAGCGTCGGAGGCTGAGGGGTGACCTTATAGACGTTTATAAAATCATGAGGGGCGTGGATAGGATAAATAGACAAAGTCTTTTCCCTGGGGTCGGGGAGTCCAGAACTAGAGGACATAGGTTTAGGGTGAGAGGGGAAAGATATAAAAGAGACCAGAAGGTGGTTTGTCTGTGGAATGAGCTGCCAGAGGATGTGGATTTAAAGGCATCTGGATGGGTATATGAATAGGAAGGGTTGAGAGGGATGTGGGTCGGGTGCTGGCAGGTGGGACTAGATTGGGTTGGGATATCTGGTCAGCATGGATGGGTTAGACCGAAAGGTTTGTTTCCATGCTGTACATCTCTATGACTCTATGACTATGACTCATGACTCTTCACGAGTAAATAAAGGGTAACTTGGTGATGGGATACCGGCTTCTGTAGAGTTGCAGCTAGTTCTGTAACACGTATGACAATAGGTTATAAATAACTGATAGAATATTCATAAAGTTAAACAACTTGATGGGCGGCACGGTGGCACAGTGGTTAGCACTGTTGCCTCACAGCGCCAAAGACCCGGGTTCAATTCCCGACTCAGGCGACTGACTGTGTGGAGTTTGCACGTTCTCCCCGTGTCTGCGTGGGTTTCCTCCGGGTGCTCCGGTTTCCTCCTGCAGCCCAAAGATGTGCAGGTCAGGTGAATTGGCCATGCTAAATTGCCCGTAGTGTTAGGTAAGGGGTGGGTGTAGGGGTATGGGTGGGTTACGCTTCGGCGGGTCGGTGTGGACTTGTTGGACCGAAGGGCCTGTTTCCACACTGTAAGTAATCTAATCTAATCTAATCTAATCTAAAAAAAAAAAAAAAATCGCGCAGCATCCTGTTATTGAACAATGGAACGTCTTCTCAGATATTGACCTGATGAACAATTAATGAGTGATGCAGAGGGTGTGTAAAACATTATCACACTGGGGAATTCAAGGATCATAAACAATGAGTATCCACTGAGAAAAAAAATCATTGTGCAGCTTAGACTTTACAAACTCCCGTTAAGGGGGCGAAAGGAGGACATGGCCTCAATAGGCAACCACACATTATTACTCCAAAGAGAAACAATCCCCGATGATCAACTGGTTATGAGATTATCTTCATTAACTTAATTGAGGGGTGACCTTATCGAGGTTTATAAAATCACGAGGGGTATAGATAAGGTGAATGGCAGGTATCTTTTCCTTAGGTTTGGGGATTTCAAGACCAGGGGGCACTTTTAACATGACAGGAAGAAGATATTAAAAAGACACAAGGGGCAATTTTTTTACACAGTGTGGTTCGTGTGTGGAATAAACGTCCAGAGGAAGTCATCGTTGCAATCTTTAAAGTTACAATGTTTAAATGGCAATTAGGTAAGTACATGAATAAGAAATGTTTGGAGGGATATGGACCAAGTGCAGGCAGGTGGGTCTAGTTTAGTTTGGGATTAATGTTGGCATGGACTGGTTGGACCGAAGGGTCTGTTTCCATCTGTACAACTCTCTGACTCTATAACATGACAATGACCACTGACATACCGAATGCCAGATTTACACTCCACAATAGAAGGTGTGAATGTGGATTTGAGGCTACAATCTGCCGTGATGTTATTGAATGCAAAACCGGGTTTGGGGACTGAATAACCTATTCTTGCTCCTTGCTCATTTGTTCATAAAGTGCTCTGAGGTGTCACACCATTGCCACATAAGTGCATGTCATTCTATTAGTCTCTTTATGACTGTGGAACAACTGTCCTGGGTGAGGGATTACAGGGCAATTGGTACCAATTGCTGGATCTGACAGAAAGTATGGAGGGAACGAAATAGGATATTTAATCAATCAGTGGAAATATTGGTTCTGTTGTCAAGACGCATTTTATTTCCTTCCTACCCATGCAGCACAACAGATCATTATCGCTGCACTTTAATTATTCCTTTGCAAACACTTAGTAGTTTATTGCAGATTAAGTATTGATTGCATTGGAGATGAATCTAAATCAATAGTTTTGTTATTGCGTCTGGTTTGTACAGGAGTACCACAAACTGCACTGAACAACATTGTGAAATGTCTTGCGACTGAAAATACCAATCATTTGGGAACCCAAGGGCACGTAACTATCCAAACTAGCTTGCCTTTTCAAAATAAACGCTGAAGGTTTCACCTCAGTATTGCTAGAAAGTTAGCTTGAGCCGGTGCAAGTGTGGTTTTCAGGAGCATCCATGTCAGCAATTCAGAGGGCATGGTCAATGTCAGATTTGGTTGGTGGAACCCATCTCCTTCCTACACTGGTTTATGAGACCGAACTATGGTACAGTTGGCTGGAGAGTCTAATATCCAATTAGCAGTGGCTCTCAAAGAAAAACAGCTCATCACCAAAAGCTGTAACAATCCCTGAAAAGCTGGCAGATGGCAAGTGAAACACAGGGGAAATCAGACAGGAATTGTGGCTTCAAGGGATCATCTTTGACTCCGTTCCTCTTGCAGGTGACTGTGAGCTCAAGCCGTTCTCCCAAGAACAATGAATATCAGAAAGTGGCCATCATGCGTCATTTAAAGAGCATTCTAATTAATTCCCCTCTCCCGGTACTCCCACAGTCATGCAAATGTTACCTTTTCAACATCTTATCCAATTGTTTTTTGAATGGAGTTAATGAATGTTAGAATCACAGAATGGTTACAGTGCAGGAGGGGCTCCTCAGCCTATTAACCTCTGTGCTGAAAATGTGTTGCTGGAAAAGCGCAGCAGGTCAGGCAGCATCCAGGGAACAGGAGAGTCGACGTTTCGGGCAGAAGCCCTTCTTCAGGAATGAGGAAAGTTTGTCCAGCAGGCTAAGATAAAAGGTAGGGAGGAGGGACTTGGGGGAGGGGCGTCGGAAATGTGATAGGTGGAAAGAGGTCAAGGTGAGGGTGATAGGTCAGCGCATCATCCGCAGTCATTTCCGCCACCTCCAAACGGACCCCACCACCAAGGATATATTTCCCTCCCCTCCCCTTTCAGCATTCCGTAAAGACCACTCCCTCCGTGACTCCCTCATCAGATCCACACCCCCCACCAACCCAACCTCCACTCCCGGCACCTTCCCCTGCAACTGCAGGAGGTGCAAGACTTGCGCCCACACCTCCCCTCTCACCTCCCTCCAAGGCCCCAAAGGAAGCTTCCATATCCGCCACAGATTCACCTGCACCTCCACACACATCATCTATTGCATCCTCTGCACCCGATGTGGCCTCCTCTATATTGGGGAGACAGGTCGCCTACTTGCGGAGCGTTTCAGAGAACACCTCTGGGACACCCGGACCACCAACCCAACCACCCTGTGGCTCAACACTTCAACTCCCCCTCCCACTCCACCAAGGATATGCAGGTCTTTGGACTCCTCCATCGCCAGACCACAACAACACGACGGTTGGAGGATGAGCGCCTCATCTTCCGCCTAGGAACCCTCCAACCACAAGGGATGAACTCGGATTTCACCAATTTCCTCATTTCCCCTCCCCCCACACTGTCTCAGTCAAATCCATCGAATTCAGCACCGCCTTCCTAACCTGCAATCTTCTTCCAGACCTCTCCGCCCCCATCCCAGTCTGACCAATCACCCTCACCTTGACCTCTTTCCACCTATCACATTTCCGACGTCCCTCCCCCAAGTCCCTCCTCCCTACCCTTTATCTTAGCCTGCTGGACAAACCTTCCTCATTCCTGAAGAAGGGCTTATGCCCGAAACGTCGATTCTCCTGTTCCCTGGATGCTGCCTGACCTGCTGCGCTTTTCCAGCAACACATTTTCAGCTCTGATCTCCAGCATCTGCAGACCTCATTTTCTCCTATTGACCTCTGTGTCAACCTCAGCATCCACTCAGACAGTACATTCTGGGTCATATCAACTTACTTGTTTCCCTTTTGTTATTTAGCTCATGATCCTAGATTTGTGACCTCTGATTAGTGAACAGTCTGCCACTGGAAACCGCCCTTCTCCTAAATTACTCTATCATTTTGTTCTGGTCTGAGCTGCTTCATCCTGAGCAAGTTGCCAAGAATGAACTTTTACTTGTTTGGTACATCACCTCAGGAAATTCCAAAATGCTTTCAGGAAGGTAATTATTATATCAAGTAATGGAGTGACTCGTTTGAAAGCAACAAGCTCCTACGAACACCAATTGGATAAATAAGCCGATCAGAAGGAGGGTTACTCGACCTGAGACATTAACTCTGATTTCTCTCCACAGACCTACAGAGCTTTTTCGGCAATTTCTGTTTTCATTTCTGATTTACAGCATCCACAGTTCTTTTCGTCTTTAAATAAGCAGTTCATCTGTTTTGTCAGTATTGTATGAGTAATATGCACGTACATTTGTGTAGAACACAGGGGAGAGGTCTTTTTGAAATAGACCCACAGATGGGAGTCCAATTTACATTTGCTATCAAAGGCGACATCATCAATAGTGTGGTACCCCTTCACTACTTGAGTTGGTTAGCTCTTTAGGCTGACTAACTAGTTTGCAGTATAAACTGATACCAACATCGTGGATTCAATTCCCACACTGACTAAGGTCTGTTTCCTCACCCTTCCCCCTTGCTTGAGGTGTGATGACCCTCAGGCTAAACAACCATCTCTTTAATGAGTAAAGTTAAAAATCGCACAACACCAGGTTATAGTCCAACAGGTTTATTTGGAAGCACTATCGACACCATTTAATGAGTAAAGCAGCTCCATGGTATTGTAAAACAAAAGTGATTTTACCACATATTCCAGATAGAACAGATCTTGAATAGATATGGATAAGGATAGCAAAGATGATTCTCGATAGGAGCGGGAGTAATAAAGTAATTGTTATGGGGTCTTTAACTTCCCCAATATTGATTGGAAGTACTATAGCTCAAGTAGTTTAAATGAGTCAGTTTTTGTTCAATGTGTGCAGGAGGGTTTTCTGACACAGTATGTAGACAGGGCAACAAGGGGTGATGCCATATTGGATTTGGTACTGGGGAATGAACCCGGCCAGGTGTTAGATTTGGAGGTAGGTGAGCACTTTGGCGATAGTGACAATAGTTTGGTTATATTTACAATGGCAATGGGCAGGGATAGGTATCTACTGCAGGGAAAGAGGTATAACTGGGGGAAAGGCAATTATGATGTGATTAGGCAAGATTTAGGATGCATAGGATAGGGAAGGAAACTGCAGGGAATGGACACTCTTCAAATGTGGAGCTTATTCAAGGAACAGATACTGCGCGTCCTTGATAAGTATGTACCTTTCAGGCAGGGAGGTAGTTGTTGAGGGACGGAGCCATGTTTTACTAAAGAAGTTAAAGCTCTTGTCAAGAGGAAGAAGAAGGCTTATGTGAGGATGAGATGTGAAGGCTCAGTTATGGGGCTTGAGAGTTATAAATTAACCAGAAAAGATCTAAAGAGAGGGCTAAGAAGAGCCAGGAGGGGACATGAGAAGTTATTGGTGGGTAGGATCAAGGAAAACCCTAAGGCCTTCTATAGGTATATCAGGAATAAAAGAATGACTAGAGTAAGATGAAGCAATTTAGTGAGAATACGGAGATACACATTACAACAGCAGATGGGATTGAGGTTGACAAAGAGGATGTTTTAGCAATTTTGCAATATCTGAAAATAGATAAGACCCCAGGGCCGGACGGGATTTATCTTCGGATTCTCTGGGAAACCAGGGAGGAGATTGCAGAGGCTCTGGCTTTGATCTTTATGTCATCATTGTTGACAGGAGTAGTGCCAGAAGACTGGAGGATAGCAAATGTTATTCCCTTGTTTAAGAAGGGGAGTCGGGCCAACCCTGGTAATTATAGGCCAGTGAGCCTTCGGTTGTGGGTAAGGTATTGGAAAAGGTTATAAGAGATAGGATTTATAATCATCTGGAAAGGAATAATTTGACTAGGGATAGTCAACACGGTTTTGTGAAGGGTAGGTCGGGCCTCACTAACCTTATTCAGTTCTCAAGAAGGTGACAAAACAGGTGGATGAAGGTGAAGTGATTGATGTGTTGTACATGGACTTCAGTAAGGCATTTGATAAGGTTCCACATGGTAGGTTATTGCACAAAATGCGGAGTTTCGGGATTGAAAGTGATTTAGCGGTTTGGATAAGAAATTGGCTAGCTGAAAGAAGACAGATGGTGGTGATTGATGGGAAATGTTAATCCTGGAGCTCAGTTACTAGTGGTGTTCCACAATGATCTGTTTGGGGCCACTGCTATTTGTCATTTTTGTAAATGATACGGATGTGGGGGTAGAAGGATGGGTTAGTAAATTTGCAGATGACACTAAGGTAGGCAGAGTTGTGGATAGTGCCGAAGGATGTTGTGGGTTACAGAGAAACGTAGATAAGATGCAGAGTTGGGCTGAGAAGTGGCAAATGGAGTTTAATGCGGAAAAGTGTGAGGTAGTTCACTTCGGAAGAAGTAACAGGAATGTAGAGTACTGGGCTAATGGTAAAATTCTTGGCAGTGTGGGTGAACAGAGAGGTCTCGGTGTCCAGGTACATAAATCCCTGAAAATTGCCACCCAGGGTGATAGGGTTGTTAAGAAGGCATATGGTGTGTTGGTGTTTATTGGTCAGAGGATTGAGCTTTGGAGCCATGAGGTCATGCTTCAGCTGTACAAGACACTGTTAAGGTCGCACCTGGAGCACTGTGTGTAGTTCTGGTCACCGCATTATAGGAAGGATGTGGAAGCTTTGGAAAGGGTTTAGAGGAGATTTGCTAGGATGTTGCCTGGTATGGGAGGAAGGTCTTACAAGGAAAGGCTGAGGGAACTGAGGCTGCTTTCAATGGAGAGAAAAAGGTTGAGAGGTGACTGAAACGAGACGTACAAGATAATCAGTGGGTTAGATAGGGTAGACAGTGAGAGCCTTTTTCCTTGGATGATGAAGGCTAACACGAGTGGACATAGCTTTAAACTGAAGAGTGTTAGATTTAGGACAGATATCAAGTGTAGTTTCTTCACTCAGAGAGTAATAGGGGTTTGGAATGGTCTCCCTGTAACAGTAGTAGACTCACTGACGTTAAGGGCATTTAAATGGGCATTGGACATACATATGGATAATAATGGAATGGTGTAGGTTAGATGGGCATCAGATTATTTTCACAGGTCGGCGCAACATTGAGGGCTGAAGGGCCTGTATTGCACTGTAACGTTCTATGTTCATGAATTTGGAATGTGTTGCTTACATATCATCCAAACTCAGATATCCTCCTGTTTCATACCATCTGGGCCTGAATACTATTGGGGTCGACCTCTAAGATAGCCTTATTCACCTCTTCTTCATCCATGGATCACATTAATTCACCTTCCTCACTCCTTTCTTTATATTTTGAAGAACAAATGCCTTATTGTTCAGCACTGACAGGTGTTGGGTTGACCTCACAGGTTTATAAAATTATGAGGAGCATGCATTAGGTAAATAGACAAGATCTTTTCCCTGGGACAGGACAGTCCAAAGCTAGAGGCATAGTTTTAAGGTGAGGGGGACAATCTAAAAGGGACCTAAGGGGCAACTTTTTCACGCAGAGGGTGATACGTGTATGGAATGAGCTGCCAGTGGAGGCTGGTACAACATTTAAAAGGCATCTGGATGGGTATATGAATAGGAAGGGTTTAGAAGGATATGGGCCAATTGCTGGCAAATGGAACTAGATTAATTTAAGACATCTGGCAGTATGGACAAGTTGGATTGGAGGGTCTGTTTCCATGTTGTACAGCTCTATTATCCTATCACTCTATGAGATGCAGTGGTACATCTTTTAAGTAGCACAAATTCAGTGGATTGTGCAAGGAGTAAATGATTATTGTGTGTGCAATACATTGTGTATTTCCATATCATCAAAAGAGATTCTAAGATACTTTAACAGGTGTGTTAACAAAAACATTTGACACAAAATATTGATTCTGCAAAGGTCCTGGCAACATAGAGCTATAGAGATGTACAACATGGAAACAGACTCTTCGCTCCAACCCATCCATGCCAACCAGACATCCCAACCCAATCTAGTCCCTCCTGCCAGCACTCGGCCCATATTCCTCCAAACCCTTCCTATTCATATACCCATCCACATGCCTTTTAAATGTTGCAATTGTACAAGCCTCCACCACTTCCTCTGGCAGTTCATTCCACATACGTACCACCCTCTGCGTGCTGGTGATACAACATTCTCCTGAATTAACTGCACATCTAGCCAAGTTGTTCCAGTACAGTGACAACACTGGCATTTACCTGACAATGTGGAAAATTGTCTAGGTATATCCTGTATACAAGAAGCAGGACAAATCTAACTCAGCCAATTAGCACCCCACCAGTCTACTCTCAATCATCAGTCATGTGATGGAAGGTGTCAGCAATTGTGCTATTCAGCAGGTAAAGGTCGAGTCACCACAGTCCTACAAGTCCTGCTGTCTTATCAGAAAGAGACTGGCAGTGGTTTAATCATGTCTCATGTTTGGGAGGGCGGGGGGAGTGGGGGAGGGTGGAGTGGGGAGGGTGGGGGGAGCTATGCAGAGGATAGTCTTTCATGGTAATCTCAGCCAATGTGTGAATTTAACTATGCTGTTGGCATTATTCAGTGTTACAATCCAGCCACCCAATCAACTGAGTTAACCAACCCCCCCACCCTCACCCCAGCAAGGCAATACTTCCTTAGTGATCTCTCTCTCGAGTGAGAGTGCCGCCCTACGGTGTGGTAAGACCATGGTTTAGCAGTAACCTACACATTGATGCTCAGTTTGGATTCTGTAAGGGCCACTCAGCTCTTGGCCTCACTGCAGCCTTGGTTCTAACATGGACAAAAGAGTTGAATTCCAGTTGAGAGAGACTGTGTGTGCCCTCAAGGCCACGTTTGACTGAATGCGAAACCAAGGAGCCCGAGCAACAATGCTCACAAAACTTGACATCATCCAGGACAATGTCCACTTTATTGGCACCCCATTCACAACAATCAAAATCCAATTTATTCATCACCTTGCTGTTTGCTGGTCTAATGTAGGTTAAACAATGCTACAATTTAAATTTATTCCTCCCTGCTTTCAAATTCCTCAAAGGCCTTGAAACTCCCTCTGTAAATGTGTGCTCACTGGCCATCTTGCATGTCCCCAATATTAAGTCCTTGAACATTAGCTGACCTCTACATCTCCATCTCTCTTTCCTCCTTTTAACATGCTGGTTAAAACCAACAAATGGTTAGAAATCTGCATTAATACCTCCTTCTGTGTCTTGGTGTCAAATTTTGCATTTTATTACAAGGTGTTATATAAATGCAAGTTGTTTATGTCATTGTTGCCATTTGTGCTCATCCTGTACTGGATGGTAGACCAGCTGCCAACAATATGGACAGAGCAGGGTTTAAGCAGAGGATTTAATTCTGCCAATCCCTCATTCCTTCAGAATGGTTTCATGAAGGATTATTATAAGATAATGAGAAACAACAAATTTAAAAGCTTTGAGACTGCATATGATCCATTTGGGTTTTTTTGGAGACTTGTGATTGTATTTGTGAGATTATTAATAGCTCAGTAAACCAAGCGGGAGAAATTGAGCTAAATGACTGCTGGAGGCAAAGGTTTTAACTGGCACTGTGGCATTTATATAATGTATTGTTAGAGGTTTATGGCAGTCTGTCAAGCACCATAGTGAGGGAGAAGCTAGCAGGAAAGCAAATGTTCCTGTTGTTGAATCTCTTGCTCTTTTCCATTGAGGTTTTGAACAGCTTAAGTCTCCTCAATCACCAAAGCAGTAGCAGAGGAGAATATAATTCTCATTGTGTACCCTGCATTACGATAAGCTGACTAATTAGTTTCAGACTTTGGAGTATTGGAGTTCGGACATCATGCTGAGGTTGTACAGGGTGTTGGTGAGGCCTCTTATGGAATACTGTGCGCAGTTCTGGTTGCCCTGATATAAGAAGGATATGATTGACCTGGAAAGTGTTCAGAAAGGATTTACCAGGATTTTGTCAGGAATGGAAGGCTGGGGTTATTAGGAGAGGCTGAATAGCCTCAGACTATTTTCACTGGAATATAGGATGTTGAGGGGTGACCTTAGAAAAGTTTATGAAATCATGAGCATAAGATGAATGGCAGATGTCTTTTCCCTAGGATAGGAGATTTCAAGATGCAAGGGGCATGTTTTAAAGTGAGAGGAGAAAGATTTGAAAAAGACATGAGGGGCATTTTTTTAACATAGAGAGTGGAATGTGTGGAATGAACTTCCAGAGGAAGTGGTGGATGTGGGTATAGTTACAACATTTAAAAGACATTTGGATAAGTACATGAGTAAGAAATGTTTGGAGGGAGATGGGCCAAGCACAGGCAGATGGAACTAGTTTATATTGGGATTATAATCTGTGGACTGGTTGGAACGAAGAGTCTGTTTCCTTGCTGTATGGCTCTATGACTCTTTGTGGATATTGCAAGTTCATTGTCTCTTACTCACTCCTCTTTTTTGGGGAGAAGGGTTTCAATGACAGATCCATCTGGGTTGGCATGGGAGCAGAGTTGTATACAATTGCTGGCCAAGCAATGATGACAAGTTTCCTCACCTAAAAGAAATTCAGGAACCAGTTAGTATTCTACAATAATGTCACTCTATAATATGGAAACATGGAACAGAACTAGACCACTCCGCTCTTGAATTTATTCTGTCATTCATTTTGACAATGTACTTTCAAAAAAAAATTCTGTAGTTGCTTCCCCTTTCCCTGCTGAAGGTATTGATATTTTCAAAGCAACATGTTCAATGATGTTATTACACACAAGTTGGAACAAATAAGACTTATGAGGAAAGGTTGGACAGATTGTGCTTGTTTAAACCAGAGTTTAGAAGAGATTTGATTGAAGTGTATACAATCTTCAAAGTTCTTGACAAGATGAACATTGAAAGGATATTTCCTCTAGTATGAAGAACTAGGGGACACTGTTTTAAAATTAAATGTTGCACCTTTAAGACAGAGAGGAGTTTTTAAAAATATTAGAACATTGTACAACCGTAGAAATCTCTGCCTCAGAAAGTAATCAAATTGGAGTCGCTGAATATTTTTAGGATGGTGGTAGATTCATTCTCGTTAGGTAGGGGACTCAAGTGTTATTCCGGAGTTGGTGGGAATCAAAACACAAATGGATTAGCCATGACCTTATTGAAAGGTGGAACAGGCTTGAAGGGTAAAATGGTCCACCTCTGTTCCTAGTTTGTGTGTTCATTTGTCCTGGACTGACTCAAAGCAAGTAGTCTTGGCCTTTACTGCAGCATTTGGTACCTTGGTGATTTTGTGACTAAGAATTGAGATCTGTGTACACCAGTATATCTGTAACTGCTGGCCCACTTATCTCCACTGGGTAGTTTCTATGCACTGTTGCCACAGATGCATTTGATCATCAATGTAGCAATGCAAGCGATGAATATCCAATGCTGTTAATTTTGCGTTTGTAAGTTATATCATTCACTTCCAACAGTTCAGATACTTATCCTTCAGGAATTTCATTGGTAGGTTGCTTGGTCTAACTTCCATGTCAACTTTGACTTAAGTAGCTATTTGCATATTTTCTTTACTGTTTGCAACTTCCTAAAAGAACAACATGCTTATAACAATGGAAAATAAAACATCTAATCATTAGACTTCGTCAACACAACAAATCACACTCATAATGTGGTAAGATTATTTGCCCTCTATTTGAAGGTCCACACTGAATTTTCAGCCTGGTCTAACTTGCTCTAACCTGAAACATGTGTGTTTGCATTTATGCAGATCTCTGGAGCAATCCCTGATGTTATTACCAGCATACTGAATGTGTTTTTTGTGCTGTTGCTTTCTATTGTGGCCTTTAGTTGTATTTTGGAAAACAGATTTCCTGCATAGGCAAGCCCAGTGTTCTTTTGCAACACACTACAAAGACCATGGAATACAACCAGCTTTGTGGTGGGTGCAACAGAGAATACTTCCAAGTAGTTGGTTTCTTTCTGTGTCCTGGCTGCTTACCTATATTGGTAACTGCACCTATTTGAGTTGAGTGTCTACCATCTTAAAGGAGTGTGTCAATGTCATGACATGTCTTTTTGCCTTAGAGATCTTTTTGGAAAACTTCTTTAATGTCAACTCTTCAAAGCCTGTCTACCATCTGCAAAACACAAGTCAGGAGTACACTGGGATACTCTTCACTTATCTGGATGAGTGCCACTTCAATACCATTCGGAAAGCTCAATATCCTCAAAGACAAATCAGTCCAGTTGCTTGGCACCTCAGATGTTACTGTAAACAATCACTCCCTCCATGTTCAATAGCAGCAGTGTGTGCCATCTAGAAGATGCACTGCATCAACTTACCAAGACTCCTCCAGCAGCACCTTCCAAATCAGCAACCTGTTGCACTTTGAAGGAAAAAGGTAGCAAGTATGTCTCTATTCCAAGTACCATTGTGCCTTGGAACTGTATGAATGCACTGGGTCAAAGTCTGGACCTTTTTCTCTAATAGCCTCCTCAACAAGAAATTTAGCAATAGAAGAATGTAACTTATCAACACTTTCTCAAAAGCAGTTAGACATAGGTTGCAAATACTGCTCTTGGCAGTGATTTTATGAAGGAACCAGAAAAAAAACCCTTCAAGAATAAATATGGGGCCATAGTTTGATTTTAGCAAGTTCACATTTGGGTGTTGACTCCTCAAACTGTGCCCAGTTTGTGGGCCCTGTACGTGGTTAGGGAGCTTGCACTGATAGTGAAAGGACCCCACCAAGAATGGCATTGAGACTTCTTGGTCTTCCTTAAAAGCATGGGATATAGGAAATTACTTGCTTTGAAGAAACAAGCTTGTAGGGAGATATAAATGAAGGATTCGCATTGGTTGCTTATGACGCTTATGGGAAACTATAACAATGAGCATTTAACACTAGGAGATGATGGAAGCAGATTCAGCAGTAACTTACAAAATGATTAATACTTCAAGGGTAAAATATCACAGAGTGACGCAAAAAGAGCAAAGCACAGTGGGCCTAGTTGAGACTGGACAATTCTTCCAAACAGACATAAGAAAGCAGAGCTGAAGGGACGGACAACTATAATCAACCTTTGTAATGTTGTCTGCTTCAATGAGATCATTTCTAATTCTAACCTCTAACCTCTGGAGAGCCGCAATTCAGTTTACTCAGTCTCCCATCATAGGAGGATGCTGTCTAATCTCAAGGACCAATCTTGTGCAGCTGCACTATATAGTCATCAATACAAGTAAAGCCTTCCTTAAATTTGGGGAATCTAGAATCCAGATTATAGGAGGGATGTGGTCGTTCTGGAGAGGTTGCAGATGAGATTTACCAAGACATTGCCTGGTTTGGAGAGTTTAGTTATGAAGAGAGATTGGATACACTGGGGCTTTTTTTCCTTAAAGTTGAGAATACCAAGGGGTATAATTGAAATGTATGAAATGTTGAGGGGCATGGATAGGGTCAATAAGAAGAAACTTTTCCCCTTGATGGAGGGATCAATGACCACGGGCATGGATTTAATGGAAGAGGTTTAGTGGACATGCGAGGAAATCCAGAGGATGGTAGAAATCTGGAATTTCCTGCCTGGTAGAGGCAGAACCTCTGATAACTTGCAATGCCAAAACATACAAGGGCCCAGAGCTGGAAAATGGGATTAGAATAATTAATTAGGTGGTTGATTTTTACCGCACAAACTCATTGGGTCAAAGGACCTTTTTCTGTGCTGTAGCTCTCCATGCTTGTATGCTATGGAGGCCAAAGCAGCACACAATGTTCCAGCAATGGTGTCACCAATATCCTGCACTGTTGTAGCAAGACTTCTTTATTCCTCTAATCTAATCATATTTCAATAAAGATCAGCATACCATTTGCTTTCTTTGTCACTTCTGCAGCTCTACACTAACTTTCTGTGGTCAGTGTATAATGAACAGCACGGTGGCTCAATTGTTAGCACTGCTACCTCACAGCACCTGGGATCTGTGTTCAATTTCAGTCTTGGGTGAATGTTTGTGTGGAGTTTGCACATTCTCTCTGTGTCCCACAATCTAATGATGTGCAGGTCAGGTGGATTGGCTGTGCTAAACTGCCCACAGTGTTCAGTTACAGGTAAACATAGGGGAATGTTGGGTGGGTGACTCTTCAGAGGGTCAGTGTGGACTTGTTGGGCCAAATGGCTTGTTTTAACACAATAGAAATTCTATTCTATGAAGTTTCTCTGATCATCAGTATTTCAAGTTTCACATCTCATTTAAAAAAATCTGGTTTTCTATTCTTATAACCAAAATGAATAACTTCACACTTCCCCACATTACATTCCATCTACCATCTTGTTTTCCAAAGGTTTTTGCAATGAGTTTTGATTTTGACAAAGTTAGAGAAGGAGGTGGGAAGGAACAGAGTCCAACTCTTTGATGAAGCTCATGGTCTTCTGTCTGAAGAAAGTTCCTTCTTTGACTTAACCTCGATATTCTTGTCGAATAACACTCCATGAACTTAGAATGTTTACTCTGTTAAACGTCCAATATAAATGCAAATTAATGTTTGCAGGATGGCATAGTTGAAGCTGTCTGGGCACAAGAAAGGTCACAGTACACACTGAGATGGAGACAGGCCTAAAACAGTAGGACAGTTTGGAAGTCGGATGTGAAATGTCATTTATAGGGTAAAGAGTTTTAATCTGTTTTCTGTGAAGTACAGATGGAAGCAACCTTACTGCCCATGGTAGCCACTGTATCCCTGAGTTAATCACTTCAATTTATCCTTTATTAATTACATCCAGCTTCCTCGCTCACCAATTAATTTTCTTGCGAAGGAAGATTTTGTGACATTTATGGGCACGATATGCTTGCCCTGAGTAAAGTCTGTGCTCTGGCATGAAACAAACACAATTATTCTGAAACCAAGCAAAATGGCAAAGAAGGATAATTAATGTGGAGCTGTCACACAGAGGTCTGCTCTGCAATGAATGTATTAAAGCTTGACTGAAAACAGGAATAGCCACACAATATCGCCCTGTCCACCCCCACACTTCCCTTTCTGCTCACATCTCAAAACATTACTGCAGAGAAATAGTGACCAGCATGAAGGAAAGGCTCAGAATATTTGGAAAAACAAAATATTATTTGGCTCAAAGAAATCTCAATGAGTTAAAACACTCAAAATATTTTTATAACTGGTGGGAGACGAGGAGCAGTAAAGAGTCCAAACACGTAAATAATTATAGGCTAGCACACAGGTAGAAAAAGCAATCAGAAAGGCTGATGGAGCATTGCCCTTTAGCTCAAACAGATTGCAATTTATGAATGATGATTCTGGCTTGACCAGATCCCATTTGGAACACTGCATTCAGTACTCGGGCACTGAGGGAAGATATATTGGCCTTGGATGAGCTGCAAGACAGAATCATCAGAGCAATTGCCAAAATGTAAACCTATGATGACAGATTGCATAGACTTCTCTTATATCCTCTTCAAAATAGCCAATTGAAAAGCTGAACTAATCCAAGTCTTCAAGAGGATGCAAGGTACATGTGGAAAAGCAACTTCTTCATGTCAGGGTAATTCAGAACAAGGAGGCAAAAGCATAATGTTCAAACTATGTCATTCAGCAGGAAAATCAGGGAGGAACCTTCCAGAAAAGGGTTGTGGAAATTCAGAGTTGGAGAGGTATTTTTCAAAGTCCTTTTATTGTTCCTGGGCATTTTTATCTTGGCAATTACTTGGCTGTGAGTTTTAGTGTGAGGATGCGGAATTTGACTGGGGGTGGTGGAAAAAAGATCTAGAGGCTGTTGGCCAATTTAGATTTGAACTTACATCAGAGCACATCAGAGAACATCCATGTGGCTGATTTCCAAAATGAAGTTTGTCCTAGAAGGAAACGTTTGGGCCGATGCACAACGGAGGTTAGATGAGTGAGAATTGATTGCATTGAAACACTTAAAATTGTGAGGAGGCTTGACAGGTCAGAATTGGGAGGATGTTCCCTCTTGTGGGGGAATCTAGAACTAGGGGACACAGTTTAAAAACTTCCCATTTAAGATGGAGGTGTAAAAGTATTTCTTCCCTCAGACAGTTGTCACTCTTTGCACTTGTTGAAACTTTATTGCTGGAACAGCACAGCAGGTCAGGCAGCATCCAGGGAACAGGAGATTCGACGTTTCGGGCACAGGCCCTTCTTCAGGAATGAGCAGAGAGTGTTCAGCAGGAGAAGATAAAAGGTAGGGAGGAGGGACTTGGAGGAGGGGCGTTGGAAATGTGATAGGTGGAAAGAGGTCAAGGTGAGGGTGATAGGTCGGAGTAGGATGGAGGCGGAGAGGTCAAGAAGAAGACTGCAGGTCAGGAAGGCGGTGCCGGGCTGGAGGGATCCGGCTGAGACAAGGTGGGGGGAGGGGGGATGAAGAAACTGGTGAAGTCCAAGTTCATCCCCTGCGGTTGGAGGGTTCCCAGTCGGAAGATAAGACGCTCCTCCTCCGACCGTCGGGTTGTTGTGGTTTGGCGGTGGATGTGTCCAATGACCTGCATATCCTCGGTGGAGTGGGAGGGGGAGTTGAAATGCTGTGCTACAGGTTGGTTGGGTTGGTTCGTCCGGGTGGCCCAGAGGTGCTCTCTGAATCGCTCCGCAAGTAGGCGGCCTGTTTCCCCAATATAGAGGAGGCCACACCGGCTGCAGCGGATGCAGTAGATGATGTGGGTGGAGGTGCAGGTGAATCTGTGGCGGATATGGAAGTTTCCTCTGGGGCCTTGGAGAGAAGTGAGGGGGGAGGTGTGGGCGCAAGTGTTGCACCTCCTGCGGTTGCAAGGGAAGGTGCCGGGAGTGGAGGTTGGGTCGGTGGGGGGTGTGGATCTGACAAGGGAGTCGCGGAGGGAGTGGTCTCTACGGAAAGCTGATAGGGGAGGGGAGGGAAATATATCCTTGGTGCTGGGGTCTGTTTGGAGGTGGCGGAAGTGACGGCGGATGATGCGCTGTACATGGAGATTGGTGGGGTGGTAGGTGAGGACCAGTGGGGTTCTGTCCTGGTGGCGGTTGGAGGGGCGGGGCTCAAGGGCGGAGGAGCGGGAAGTGGAGGAGATGCGGTGGAGGGCACCGTCGACCACGTCGGGGGGGAAATTGCGGTCCTTGAAGAAGGAGGCCATCTGTGTTGTACGTATTTTGAACTGGTCCTCCTGGGAGCAGATGCGGCGGAGACAAAGGAATTGGGAGAATGGGATGGCGTTTTTACAGGGGGCAGGATGGGAGGAGGTGTAGTCCAGGTAGCTGTGGGAGTCGGTTGGTTTGTAGTGGGCCACCCGGACGAACCAACCCAACCAACCTGTAGCACAGCATTTCAACTCCCCCTCCCACTCCACCGAGGATATGCAGGTCATTGGACACATCCACCGCCAAACCACAACAACCCGACGGTCGGAGGAGGAGCGTCTTATCTTCCGACTGGGAACCCTCCAACCGCAGGGGATGAACTTGGACTTCACCAGTTTCTTCATCCCCCCTCCCCCCACCTTGTCTCAGCCGGATCCCTCCAGCCCGGCACCGCCTTCCTGACCTGCAGTCTTCTTCTTGACCTCTCCGCCTCCATCCTACTCCGACCTATCACCCTCACCTTGACCTCTTTCCACCTATCACATTTCCAACGCCCCTCCTCCAAGTCCCTCCTCCCTACCTTTTATCTTCTCCTGCTGAACACTCTCTGCTCATTCCTGAAGAAGGGCCTGTGCCCGAAACGTCGAATCTCCTGTTCCCTGGATGCTGCCTGACCTGCTGTGCTGTTCCAGCAATAAAGTTTCAACTTTGATCTCCAGCATCTACAGACCTCACTTTCTCCACTCTTTGCACTTCCCTATTCCACAGAATCGTGATTGCTAGGTCATTGATGGCAGCATCAGAGAGACTTCAGATTGTTGAGAGCGCGAAGGATTATGACAGACAAGCAGGAAAGTGAAGTTTAGTTCAAAATCAGATGGTGAAACAGGCTTGAGGGGTCAAATGATCTTCTCTCCTTCCTATATCTTATTACTGCTCAAAATTAAAGCTGATATACACTTATGGGTAAAGGTTATATCGCTCAGGTGTTGAGATGAAGGTGAGGCACAGATGAGGTACAATCAAACTGAAAGTCTGGTGGAATAAGGCCGAGTGGCCTTCTCCCATGCCTCTGATACAATACCTTGGAGTAGGATGGCTCTGGTCTGAACATTATGCTGACATCTTTTATGACCTCACTACACCTCAAGTAAAGCTGTTGCTCCTGTGCCTAAAGGTTATAGCCTATAGGTCTTAGAAGACGATTTGAATAGTCATTCTTAGTCAGCATCACTGTGCATGATGAATGACCACTTCAATGTGAAATGAATTTGCCTTTGGATGTTTCCCATCCTCTCCAAAGTAGACAGGCAGGAGGCTGGAAGAACACAGCAAGCCAGGCAGCATCAGGAGGTAGAGAAGTCAATGTTTCAGGTGTAACCCTTCTTCAGGACTTGCAGTTTTCTTGACTCCTTCCATCCTGTCCACGCAACTCTCAGTCTTTACACTATCGTATCTCCAGATTGTGAAATTAATGGGCAAGAATATGAGCTGGATTATCCAGTCTACCCTCACAGGATAATGACTGGATCAACACAGCTAAACATCCCTTCCTTCCCCTGACCTTTTCACAGACCTCTCCACCACCCCCCAGTCAAATTCCGCATCCTCACACTAAAACTTACAGCCATGTAATTGCCAAGATAAGAATGCAAAGGAACAATAAAAGGACTTTGAAAAATTCCTCTCCAACTCTCATGAAATCACCACTAGTCCAGAACATCACATGGATCCACCTTTACCTAGATGAAATGATAACTTTGCTTTAGTCAGGAAAGGGTCAACTCCTTCATGAAAGCACACCTAGCGTCAGCACCCACCACCACTCCACCATGTCACAGCTCAACTTCACCCATCTAGAATACTCATAGAATGATAGAATCCCTACAGTGTGGAAGCAGGCCATTTGACCTATCAAGTCCACACTGACCCTCTGAAGAGCATTCCACCCAGACCTAATCCAATAATCCTGCATTTCCCCTGTCTAATCCACCTAACCTGCACATCTTTATACTGTGGGAGAAAACCAGAGCACCTGGAGGAAGCTCACATAGACATGGGGAGAATGTGCAAACTCCACATGGACAATTGCCCGAGGGTGGAATTGAACCTAGGTCCCTACGCACTGTGAGGCAATAATGCTACTGACTGAGCCTCCATACCCCCACCCAAACTCCTACCATTGTTGCTTGTAATAGTCTGCTCGATGATCCCAGAGTTTTTCACGCTACTTACCCAGATTTAATTATGGCTGTTGAGAACTGAAGCCTTCTCAAACTGCTCAGAAGATCACTACTGTCAGCCATCTCAGCATTAAGGAAAACCTGGAGCAAACTGTGATTTTTAAAGGTACCATCCCAAAGTCTTTGAAGTGGAACTGGTTAATGGCATTTACACTAATCGTTAGTGATGACAGATGATATCAGTTCACACATAGCTGGAGCCTGAGACAGAAAGATTCTGATGATGTCCAGCAACAGGCTACTTTGTAAACCATTTGTGTATGTTCGTACAGCTAGTATATGTCGATCAATTTTCAAAAGTACCATTTCGAGATCTCTTCTATCAAAGGCACCCACATCCTGGATGCGACAGTTATGTAGTCTTTGTCACCTGATGTCGGAGCAGCGCTCCAAAAGCTTGTGATTTCAAATAAACCTGTTGGGCTATAATCTGACGTCATGTGACTTTTGATTTTATCCACCCCTGTCCAACACTGGCACCTTCACATCATATCTTCATCTATAACTACCTTTTGAAGGAAAGGCTGGCATTTCTCCATTTGTCTGTTGGACAACAAGCAACAGGAACAGACATAGGCCATTCAGCCCCTCAAGCTTGTTTAACCATTCAATAGGATCGACATTCCTCATCATCCACTTTCCTGCCTTTTCCCCATAACCCTTGATTCCCCAGCTGATCAAGAATCATTGGCAACGTGGTGGCTCAGTGGTTAGCACTGCTGCCTCAAAGTGCCAGAGACCTGCGTTCGATCCCAGCCTCGGGTGACTGACTGTGTGGAGTTTGTACGTTCTCTTCATGTCTGTGTGAGTTTCCTCCCACAATCCAAAGATTTGCAGGTTAAGTGAAATGGCCAAGCTAAATTGCCCTTAGTGTTCAGAGATGTGTAGGTTCGGTGCATTTGTCACGGGTAAATATAGAGGAATGGGTCTGGGTGGGTTACTCTCTGGAGGGTTGGTGTGGACTTGTTGGGTCAAATGGCCTGTTTTCACACTGTAGGGATTCTATGATCTCAGCCTTAAATGTACAGAAGGGCTCTGCCCCAACAGCTCTCTCCATGACAAGCAGTTCGAAAAGCTCACAACCCTCTGAAAGAAGAAATTCCTCATCATCACAGTCTTACATTGGCACCCCCTTTATTCTGAGGCTATGCACTCTGGTCTTAGACTCTCCCATGTGGGGAAACACCCTTTCAGCATTTACCCTGTCAAGCCCATGAAGAATCCTGTGTCTCAATGAAATCCCTTCTCATTTTTCTCGGAACTGTCTCCAATGAAGTGATATCTTTCCTTAAATAAGGGACCAAACCACTCTCAGTGCTCCAGATGTGGTCTCCCCAGCACCTTATACAGTTGCAGAAAGACCTCCCTGCATCCTATGACATAAGAAATAGGCATGATGTGGAGCTGCCGGTGTTGGACTGGGGTGGACAAAGTCAAAGATCACGTGACATCGGTTTATTTGAAGCTACAAGCTTTCGTAGACCCCGATCCTTCCTCAAGCTGCCTGAGAAATGAACAGGGGCTCCAAAAGCTTAAAATAAACCTATGGGACTATAACCCAGTGTTGTGTGATTTTTGATAAGAAATAGGAGCAAGAGTAGGCCATCTGGCCATCGAGCCTGCTCCACCATTCGATAAGATCATGGCTGATCTTTAAGTGAGCTCAGCTCCATTTACCCACCCACTCACCATAACCTTAATTCCTTTACTGATCAAAAATCTACCTACCTTTGCCTTAAAAACATTCAACGAGGTTGCCTCAACTGCTTCACTGGGCGGGAAATTGCACAGATTCATAACCCTTTGGAAAAAGGTCCTCCTCAACTCAGTCCTAAACCTGCTCCCTCTTATTTTGAGGCTATGTCCCTCCCAGGTCTAGCTTCACCCGCCAGTGGAAAGAACCTCCCTGCTTCTATTTTATCTATTCCCTTCATAATTTTATATGTTTCCATAAGATTTGAGCCTGGGTGGCATGGTGGCACAGTGGTTAGCACTGCTGCATAACAGTGCCAGAGACAGGGGTTCAATTCTCCCCATGTCTGTGTGGGTTTCCTCCGGGTGCTCTGGTTTCCTCCCACAGTCCAAAGATATTCAGGTTAGGTGAACTGGCCATGCTGAATTGCCCACAGTGTTAGGTGTAGAGGAATGGGTTGCTCTTCAGAGGGTCAGTGTGGACTTGTTGGGCCGAAGGGCCTGTTTCCACACTGTAAGTAATCTGAAAAAAAAAAGATTCCTGCCTCATTTTTCTAAATTCCAGTCTGTATAGTCCCAGTCTACTCAATCTTTCCTCAGAAACCAACCCTCTCAACTCTGGAGTCAACCTAATGATCCTCCTCTGCACTCCCTCCAAAGCAGATTATATTCCCCTTGAAATAAGGGCCAACATTCCATTAGCCTTCCTGAACTACCTGCTACTCAGCAACACCACAATCCATATGTTCTTCTCCAAGACCCACGCTGGACTGATTTAGAACTATTTCACCACTCATTCATTGTTACAAGGTCAAAATCCTGGAACTCCCTCCTTAACAGCTCTGTTGGTGTGCTTACACCCTCTGAATGGCAGCAGTTTAAGAAGGTGGTTCATCACCATCTGCTTAAAGGCAATTAGAGATCAGCAATAAGCCTATGTCTTGTCTCCAACACCCACACGCACTGAATGAATAACAAGCGAAGAACAGTGAGGCGATATAATTACAAGTATCTTTCTTGCACTGTGGGTAGAGATATGCTCATGGTGCAGCAGGTGGCTTATCAGTTCCATTACAAACCTGCGCAAAGGTTTTATTAAAGGAACACATTCTTTTAATGAAAACTGAAACACGGCTCCATGCAGAGAGATTAGCTTTGTCAGCCACGGGTAAATGGGAGTCATCTTCTTTATGAATAGGTTCAGGAAAGGAAGTAAGGGAATGAGAAAGAAAGAAAATTAAAAAAAAAAACAAGCAAGAAAGAAAACCTAAAAGGGTGGAGAAATACAGAAAGTGAGAGAAAGGAAAGAATGAGGTGTAATGGTGGAGGTGAGGGGCAAATGGGAGAAGGTGAGGAAAAAGAGGTGAGAAGGGGCTAGTCTGCCCAGATGGAGGGGAATGAGGAAGCAGGGCATTAAGGAGGATGTAAGAAGAGGAGAAGAAGTGAAAGCTGGCAAGAGGGGAAAATTACAGCAGGACAAAAGCCCAAAAAACAAGTTAGATAAAATAATGATCTAGCGTCATACAGTCATAGAGATGTACAGCACGGAAACAGACCCTTCCATCGAATTCGTCCATGCTGACCAGATATCCCAACCTAATCTAATCCCACCTGCCAGCACCCGGCCCATATCCCTCTAAATCCTTCCAATTCATATACCCATCCAGATGCCTTTGAAATGTTGCAATTGTACCAGCCTCCACCACTTCCTCTGGCAGCTCATTCCATACATGTACCATCACCTGTGTGAAAATGTTGTGCCCTTTATATCTTTCGCCTCTCACCTTAAACCAATATACTCTAGTTCTGGACTCCCCACCCCAGAGAAAAGACTTTGTCTATTTATCCTATCCATTCCCTTTATAAACCTCTATGAGGTCACCCCTCAGCCTCCGGCGCTCCAGGGAAAATAGCCCCAGCCTGTTCAGTCTCTCTCAGTAGCTCAAATCTTCCAAACCTGGGAACATCCTTGTAAATCTTTTCTGAACCCTTTCAAGTTTCACAACATCCTCCAGATAGGAAAGAGACCAGAATTACACGCAATATTCCAACAGTGGTCTAACCAATGTCCTGTACAGCCGCAACATGACCTCCCAACTCCTATACTTAATGCTCTGATTAATAAAGGAAAGCATACCAAACGCCTTCTTCACTATCCTATCTACCTGCGACTCCATTTTCAAGGAGCTATGAACCCACACTCCAAGGTCTCTTTGTTCAGCAACACTTCCGAGGACCTTACCTTTAAGTGTATAAGTCCTGCTAAGATTTGCTTTCACAAAATGCAGTAGCTCACATTTATCTGAATTAAACTCCATCTGCCACTCCTCAGCCCATTGGCCCATCTGATCAAGATCCCACTGTAATCTGAGGTAACGTTTTTCGCTGTCCACTACACCTCCAATTTTGGTGACATCTACAAACTTACTAACTATACCTCCTATGTTCACATCCAAATCATTTATATAAATGATGAAATATAATGGACCTAGTACTGATCCTTGTGGCACTCGACTGGTCACAGGCCTCCAGTCTGAAAAACAACCCTCCACCACCAACCTCTGTCTTCTACCTTCTATATGCAATGGCTAGTTCTCCTGTATTCCATGAGATCAAACCTTGCTAATCAGTCTCCCATGGGGAACCTTGTCGAACGCCTTACTGAAGTCCATATAGATCACATCCACCGCTCTGCCCTCATCAATCCTCTTTGCTACCTCTTAAAAAAACTCAATCAAGTTTGTGAGACATGATTTCCCACGCACAAAGCTATGTTGACTATCCCTAATGAGTCCTTGCCTTTCCAAATACATGTACATTGTGTCCCTCAGGATTCCCTCCAATAACTTGCCCACCACCGACATCAGGCTCACTGGTCTATAATTCCCTGGCTTGTCTTTACCGCCCTTCTTAAACAGTGGCACCACATTTGCCAATCTCCAGCCTTCCTGCACCTCACCTGTGACTATCAATGTTACAAATATCTCAGCGAGGGGCCCAACAATCACTTCCCTAGCTTTCCACAGAGTTCTTGAAGCAGTGCAAAGAGCTAATATATCAGAAAAAAATGGAAGCTGCTGGAAAAGCTCAGCAGGTCTGGCAGTATCTGTGGAGAGAAATCAGAGTTAATGTTTTTGGGCTGAGTGACCCTTCCTCAAAACTTTTCTGATGATAGTTCAGAAAATGTTGGTGCAAGCTGGAAGAACAGCATCTCATTTTCCGCTTGGGCACCCTACATTCTTCCGGACTCAACATTAAGTTCAACAACATTAGGGCTTGAGCTCTCCCATGTCCTTACCCCAATCCCTACACACCAGGCCTTGTTATCACATAATCTGCCATTACATACTGTCTATTGTTAGCCACTAATGGTCTCCATTAACACCAACCACCCTCCTAGCCAGATCATTATCTACACCATGGTCTGTCCAATTGTTCTTCCCTCTCTTTGGGCTCTATTCTCACCTATCATTTACTCCTAACCTCCTCCCCCTTATCCCCCTTCCCACCCCCCATCTGATCTTCTGCATATAAACCAACAGTGTTCTAGCTATCATCCATTTTGAGGAAGGGTCACTTGATTCGAAATGTTAACTCTGATTTCTTTCCACAGATGCTTCCAGACCTGCTGAGCTTTTCCAGCAATTTCTGTTTTTGTTTATGATTTAACAGCATCTGTAGTTCTTTAGGCTTTTACTGAGCTAATGTGGTAATTAAAGAGCTGAGATCCTCCAGTGATAGGTTGGCACTTCCAGATTACGGAATTGCTCAAGTTGACCTTATACAAAGAAGGATTAGCATGGGGGAATAAAAAATAGAAAATACTGGAATTACTCAGCAAGTAGCAGTTCACACTAACAATGTGGTTATGCAACTAGATTAATAATTTCGACAGGTCAGGCAGCATCTGAGGATCAGAAGAATCGACGTTTCGGGCATAAGGGCTTATGCCCAAAATGTCGATTCTCCTGCTCCTCGGATGCTGCCTGACCTACTGTGCTTTTCCAGTGCCACACTTTTCAACTCTGGTCTCCAGCATCTGCAGTCCTCACTTTCTCCTAATAATTTCGACAGGCTGGTTTCTGTTCCAGAGTCATGAGTTCAAGCCACACTACATCATCTGAGGAATTGCACTTTTATGACTTAAGTAAGTCTGGAATTTTAAAAGAAGTCAAGGAGTATCAGTAATGATGAACCTGAACAGTAGTTTGTTCATTGTCACTGGAATTTCTAGTGTCCCTCAGAGAATGTGATCAAGGATAGTCAGCATGGTTTTGTGAAGGGCAAGTCGTGCCTCACAAACCTTATTGAATTCTTTGAAAAGGTGACGAAGGAGGTTGATGAGGGGAAAGCGGTAGATGTGGTATATATGGATTTTAGTAAGGCGTTTGATAAGGTTCCCCATGGTAGGCTACTGCAGAAAATACGGAGATATGGCATTGAGGGTGAGTTGGAGGTTTGGATTAGAAATTGGCTGGATGGAAGAAGACAGAGGGTAGTAGTTGATGGCAAAGTTTCTTCATGGAGTGCCGTCACTAGCGGTGTTCCGCAAGGATCTGTTTTGGGACCATTGCTGTTTGTCATTTTTATAAATGACCTGGAAGAGGGGTTAGAAGGTTGGGTGAGCAAGTTTGCGGATGATACGAAAGTCGGAGGAGTTGTTGACAGTGAGGAAGCATGTGGCAGGTTACAGCAGGATATAGAGAAGCTGCAGAGCTGGGCAGAAAGGTGGCAGATGGAATTCAATGTAGCTAAGTGTGAGGTGATTCACTTTGGGCAGAATAACAAAAAGATGGGGTACTGGGCTAATGGTCGGATACTTGGTAGTGTGGATGAGCAGAGGGATCTTGGTGTCCATGTACACAGATCTCTGAAAGTTGCCACCCAGGTAAATAGTGCGGTGAGGAAGGCATATGGCGTACTGGCTTTTATTGGTAGAGGAATTGAGTTTCGGAGTCCTGAGGTCATGATGCAGTTGTATAAGACTCTGGTACGGCCGCATCTGGAATATTGTGTGCAGTTTTGGTCGCCATACTATAGGAAGGATGTGGAGGCATTGGAACGGGTGCAGAGGAGGTTTACCAGGATGTTGCCTGGTATGGAAGGAAAATCGTATGAGGAAAGACTGAGGCACTTGGGGCTGTTTTCACTAGAGAAAAGAAGGTTTAGGGGTGACTTGATTGAGGTGTACAAGATGATTAGGGGGTTAGATAGGGTCGACAGTATGAACCTTTTCCCGCGTATTGAGTCGGGTATTACAAGGGGGCATAGCTTTAAATTAAGGGGGGGTAGATATAGGACTGATGTTAGGGGTAGGTTCTTCACTCAGCGAGTCGTTAGTTCATGGAATGCCCTGCCAGTAACAGTGGTGGACTCTCCCTCTTTATGGGCATTTAAGAGGGCATTGGATAGGTATATGGAGGATAGTGGGTTAGTGTAGTTTAGGTGGGCTTGGATCGGCGCAACATCGAGGGCCCAAGGGCCTGTACTGCGCTGTATTCTTCTATGTTCTATGTTCTATGTTCTATGTAATGAAAGCAACGCCAACACCTGATCTGTTCCACAAATTACCACAGACTGAAAACAATGAAGCTGCTACCAACAGCTGAAATTTCTTTCCTGGCATTCCTATTCATAAAGAAGATGCCTTATCCTCATTGAATGTTTTCAAAGCTAAGATAGATACTTTTTTTGGACAGTAAAAGAATTAAGGGTTATGGTGAGCGGGCGGGTAAGTGGAGCTGAGTCCACGACAAAATCAGCCCTGATCTTATTGAATGGCGGAGCAGGCTGAATGGGTGAGATGGTCTACTCCTGCTCCTAGTTCTGCATATTCTGCCCTAACCATGCCTCCCCTCCCACTGCAAGTCCTAACAAAGGGGAGGTGTTATCGCTGGACTATTCATGTCAAAATGAGGGTGTGGTGCTGGAAAAGCACAGCAGGTCAGGCAACATCCGAGGAGGAGGAGAATCGACGTTTCGGGCAAAAGCCCTTCTGCAAGGATGAGGCTGTGAGCCAATGGGGTGGTGAGATAAATGGGAAAAATTCTGGGAGAGTGTGGCCCTCAGCTGAGACAGGGCTGACTGTAGAGGGAGTAAGTGGCAGCACACGGCTGTGAGTGTGGAGCGAAAGATCCGGAAAGAGAACCTTTTCTGGAGGTTTTGAATTCGTACTATGTGCGGTTGTCCTGTTCAGATCCAAATGGTGTTGGTCTGAATGTAGTCTGGAGTCCATGAGGGATCAGTCGGTTCTGTAGGCAGGTGATGAGGAAGGAGATGTGGCTGTGGTAATGGGTCTGTTACAGGACGTGGCTGAAGACCTTCAGGGCAGAGGAGATGACCTGGGGGGTGCAGTGAGAGAGAGAGACTCACTGAGATCCTTGTAGAGGGAGGAGGAGAGCTTCTTTAATGTAGGCATCCTCGGAAGAGGCTTCGCAATAAGGTTACAATCAACTCGGTGAAAGTGAGGACTGCAGATGTTGGAGATGAGAGTTGAGAATGTGGTGCTGGAAAAGCACAGCAGGTCAGCCAGCATCCGATGAGCAGGAGAATCGATGTTTTGGGTAAAAGCCCTTCATCAGGAATGAGGCTGTGAGCCAAGCTGTCAGATAAATGGCAATCCGGAGACCCAGGGAATATCCTGGCAACCCAGGTTAAAATCCCGCTAAAGCAGATGGTAGAACTTAAATTCAATAAAATTCTGAAATTAAGAGTCTAATGATGACCATGAATCAGGACAAAACTCATCTGGTTCATTAATGTCCTTCAGAGAAGGAAATTGCCATCCTTACCTGGTCTGGCCTACATGTGACTCCAGATTCACAGCCATGTGGTTGACTCTTAACTGCACCCTGGACAATTAGGGATGGGCAATAAATGCTGGCCTAGCCAGTGACACCCTCATCCTGTGAATGAATAAAATAAATTGCCTAACTTCCAGGTGGGATTCCTTCAACTTAGTTCTACAGCTGTGGCGTTAGTGAAAGTGCAGAGTCCTGTTACTGAAAGGGTTTTGCTCAGTTATTGAATTTTCGACAGACTGGTGGTGGATCTTGAGAAGGGGGTGAGCGTGGTGGCTTGCCCTGTTAGGAGAAATCTTACTTCTTATCATTCACCGCTGGGATGTGGGCATCGCTGGCTGGGCCAGCATTTATTGCCTGCCCCAAATTACCCTGAAGAAGGTGGTGGTGAGCTGCCTTCTTGAACCACTGCAGTCCATGTGTTGTAGGTAGACCCAAAATGCCATTAGGGAGTGAGTTCCAGGATCTTGACCCAGCGACGGTGAAGGAAAGGCGATACTTTTCCAAGTCAGGATAGTATATGGCTTGGAGGAGAACTTGTAGGTGGTGGTGTTCCCATATATCTGCTGCCCTTTTCCATCCAGATGACAGACGTCCCACAGACAAGTGTATAAGATACACGTAAAAGAGTATATGGCTTTGAACCTTGAAAAAGAGCAGGATAGTTCTTCTCAAAATTACACCGCTGTGTAAGATTGCACTCTTAAGTATGAGCAGATGTAAGTCAGATTTCCATAAATCGGGAACACCCCCATACTCAAATTCACTTGAGATCCAGCCCAGATTAATGTACTGCTATCTCTGGACTTGAACACAGAACTTTTTAGATGTAAACATGAGGGTGCTACTGAGTGGCAACCAGCTTTTGGTAATTTCCCATTGTTTGGTAGCTCCATAGTCAAACTTGACAAACTTTCCCATTCATCTGAGTGAGAGAGAGAGAAACAAAGTGCTAAAGCTATCTGGGTCGATGGAGTTTGATCGCTGTAAAAGGATCTCACATGGTTATACTCTGCCATCTAGTGTTCACTGGGAGAATAGGATGATGTGAAGTGCTAAAAATGTGTTGCTGGAAAAGCGCAGCAGGTCAGGCAGCATCCAGGGAACAGGAGAATCGACGTTTCGGGCATAAGACCTTCTTCAGGAAAGGCCAGACCAAGTAAGGATGTGAAGTGACCAATTTGGTTCAGGATGATCCTTTGGTGGGTCAAAGCTGTGGACAGCCCCCTACCTTTAGCACATTCAGGGAATGACCACCAGTAAGGACAGATTTGGACATAAACACAACCCTCAACAATAGGGAGAATGGAGTCACCCACTTATTAAAAGAAAAGTGGACATTCGATATCTGGAAATAATTGGAGGGAATGTCATGAATGGGGTGCTGTCAGGGCTGGAACAGAGCGGAACGGAGACAGTATGTGTGATAGGGGTATGTGTGTGTGGGGGGGTGGTGAATGGAATAGGCTGAGATTGGGGTAAAGCCGGAATTCTGTGAGAAGAGGAGGTGCTGGCATAGCGAGCAGGTGGGATGAGAGGTGGATGGGCCAGGCAGGGGATAGGGGATGAAGCAGGATGGGGGAGGAAAGGAATGAGCTGAAAATGTGTTGCTGGAAAAGCGCAGCAGGTCAGGCAGCATCCAAGGAACAGGAAAATCGACGTTTCGGGCATAAGCCCTTCTTCAGGAATGAAGAAGGGCTTATGCCTGAAACGTCGATTCTCCTGTTCCTTGGATGCTGCCTGACCTGCTGCGCTTTTCCAGCAGCACACTTTCAACTCTGATCGCCAGCATCTGCAGTCCTCACTTTCTCCTCGAGAAAAGGAATGAGGCAGGAAGGGAGTGAAGCAGGAAGTAGGTGGAGTAGTGTTGCATCATATTTATGGGGCATAACTTTAGCAAGTGCCCAATGTTCCTGAGTCCATGGTACTTTCTGTGAGAACTCTTTATTTACACTGTGTTTGCTACTCTGGTTGTCAGGCCAAACATCGCCACTCACTTCCCACCGCTTACTGCTTCTCTAATCACAGATTGTACTTCTCTGACATTGACTGCGGAAGGACTCTGCCATGTCTGGGCCTGGGGCGAATTTACAACGAAGTCAGGGATTTGAACCACACTGGGTCTAAATAGCAAAGTGTAGGCGGAGTCTGTAATATGGATAGAAGTGGGAAACTAGTTGAGAGGGCAGCCTCTTAATCATGCATAAGTAAGATCGGAGTCTGATACTTCTCAGACTACCATGTATTGAAGAATTTACTACTAACAATCAAGATTTCTAAAGAAGCCTGCATCTGTAGACAGTCCTTCACCTTGCTTTCCCCTTCACCAAATCAGAAGCCACATGACACCAGATTATAGCCCAACAAATTTATTGGAAATCAGAAGCTTTAGGAGCACTGCTTTTTCAACATCCGATTTAATCTGATGAAGGGACAGCACTCCGAAAGCTTATGGTTTCAAATAAACGTCACAGATGTACAGCACAGAAACAGATCCTTTGGTCCAACTCATCCATGCCAACCAGATATCCTAATCTAATCTAGTCCCATTTGCCAAGCATTTGGCTCTTATCTCTCTTAATCCTTCTTATTCATATATCCATCCAGGTGCCTTTTAAATGTTATAATTGTACCAGCTTCCACCACTTCTTCTGGTAGCTCATTCCATCCATGCAACCCCCTCTGCATGAAAAAGTTGCCCCTTAGGTCCCTTTTATATCCTTCTCCTCTCACCCTGAGCCCAACCTGTTGGACTATAACCTGATGTTGGGTGACTTCTGACTTTGTCTACCCCAGTCCAACACTGGCACCTCCACATCATGGCTTCCCTTCACCAGTATGACCTGAAACTAAACCCATGGATATGAGCATAAAATCACACAATAAAACTGGCTCTGTATGAGCCTCCCAGTCGTGGAAAATGCAGAAGACTGATTTATTCACAGCTCTGTTAAAAACACTGGGTGTGCCAGGCCCCCTCCCTATGGGGTTAGTGGGGCTGGAAAAGCACCGCAGTTCAGGCAGCATCCGAGGAGCAGTAAAATCGACGTTTCAGGCAAAAGCCCTTCATCAGCCCTCCAATCCCTCTGCTCCAATCCCGAACTCACCATCAAGCCAGTAGATAAAGAGGGGGCAGTGACAGTCTGGCGCACTGATCTCTACACCGCTGAAGCCAGACGCCAACTCGAGGACACCTCTTCCTACCGCCCCCTCGACCATGACCCCACCCCCCATCACCAAACCATCATCTCCCAGACCATACAGAACCTCATCACCTCAGGAGATCTCCCACCCACAGCTTCCAACCTCATAGTCCGGGAACCCCGCACTGCCCGATTCTACCTCCTTCCCAAGATCCACAAGCCTGACTACCCTGGCTGACCCATTGTCTCAGCATGCTCCTGCCCCACTGAACTCATTTCTACCTACCTCGACACTGACCTATCCCCCCTAGTCCAGGAACTCCCCACATACGTTCGAGACACTACCCACACCTTCCACCTCCTCCAAGACTTCCGTTTCCCCGGCCCCAAATGCCTCATCTTCACCATGGATATCCAGTCCCTTTACACCTCCATCCGCCATGACCAGGGCCTCCAAGCCCTCTGTTTTTTCCTCTCCCGACGTCCCCAACAGTACGCTTCCACCGACACTCTCATTCGTTTGGTCGAACTTGTCCTCACCCTTAACAATTTCTCCTTCGAATCCTCCCACTTCCTCCAGACCAAAGGGGTAGCCATTGTCACACGTATGGGCCCCAGCTATGCCTGTCTCTTTGTTGGCTGCGTAGAACAGTCCATCTTCCGTAATTACACCGGCACCACGCCCCACCTCTTCCTCTGCTACATTGATGACTGCATCGACGCCACCTCGTGCTCCCGCGAGGAGGTTGAGCAATTCATCAACTTCACCAACACATTCCACCCTGACCATAAATTTACCTGGACCATCTCAGACACCTCCCTCCCCTTCCTGGACCTCTCCATCTCCATTAATGACGACCGACATGACACCGACATTTTTTACAAACCCACCAACTCCCACAGCTACCTGGATTACACCTCTTCCCACCCTACCTCATGTAAAATGACATCCCGTATTCCCAATTCCTCCGCTTCCGCCGTATCTGCTCCCAGGAGGACCAGTTCCACCACAGAACACACCAGATGGCCTCCTTCTTTAGAGACCACAATTTCCCTTCCCACGTGGTTAAAGATGCCCTCCAATGCATCTCGTCCACATCCCGCACCTCCGCCCTCAGACCCCACCCCTCCAACCGTAACAAGGACAGAACGCCCCTGGTGCTCACCTTCCACCCTACCAACCTTCGCATAAACCAAATCATCCGCCAACATTTCCGCCACCTCCAAGAAGACCCCACCACCAGGGATATATTTCCCTCCCCACCCCTTTCCGCCCCTTTCCGCAAAGACCGTTCCCTCCGTGACTACCTGGTCAGGTCCACGCCCCCCTTCAACCCATCTTCCCATCCTGGCTACTTCCCTGCCACTGCAGGAATTGCAAAATCTGTGCCCACACCTCCTCCCTCACCTCCATCCAAGGCCCTAAAGGAGCCTTCCACATCCATCAAAGTTTTACCTGCACATTCACCAATATCATTTATTGTATCCGTTGCTCCCGATGCGGTCTCCTCTACATTGGGGAGATGGATGCCTTCTCGCAGAGCGCTTTAGGGAACATCTCTGGGACACCTGCACCAATCAACCACACCGCCCTGTGGCCCAACATTTAAACTCCCCCTCCCACTCTGCCAAGAACATGGAGGTCCTGGGCCTCCTTCACCGCCGCTCCTTCACCACCAGGCGCCTGGAGGAAGAACGCCTCATCTTCCGCCTCGGAACACTTCAACCCCAGGGCATCAATGTGGACTTCAACAGTTTCCTCATTTCCCCTTCCCCCACCTCAACGCAGTCCCAAACTTCCAGCTCAGCTCTGTCCCCATGACTTGTCCTACCTGCCTATCTTCTTTTCCAGCTATCCACTCCACCCCCCTCCCCCCGACCTATCATCTTCATCCCCTCCCCCACTCACCTATTGTACTCTATGCTACTTTCTCCCCACCCCCACCCTCCTCTCATTTATCTCTCCACCCTTCAGGCTCTCTGCCTGTCTGTTCCTGATGAAGGGCTTTTGCCCGAAATGTCGATTTTACTGCTCCTTGGATGCTGCCTGAACTGCTGTGCTTTTCCAGCACCACTCTAATCTAGAATCTGATTTCCAGCATCTGCAGTCCTTGTTTTTACCCCTCCCTATGGGGCCATAATTTAGAAAATCCTGCTGGATGTAAATAGGGTTAAAATGGGAGAGATGATGGTCTCATATTCCATAAGTCCAGATAATGTCTGCGGAGCTGGATTCATAGCAGCTGGTGGAATTTAGATTCTATAATCTATTGATTCAAGAGTCTAGTAATGACCATCAAACCATTAGCAGGACCAACATGAGATGAGACACTGGATTGGTTAAGACTATATTTATTGGGGTTTCGAGGAATGGGGGAGAAAAAGCCTATAAAGTACAAACACGAATGCAGGAAAGGTGTTCCCAACGATCTGGAAGTCCAGAACCAAGGAGCACAGTCTAAGGAAGTGGGGTGGATCATTTAGGACTGAGATGACAATAAAACTCTTTACCCAGAGAATGGTGAGCCTGTGGAATTCTCTGCCAATAGAAAGCGATTGATGCCAAAACATGAATAAGGAGCAGTTAGATATAATTCCCAAGGTTGAAGGGATCCCAAATCTCTGAGGAGAGAGCTGGAACAGTGTACTGGGTTCGATACTGATCATGGAGCAGACTTTAAAAAGGCTGAGTAGCTTACTCCTGCTCCTCGTTATTATGTTTCTCCATCTTAGTCCAAAAACAAAGGAAATAAAAGGATGCAGTCTTTACAGACTTAAAACATTTATTCAGGCACCTTTCAATCTTGTAGCCATAAGTCTAAAACTTTGGGTTGTCTTTACTCTTTTCATGTGTTAAAACTTTGTCAAATGAAGCTAAGTAAAAGTCACATGATGTTAGAATATCAAGATCTATATTGTCTTTACTTAAGCAGACTCTATAACCTCAGATCATTCAATGAATTTGTTGATTATGTGATTATAACCAAACAAAAGCAATCATAAAATGTTAGTTTAAAATATTAGTTTCCTGACAAATCCTACACATATTATGATCACTCTTCCCCCGAGCTTTGCACAGCTAGATTACTAATTATTCCTGTCTCACTACACAATATTCAGTGTCTAATGGCCTGTTCTCTATTTCGTTCCTCAACATATTAATCCAGACAACCATCTTGTACAACTTCAGGGATTCTACCTTTATGATGTTGTTACTGATTTGACTTGTCCAAATCTATATATAGATTAAAGTTGCCCATAATTCAGCTGTACCTGTTATGGGATAAACTGATGCTAACTGTTATAGGGTAAACTTATAAACTATTATTGCAATACCTCTGTTCTCTGCAGTAGTGAGGATTCAGAGTGACCTCACTGAAGTGTTTAAGAAAAGTAAATGAGTTCATCAGATACACAAAGAGAAACCATTCTGTTTGCTGGGACAGTCTAGACCAAGGTAGTATGCATTACTCTGAAATTTAAAATTAGGCCATTGAGGGGTAACATCAGAGCACAATTCTTAACAACAAAGAATAAGGGGTATCTGAAATTCGCTCCCCCTGGAGGACAGACCTCAGTTAGGTTGTCATAAATTTGGTAGGAATAACAGTAAAAAGGACTACTACTTGATTGGTAAAGAATTACAGCACGCCGCTGTGCAGAGGGACCTCGGTGTCTTTGTGCATGAATCACAGAAGGTTGGTCTGTAGGTGTAACAGGTAATTAAAAGGGCAAATGGAATTTTGTCCTTCATTGCTAAAGGTTTAGAGTTTAAAAACAGGGAGGTTATGCTGTAGCTGTACAGGGTACTGGTGAGGCCACACCTGGAGTACTGTGTAAAATCTTGGTCTCCTTACTTGAGAAAGGATGTACTGGCACTGGAGGGGGTGCAGAGGAGGTTCACTGGGTTGATTCCGGAGTTGAGGGATTGGCTTATGAGGAGAGGCTGAGCAGACTGGGATTATATTCATTGGAATTCAGAAGAATGAGGGGGGATCTGATAGAAACATATATAGTTACAAAAGGATAGATCAGATAGAGGTAGGGAGGTTGCCTACCTGTCCTAGTTGCACTGGCAGGTGAAACTAGGACAGGAGGGCACAGCTCCAAAATTAGAGAGAGCAGATTTAGGACTGAATTGAGAAAGAACTTCTTCACCCAGAGGGTTGTGAATCTATGGAATTCCCTGCCCAGTGAAGTGGTTGAGGCTTCCTCAGTAAATGCTTTTAAGGCTAAGATGGATCATTTTTGTACAATAAAGGTATTAAGGATTATGATGAGAGGGATAAGTGGAGCTGAGGCCACGAAAAGTTCAGCCAGCATCTTATTAAACGGTGAGAAGGCTTGCTGGGACACATGGCCTCCTCCTTTTCCTAATTCTTATGGTCTTATGTTTTTTCACAAGGTCTCACATGGCAGACTGGTTCAGAGGCTAAGAGCCCATGGCACTTTGGCACATTGGATCTAGAATTGGCTTAGAGGAACCTCGATTATCAGGTATTCAATTAACCGAATTTCAGATTATCTGAACAGGATTGCAAGGTTCTGATGCTTGGCTAACTATGTTATCCAGCATTTGATTATTTGACATTTGATTAACCGATCAAAATACTCCCTGATCGTGTCCTTCGGAAAATCGAGGTTCCTCTGTAGTAGGACGTGGAGAGTTAATTGTTGCAGGGGTTTTGTCACTAAAAGCTTGTTTCCAGTGGCATATCACAGAGGCCGGAGCTGAATCACTTTTCATTTTTAGCGTATGTTATTGATCTCGTCAGTAAGTTCCCAGATGATATAAAAAATTGGTTCTGTGGTAGAGTCATGGAGACAAAGACATGCACAACACATAAACAAACCCTTCGGTCCAACTCAGCCATGCTGACCAAATATTCTACATTAATCTAGTCCCACCTGCCAGCACCCGGCCCATATTCCTCTAAACCCTTCCTATTCATATACCCATCCAGGTACCTTTTAAATGTTGCAATTGTACCAGCCTCCACCACTTCCTCTGGCAGCTCATTCCATACACGTATCACCCTTTGTGTGAAAAAGTTGCCCCTTAGATCCCTTTTAAATCTTTTCCCTCTCACCTTAAACCTATGCCCTCTGGCTTTGGACTCCCCTACCCGGGAAAAGACCTTGTCTATTTACCCTATCCATGCCCCTCATGATTTTATAAACCCCTATGAAGTCACCCCTTAACCATTGACACTCCAGGGAAAACAGCCCCAGACTAATCAGCCTCTCCCTATAGCTCAAGCCCTCCAAAGCTGGCATCAGTCTTATAAATATTTTCTGAACACTTTCAAGTCTCATAATATCCTTCCGATGGCAGGGAGAACATCACAGCACATAGTATTCCAACAGTGGCCTAACCAATGTCCTGTACAGCCACAATATGACCTCCCAACCTCTGTACTCAATGTTCTGACCAATAAACGCAAACATACCAAACACCTTAATCACTATCCTATCTCGCTGTGACTTCACTTTCAAGGAGCTATGAAGCTGCACTCCAAGGTCTCTTTGTTCAACAACACTCCCAAGACCTTACCATTAATTGTAGATGTCCTGCCCTAATTTGCCTTTCCAAGATGCAGCACCTCACATTTACCTAAATTAAGCTCTATCTGTCACTCCTCAGCCCATTGGCCCATCCGATCAAGATCCTGTTGTACTCTGATGTAATCTTCTTCGCTGTCCACTTCACCTGCAATTTTGGTGTCATCTGCAAACTTACTAACCGTACCTCGTGTATTCACATCCAAATCATATAAATGGACCCAGCACCAATTCTTGCAAACACTGCTGGTCATTGGCCTCCAGTCTGAAAAGCAACCCTGCATCCCCAACCTACTTTCGAGCCAATTTTGCATCCAAATGGCGAGTTTTCCCTTTATTTCATCTGATCTAACCTTGCTAACCAGTCTACCAGTAAATAGCAAGGAGGACAGCCTTAGAGTACAGAACAATATGGAAAGGCTGAACAGTGGTCAATGGAATTTAATCAGGAAAAGTGCGAGGTAATGTATTTGGAGATGATTAATAAGGCAAGGAGTATATGTTGAATGTTACCAGCCTACAAAACATAGAGGATCAGTGGAACCATGATGTGCATGTCTATTGACCCTTGAAGATAGCAGGACAGATAGATAAGGTAGTTAAAAAGGAATATGATATATTTGCCTTTATTAGTCAAAACACTAATTTCCAAGAGTCCGATTATACCGTGTTAAGGGGCCTGATGGCTTGGGGAAGAAACTGTTGCACAGTCTGGCCATGAGAGACCTGATGCTTAGGTATCTTCTGCCAGATGGCAGGATGGAGAAGAGTTTGAGTGATGGGTGTGTGGGGTCGTCCACAATGGTCTTAGCCTTTCGGATGCAGAGTGTGTGAATAAATAATAGTAGTTAGGCCATAGCTGGAGTACTGTGTGCAATTCTGGTTACCACACTGTAAGAAGGATTTGATTACACTCGAGAGCGTACAGAAGAGATTTGTCAGAATGGGTTAGAATGATTCAGTTACTAAAAAAATTTAAAACATAAATGAGTTTTTTGAGGAAGTAACAAAGAGGATTGATGAGGGCAGAGCGGTAGATGTGATCTATATGGACTTCAGTAAGGTGTTCGACAAGGTTCCCTGTGGGAGACTAATTAGCAAGGTTAGATCTCACGGAATACGGGAGAACTATCTATTTGGATACAGAACTGGCTCAAAGGTAGAAGACAGAGGGTGGTGGTGGAGAGTTGTTTTTCAGACTGGAGGCCTGTGACCAGTGGAGTGCCACAAGGATTGGTGCTGGGTCCTCTACTTTTTGTCATTTACAAATTTGGATGCGAGCATAAAAGGTACAGTTAGTAAGTTTGCAGATGACACCAAAATTGGAGGTGTAGTGGACAGCGAAGAGGGTTACCTCAGATTACAACAGGATCTTGACCAGATGGGCCAGTGGGCTGAGAAGTGGCAGATGGAGTTTAATTCAGATAAATGCAAGGTGCTGCATTTTGGGAAAGCAAATCTTAGCAGGACTTATACACTTAAAGGTCAGGTCCTAGGCAGTGTTGCTGAACAAAGAGACCTTGGAATGTAGCTTAATAGCTCCTTGAAAGTGGAGTTGCAGGCAGATAAGATAGTGAAAAATGCTTTTGGTATGCTTTCCTTTACAGGAGTTGGGAGGTCATGTTGCGGCTGTACAGGACATTGGTTAGGCCACTGTTGGAATATTGTGAGCAATTCTGGTCTCCTTCCTATTGGAAGGATGTTGTGAAACTTGAAAGGGTTCAGAAAAGATTTACCAGGATGTTGCCAAGGTTGGAGGATTTGAGCAATAGGCTGAGGCTGAACAAGCTGGGGATGTTTTCCCTGGAGCGTCGGAGGTTGAGGGGTGACATTATAGAGATTTACAAAATTATGAGTGGCATGGATAGGGTAAATAGGCAAAGTCTTTTCCCTGGGGTTGGGGAGTCCAGAACTAGAGGACATAGGTTTAGTGTGTGAGGGGAAAGATATAAAAGAGACCTACGGAACAATGTTTTCACGCAGAGGGTGGTACATGTATGGAATGAGCTGCCAGAGGAAGTGGTGGAGGCTGGTATAATTGCAACATTTAAAAGGCATTTGGATGGGTATATGAATAGGAAGGGTTTGGATGGATATGGGCCGGGTGCTGTCAGGTGGGACTAGATTGGGTTGGGATATCTGGTCGGCATGGATGGGTTGGACTGAAGGGTCTGTTTCCGTGCTGTACATCTCTATGACTCTATGACTCTATATGAACTAGGAGCAGGAGTAGGCCATCTGGCCCCTCGAGCCTGCTCCGCCATTCAATAAGATCATGGCTGATCTTTTCATGGCCTCAGCTCCACTTACCCAACCTCTCACCATAACCATTAATTCCTTTACTGTTCAAAAGATTGTCTATCTTTAAAGGTAAGAATGATTCAGTTATAAATAGACTGGGATTGTTTTCATTATACCAGAGAATGTTGAGGGAATACCTCATTGAGGTGCACAAGTTGTGAGGGACATAAACAGGGTAGATAGAGAGAAATCTTATACTTTTATCTTGGGATTACTTTTATCTTGATAAAAAGAGCAGGAAGTTTAGTCAGCTTCACAGAATCAGGAAAGAGATCACATCGGGAGTGAGGCGCAGCCTGAGTAAGTGAGTATTTCTGGGAGTTTGGTGTCACGTCGGGAATTTGGTGCAGAGAGCAAGAAGTGCTTTTGTTTGCTTTTTTGGCTCCTTGTTTGGAAAGCCTTGTTATCAGGATAAATTAAAGCTCAGGAGGGGGCCCAAAACAAAGAATAACATCATTGGTTGATAAGAGCTGCTAATTTGACTATCTATTATAAATTACTTACAGATTAAAGGTAAATAGAAGAAATATTTTCCAGATTAAAATCTAAAAGGCTCGTAGAAGTTATTTTAAAAAGTACATAAGTCAATAACAAATCAAATAAAATAGAAATGCAGGACAGGCATTATGTTGTACCTGCACAATATGGGAGCTGGTAGACCCCATTTTGGTTCATAGTGACCTCATCTATAGCAAGTGCTGGTTGCTTGACAAACTCTGGCTGAGATTTCATGAGCTAGAGTCTGAGCTTTGGATACTGCAACACATCAGGGAGGGGGAAGGTTACCTGTTCATTGTGTTTCAGGAGGCAGTCATACTCCTTAGATTAACTAAATCGAATTTGGTCATTGGACAGGGACAGGAGGGTGTGACTGTAAGTGAGGTAGATAGAGGAATGCAGGAGGTAGTCCTGAAAAAGCCTCAGCCCTTGAGCTTGTCTAAAAGGTTTTAAATTCTTGCTCGCTGTGTGGATGAGAGCAAGGGTTGTAGGGAGGATGAGCAAACTGACCATAGCACTGTCCTATAGGAAGACATTCAAGAAGGAATGGAGTTATAATTAAGGACAGTATAGTGAGGGAATTGGAACACTCTTTTCTGTGGCTAGGATCAGCATCCTGAAGGCTTTGTTATCTGCCGGGTGCCTGGGTTCAGGATATCTCATCTGTGCTGCAGAGGAACTTCAAGTGGGAGGGGAAAGATTCAGTTGTCACTGACCGTGTAGGTATCAACGATAATGTTAAAAAGAAAATGGTGTTGTGGGAATATGAGTAGCTAGATACTAAATTAAGAGGCAGAACCAAAAAGGTTCTGAATCACTATCTGAGCCACAAACTAATTGGTATGGGGACAATAAGATTAAAGAGATAAATACATGGCTTAAAGATTAGTGTGAGAGAAACAGGTTCGAATTCATAGGACATTGGTATCAGTACTGGGGAAGGAGGGAGTTGTTTTTAATGGGAAGGGCTGAATCATGCTGGGAACCAGACTCCTAGGGCATAACCAGGGATGTGGATAAGACTTTAAACTAAATAGTGGCGTGTAACAGGGGAAAAGGAGAAAATGAGGACTGCAGATACTGGAGATCAGAGTTAAAAGGGTGGTGCTGGAAAAGCACAGCAGATCAGGCAGTATCTGAGGAGCAGGAGAGTCAACTTTTCAAGCATAGGCTCTTCCTGATGAAGTGCTTATGCCTGAAATGTCAACTGTCCAGGTCCTCAGATGCTGCCTGACCTGCTGTGCTTTTCCAGCACCACCCTTTTGACTCTGCAGTGGCGGGAAAGTTCATTAGCATGGACAATTAGAAACTCAAAGTAAAGGAGCAGATAGGATTGCAGGTAGGTGATGGGGCTAACTGTTACCAGAAAATAAAAAGAAGGGACAGAATGTGTGAATGTCATATTGTACCAAGGAAACATAAAAGTGCAGAGACATTTCAGAATAAAACAAACTTAAAGGCTTTGTATCTGAATGTATGAAATATCGGAGTAAGGTAGACAAACTGATGTTGCAAATTAAGGGAAATGACTGTGATCTCATTATATAGACATGACTACAAGGACATCAAAACTGAGAGTCTGGGATTTTTAACCTTTCAGAGAGACAGGTGAGTAGATAAGGTGAGGGGTAGCACTCTGAGTAAGGGGTGAAAGGAGGATTGTTGTGAGAGATGATCGAAGCTTGGATGATGTAGAGTTCATTTGGATGGAGGTAAAAAAAACAGTAAGATAAAGAAGACATTGGTAAGAGCAGTGTACAGATCCCCAAACAGTAGCCACTCTGTAGGAAAGGTTATAAATCAACAAATCATTGCAGCATGTGAAATGAATAGCAGAATAATTATGGGTGATTGTAATGTTCATGTTGATTGGGTTAATCAAATTGAAAAGAGTAGCTATGGCAACAAATTCATAGAGTGCAGTTTTATAAATACAGAACAACCTTGGTTATCCGAACATCAATTGTCCGAATTTCGGATCATCCGACCAAGATCTCAAGGTCCCATAAAAATACTATCCGAATAATCAGATATATGAACAATCAGTTATCTGAACAAAATACTCTCTGCCCATCTCATTTGGATAATCGAGGTTGTTCTGTATTCATTCATGGAATGAGGGCATTGCTGGCTAGGCCAGCATTTGTTGCCCGTATAAAGTGGATAGTGTAGAGGATAGCCATGAGCTCCAAAATGATCTAGATTGGTTGGGAGAGTGGGCAGGAAACTGGCAGATGGAATTCAACTCTGGTAGGTGTGAAGTCAAAAGGGAATATACAATAAATGGGAACATACTGAGTGGGGTAGATAGAGAATCATACAAAATGGAAACAGTCCCTTCAGGCCAACTTGTCCATGCCGACTAGACATCCCAATCTGTCATAGTCCCATTTGCCACGTTTGACCTATTCATATACCCATCCGGATGCCTTATATGAAGTGAGAGATGCACAGATCCCTAAAGGTAACACTGCAGGTAGGTAAGGTTGTAAAGAAGAAGAGTCCTGAAAGTTATACTCAAAACGTTGACTTCTCCACCTCCTGATGCTGCCTGGCTTGCTATGTTCTTCCAACCCTCTGCCTGTCTAGCCAGGTTATCAAGAAAGCATTCGGAATGCTCTCTTTCATTGGCAGAGGTATAGAATACAAAAGTAGGGATACAATGATGAAAGGAGGCCACCATTGGAGTACTGTGTGGAGTTCTGGTCACCAGGAAGGATGTAATGGCTCTTGAGAGAGTGCAGAGCAGATTTACCAGAATGTTGCCAGGGCTGGGTAATTGTAGCAATGAGGAGTGATTATGGGTTAGAGTTGTTTTCCTTGGAGCAGAGAAGGCTTAGGGGTGACATGATTACGGTACATAGCCTGTGAAGAGTTGAAATAGAGTAGACAAGAGGAACCTGTTTCCATTGGTAGAGGGTTCAAAAACCACAGGTCATAGATTCAAGCTAAGTGGCAGAAGGATTAGAGGTGACATGAGGAAAAATGTTTTTACGCAGAGTGATGGGTGTCTAGAATCTGTTGCCTGAGTTGATAGTGGAGAAAAAGATCCTAAACTCTTTTTAAAAGTACCTAGATCCACACCTTAAGTACTGTAAGCTGCTGTGGGCCATGGGCAGCAAGATTAATTAGAAACAGCATCTGGACATAGCTGGATCAGCATGGATAAGGTGGGCCGAATCTGTACCATGACCAGTGCCTGTTTACCATCTATCTCCAGAATGGCCTGCAGCTGCTCTGTGACATCCCTGACCCTGACACCATGGAGGCAAATACCATCCTGGATTCATGTCTGTGGCAACAAGCGCACCTGTCTGCACTTCTTACTCTTTAACTCCTTATCACTATAGCCCTGCCACTCATTTTCCTCCCCTTCTAGGCAACAGAACCACCTATGCAGCCATGAACTTGGCTGATGCTGCTTTACATGACCATGGGGGAACTCCTGCACTTTGTTTCTGAGCCTTACTTTATCTGATAGTCACCCATTCCCTTTCTGCCTGCGTAGTCCCCACCTGCGGTGTGACCACCTCACTAAATGTACTGTCCATGACATTCGCAGCATCGCAGATGCTCCACCGTCAGTCCACACACAGCTCCAGCTGTGAAAAGCAGTTACCCAATAGCTGCAGATGGACACACTTCCTGCATACGTAGCCATCAGGAACACTGGAAGGGCCCCTTATTTCCCACATAGTGCAAGAGGTTCACACCACAGGTCTCCTGCCATAACTTTTCTCTAGATTAAGCTAGTTACCCCATAAAAGAATTTAATTGAGCTTGGGACTTTCCTTCATTTTGAGCATTTCTTTAATAGTAGAAAGTCTCTTTGTTACTTAATCATGTGCTTTAAAAACTGTGAGCAAATACTCTGCAGGTATCACATATCAATTGGGATCTTCTTTTCAGACTATGTCACTTTCTAAAACTGCCTGGACTGTGACTGTGCACTGCATTCAGTCTTTCAGCTTCACCTACTCCCTGTCTCATGTCACTCCCTGTTCTCCCCCAACTCCAAAGCAGTCTTGATGAAGGGCTTTTGCCTGAAACATCAATCTTCCTGCTCCTCGGCTGCTGCCTGACCTGCTGTGCTTTTCCAGCACCACACTCTCGACTCTAATCTCCACCATCTGCAGTCCTCACTTTCATCCAAAGCACTCTTGTTCAGCTAAGCAGCACTCACATATATATCAATGACTTGGATGTACTGTCACCAAATTGCAATTGTCAATAAAAAGGATGGAAGGTCAGGTTGCGAGAGAGATACAGACAGTTCACAGAGATTGATTTGGAGATGCCGGTGTTGGACTGGGGTGTACAAAGTTAAAAATCACACAACACCAAGTTATAGTCCAACAGGTTTATTTGGAAGGACACTAGCTTTTGGAGTGCTGCTCCTTCATCAGGTGGTTGTGGAGTATAAGAGTGTAAGATACAGAATTTATAGCAAAAGTTTACAGTGTGATGTAACTGAAATTATATATTGAAAAATACCTGGATTGTTTGTTAAGTCTCTCATCTTTTAGATTGACCATGTTGGTTTCAGTTTAATTCATATGTAAATTGCAGAACTTTTTTAAAGTTACATTCTCAAGTGAACTTTTAACAATTGGTGTCATGTTGGCCCAAATAATGCATTTAACGTGTGAGGTGTCCTGTGTGAGACTGTCTGTGCCACAATGTTCAGACTGATTCTAATCTAAAAAAAATAGATTTACATAATCTTACATGGATTCATGCAATTTTTGAGCAAAATAAAATGTAATTCTGCAAGTATAAATTCATGCCACAAAGTTATATGTGTGTTTGTGTGTGCATGTATGGGGGTGTTATGAGTGTCTGAGAGACAGTGTGTATATGTGTGTGAGTGTGAGTGTAAAGGGGTATAAGTCTGTGAGAGGGTGCGTGTATGCATGTGAGAGTGGGAGTGTATGTGTGAGCATATGAGAGAGCTTGTGTACGAGACGAGGTCTACGTGAGTGTATGGGTCTGTAGGAATGTGTGTGTGTCTATAGGAGTGTGTGTGTGTGTAGGTAATGGTATATTATGGTGGTTGGGATTCAGGCAGGTTCTAACCTCACACCTTGATATATTGTCTGAGCTGAGATGTCACTTTTTTTTAATAAAACCTTAAGTTATCTTGACAATGTAACTTTAAAGGAGTTCTGGGATTTACATATTAATGAACCTAAACCATTCTAAAAGATGAAAGATTTAACAGCAATCTAGGTTTGTTCACTATATTGTTTCATTTGCATGACACTGTGATTTTTGCCATAAATTCTGCGTCTTATGATCCTGCCCCATTAATTATATGATAAAGGTTCAGCGCTCCAAAAGCTATTGCTTCCAAATCAACCTGTTGGACTGTAGCCTGGTGTTGTGTGATTTTTAACTAAACTCCGCCCCTTAGCCCAAGCCACGCCCCTCAGCCCAAAGTGCCTCCCCCTTGGATCCCTACGGCCGTCTCGGGGCGGCGGCAGCCAATCAGCGGTGGCCGAGGGCGGGGTCAGGCGGGCACTTCCTGGATAGAGTTCAGGGAAAAATGGAGGAAGTGAGCGGCCTGGGAGAGTGAGTGACACAACAGAAGCAAAGAAAGTGCACAGAGAGAGAGAGAGAATAAGAAAGAAAGAAAGAAAAAAAAAGAGGGAACGAGGAGTGAGGCGAGGGAGTGTGAGTGAAGGGAGAGAGAAAGAGTGAGTGAAGGGGGGTGAGAAGAGAGAGAGAGAGAGAGAGAGTGGGAACTGAGGACAGAGAGAGAGAGACAGTGGGAACTGAGGACAGAGAGAGAGAGAGAGACAGTGGGAACTGAGGACAGAGAGAGAGAGAGAGACAGTGGGAACTGAGGACAGAGAGAGAGAGAGACAGTGGGAACTGAGGACAGAGAGAGAGAGAGAGAGAGAGACAGTGGGAACTGAGGACAGAGAGAGACAGTGGGAACTGAGGACAGAGAGAGAGAGAGAGACAGTGGGAACTGAGGACAGAGAGAGAGAGAGAGAGAGACAGTGGGAACTGAGGACAGAGAGAGAGAGAGACAGTGGGAACTGAGGACAGAGAGAGAGAGAGAGAGAGAGACTGTGGGAACTGAGGACAGAGAGAGAGAGAGAGACAGTGGGAACTGAGGACAGAGAGAGAGAGAGAGACAGTGGGAACTGAGGACAGAGAGAGAGAGAGACAGTGGGAACTGAGGACAGAGAGAGAGAGAGACAGTGGGAACTGAGGACAGAGAGAGAGAGAGAGACAGTGGGAACTGAGGACAGAGAGAGAGAGAGAGACAGTGGGAACTGAGGACAGAGAGAGAGAGAGAGACAGTGGGAACTGAGGACAGAGAGAGAGAGAGAGACAGTGGGAACTGAGGACAGAGAGAGAGAGAGAGACAGTGGGAACTGAGGACAGAGAGAGAGAGAGAGACAGTGGGAACTGAGGACAGAGAGAGAGAGAGAGAGAGACAGTGGGAACTGAGGACAGAGAGAGAGAGAGAGAGACAGTGGGAACTGAGGACAGAGAGAGAGAGAGAGAGACAGTGGGAACTGAGGACAGAGAGAGAGAGAGAGAGACAGTGGGAACTGAGGACAGAGAGAGAGAGAGACAGTGGGAACTGAGGACAGAGAGAGAGAGAGACAGTGGGAACTGAGGACAGAGAGAGAGAGAGACAGTGGGAACTGAGGACAGAGAGAGAGAGAGACAGTGGGAACTGAGGACAGAGAGAGAGAGAGACAGTGGGAACTGAGGACAGAGAGAGAGAGAGACAGTGGGAACTGAGGACAGAGAGAGAGAGAGAGACAGTGGGAACTGAGGACAGAGAGAGAGAGAGAGACAGTGGGAACTGAGGACAGAGAGAGAGACAGTGGGAACTGAGGACAGAGAGAGAGACAGTGGGAACTGAGGACAGAGAGAGAGACAGTGGGAACTGAGGACAGAGAGAGAGAGAGAGAGAGACAGTGGGAACTGAGGACAGAGAGAGAGAGAGAGAGAGACAGTGGGAACTGAGGACAGAGAGAGAGAGAGAGAGAGACAGTGGGAACTGAGGACAGAGAGAGAGAGAGAGAGACAGTGGGAACTGAGGACAGAGAGAGAGAGAGAGAGACAGTGGGAACTGAGGACAGAGAGAGAGAGAGAGAGACAGTGGGAACTGAGGACAGAGAGAGAGAGAGAGACAGTGGGAACTGAGGACAGAGAGAGAGAGAGAGACAGTGGGAACTGAGGACAGAGAGAGAGAGAGAGACAGTGGGAACTGAGGACAGAGAGAGAGACAGTGGGAACTGATTGAGGACAGAGAGAGAGAGAATGCAAAACAAGACTGAGTTATGAATGTGGGATTTTTTCAGAACAAAACTAGGCAGAGAGTGTCAGGCATTTACAGGGCAGAGGTGGCAAGGTGGGTGGGGTGGCCGGTGAGTACACATTATCTGCTGGTACAGACAGCACTGGGGATTACAGGCTTTGAGTTGCCTGCTCAGTGCTCACAAGAACTCCCAGTGTGATAGCTACCCGTGCTAGCCCAGTAATCAAGTAACAGGTTACGGTAAATTGGCCAAGATGCCTTTTGTAGAAACCCTGGCGAATGTGGCTCTGCGGGTGCCCAGTGTCATGCTGCTGGACCTGCTTTACAAATGGGACGTTGGTCACTTTGCTGAACAGATCCGAGCCAGGAATGAGGAAATGCACATCAAATATAAGTATGTTTTGTGGAATGCATACTATTTGGGTAAGGCTTTCTACAATCTGTCCTGTCTTGCAAAGTATAATTTTCAATTATTGAGATTTAGAGTGGGTATCGTCACTGATATGGACATTACTGTTAAGACTGGCACTCATTTTCACACAGGTTGCTGTACAAGTAGTGTTCCTGAACTGTTGCAAGGCTGTTTGGGGAAGACGTGATAAAACTGAGTGAGCTGTTTAGCTTAGGACTTGACCATGTAGGATCTGGGACTGGAGTCATCTATACTTTCAGCCAGGAGGTAGGACAGCAACCCATTCACCGGTATCTTTGGAGCATGTGGGTCTTGAGCCTGGTCCTCCTGGTCCAGAGGTATCGGCAGTACCACTGCACTATAGGATGGATGTGATTGCACTGGAGGGGGTGCAGAGGAGGTTCACATCATGAGGGGCATGGATAGGGTGAATAGCCAAGGTCTTTTCCCTGGGGTGGGGAGTCCAAACTAGAGAGCATAGGTTTACAGTGAGAGGGGAAAGATTTAAAAAGTACCTGAAGGGCAACTTTTTCACCCAGAGGGTGATATGTGTATGAAATGAGCTGCCAGAGGAAGTGGTGGAGGCTGGAACAATTACAACGTTTAAAAGGCATCTAATTGGATATATGAATAGGAAGGGTTTAGAGGGATATGAGTCAAGTGCTGGCAAATGGGACTAGATTAATTTCGGCTACCTGGTCAGCATGGATGAGTTGGACTGAAGGATCTGTTTCCGCACTGTGTATCTCTATGACTATATGACTTTTGATTCACTAATACCTAATCATTAGTCCACTAAAGAAAACTGTGACCCTCCCATGGTCTGGCCTACATGTGGATCCAGAGCAATAGCAATGTGGTCAACTCTTAACTGCCACCTGGGCAATAGATGCTGGTCTGGCCAGCGATAATGAATAAGAACACACACTCCCCACCAGCCGCATGAAAGCATCTAAGACGTAATCCTCCTAAAAATTCAACACCGTCCCAATACTTGTGCGAACTGGAGCCCGACAGGCTGGGTCATTGCACCAAAACTGTTTTCTGTTTGCTTTCCCTCCACAGATTGCTGCCAAACCTGCTGAGTTTTTCCAGCAATTTCTGTTTTGTATTCCTCCTCTATCTTTCTCGCTGCAACACCCCTCCGCATATCCGTGAAGCTCTTCTCCAGGGCAAGAGGGAGATGCTAAAACCTGCGTGCTGAAGTCCAGAACCAAGATAGCCCCAACCTTCCTTGTCAAGCTGCAATATACAAACAAAACCACTAGTCCATTGCCTCTCCTCGTTTCTTTTCGTCTTCCCCATCTTCTTCTAAGAGGATTTTGTCAATCAAGAGGCACAGTGGACTTTATTTTCACGGCAAGCATGGTCCAAGACCAGTGTGGAGCAGCAGCAGCACCCTTTGACCTCACACAGACCTTTGACCCTTTCAAACTTGAAGGATTATGGAGTGTTCTCCTGGAACGTGGTTGCCTGTGGAAATTCTGCCTCATGGGGGAGGGTGTGTGTGTGTGTGTGTGTGTGTGTGTGTGTGTTCAGAGTCCAAGCTCCAAGCAGTTGTTGATGTGTTCGTATAGAGAGAATGGGCCTCAGTCTATACATCCAGAAGACAATGGTCCTCTACTCGCCAGCCCCTATTCTACTACCTCTCAAGATCCACAGTGAGCTGCTGGACAATTTCCATACCTTGCGAGTGTCCTTTCAGGGAAGGCAGGTATCAATGGCAAAATGCACCATCATCTTCAGTGTGCCCTTACAGCCTTTGGCCATCCGAGGAACACAATGTTTTGCTGACAAAGGTTTTAAATCGGCCACCATGGCTGTGGACAACAGAACTGCAGTGTTCCCAGCTCTCTGGTATGCCCCAAAGACGTGGACCATGTGCGGCAGAAGTATCACCAGCAATGCATCTGCCAAAACCTGCAAATCCACTGGCAGGTTCAGTGTCCCCTCTCTGGCCAATATGCCCTGCATTGAGGCACTGGATGTGGTCAGTCGGCTGCATTGGGCAGCTCGTGTTATCCACGTGTTTGACACAAGACTCCAGAAATGAACTGTTTATCAGGAACTTCATCACGGCAACAAGTTACCAGGAGGGGAGAGGAAATAAGGATTGAGGTTGTCCTCAAAGCCTCCCTGAAAGATTATTACAAATTCCCCATTCATTCATGGGAATCTCCTAGCTCGAATCTGCCTGAACCAAAGACGCAGCTCTCTTTCCCCCCCCCCCCACCCCCGCCCACCCCCCCCCAACCCACCCCAAAAAAGGTGTCGGTCATTCTGAGAGTCTCCAACAGGCCCAGGTGGATTTGAGAGTTTGGTGCTGGGAAAGCATAGCAGGTCAGGCAGCATCCAAGGAGCAGGAGAATCGAAGTTTCAGGCATAAGCCCTTCATCAATTCTCCTGCTCCCCGGATGCTGCCTGACCTGCTGTACTTTCCAAGCAACGCACTCTCGACTCTGACCTCCACCATCTGCAGACCTCACTTTCTCCTAGGCCCAGATGGAGGCCAAGCTTAGACAACAGAAGAAGTGAGTGAAAATCCGAGCACACCATCCACCCAGGGGTTTATGAGACTCGTCACCTCTGGATCCACAAGTGTGGAGTGGAGGAAGGTCATTTTTGATCCCAAGGGATTTCCCAAGAGAAGCAAGGATTGGATGTAGGGAATAGTTACAGCCGAGATCTTTGCAACTTCAGGAAAAGTTAGGTAACCATGAGATACACATCTATGAGCTGAGGACAGTAGGATTCATTTTGGGTTGCTCCAGTAAAGAGCAAGGAAGGCTGCATGGGTCTAAGGGCAGAAATTTCAAGTCATTACAGGGATTCTAACTTTGTACCTCCTAGCCAGAGTACGCACGGACTGAGCTGTCAGTTGAGTTTTTTTTTTTTGAACACTCTCATTTTCCTTTTGCGTTAAAGGCAACAAATTCATCGCGCCTCCATTTGTACTGAGCTCTGCTACACTTCTGCTTCACAGGTCATCTTCTCAGTGTGTTTGTGCTTGTGTTGCCCCTCCAGCATTTGGTGAAGCTGTACCTGTATTTACTGACTGCCTCATTGCTGTACTTGGGACACCAGACCTGCAGGTGAGTGTCGGACAGGTTTGTGGTTCAGCATTGCCTGCTCTCCTATTCCTTGCCTCTTGTTCCAGCTGAGGAGCTCAGTGAAGTTTAATCTCAGCAGGTGGATAAAATGGGGAGCATGAATTTGAACAGCTGGGGTGGGGCTTTCACAGTAGGATTAGCGTCTGTGGAATTTAGCCCCAAGTGCATCCTGCTACCTTGAGTGCTTGGCACCATTTTGCAATATTGATTGATTTATTGTTGTTATGTGCACCAATTTACAGTGAAGAGTCATCGTATAATCATATTTTCTTGTGTTTTGTCAGAAATTAAATGTGAACCTCGAGCTTTGCTATTGCAGGTTCATTTCTCATCCAGCAGAGTTTGACATGGGGGCAGAAATATTACTGTGGTGCCTTTCACCGTTTCAAATTCGGTAACGTGTGCTGCAAAGTAACTGGTCATTTACCCAATTGATTCAATCACTTAATTGACACCCTGTCTCCCACCTTCAGCATTCACCCCTGTCACCACAGGCACACGGGTGGCAGTATATACCATCTGGAAGGTGTTTGCATGCATCACCAATGGTCCTTCCCAAGCCCAAGAATGACAAGGGCAGCAGATATATTGGAGCATCGTGACTTACAAGATTCTTTCCAAGCCTCACGCCACCCTGACTAGGAACGATACCATTGTTCCTTCGTCTTGCTGGGGTCTAAATTCTGGAAGACCCTCGCTGATGGCATTGTGGATTTACCCACGCCGAAGGGACTGCGGCGCTTCAAGATGGCAGCTCATGGCCTCCTTCTCGAGAAATTGGGGATGGCCAACCAATCCTAGCAAAGCCAGAGGCACCCATGCCCTTTGAAAGGATAAAGAAAATAAAAATCTATTAGAGCGTTTACACTCCACAACAGTCTCCTCTTATAGAAGTGATCACAGTGCAATAAGAGGCCATTCCGCCTGATGTCGATACTGGCTCTGTAAGAGGAGCTCAGCTTGTCCCATTTGTGTACCCTCTCCCTGTAACTTTGCAGCTTGTTCCCTTGATGTAATGATTTGATTCCATTTTAAAAGTCACTATTGAATCTGCATCCACCATGCACACTCGAGGAGTGCAGTCGGTGTTCTACACAATTGCTAAGCTTTTTTTTTTAAAAAGGGTTATCCTCATGTTACCTTTGGCAATCACCTTTGATTCAGTTCCCTCTGTTTCATGACCCTTCTGTGAATGGGTGCAGTTGCCCCCAATCTACACCGTCTTGACATACCCGACTTCATCCCGTTCAGCGTGCAGATCAATAGCTGCAGGAAGTTCCACCACAGACAGTGCTTGAGACAATTTTACTTCATAATCGTGGAGATAGTGAGGATTGCAGGTGCTGGAGGATTGGTGCTGGAAAAGTACAGCAGTACCTGAGGAGCAAGAGCTTCGATGTTTCGGCAGGACCCTTCATCAGACCCTCCTCCTCAGATGCCGCCTGATCTGTGTTTTTTCCACCGGCGCACTCTGCCCACTTCGTAATTGTCAATGACAAGGCCAGCATTTGCTGCTGATCCCTAACTTACCCTGGAAATGAGTGACGTGTTAGGCCATTTCAGAGGGTAGTATAGTATCAGTCTATGGATCTGGAGTCACATGGAGGTCAGACCAGGTAAAAACAGCAGAAGGAAGTGAACTGGATGCTTTTTTAAAAAATGATAATCAGAAGTGAACAAAACACAGTACAGCACAGGAACAGACCCTTTGACCCACCAAAGCAACACTGATACATGATACCTTTCTCAGCTGAAAACCTTTACATGGTCCATATCCCTCTATTTCCTGCCTATTCATGAATCTGCCGCTTAAATGTTGGTATTTAAGCTGTATCTGCTTCTACCACATCCTCTGACAGGGCATTAGCAGCACCTACCACCCACTGTGTAAGAAAAACTATTATAAACAACAGGGGTCCCAGCACTGATCCCTGCAGACCACCAGTGGTCACAGAGCTCCAGTCAGGAAAACACTCCTCTACCTCTACGCTCTGTTCTAAGATCAAGCCAGTCTTTCCAGCTCCCTGCGGATGTGACTTCATCTCATGTATCTGCTGGCCATGAGGGACCTTGTCAAAGGCTTTGCTAAAGTCCATGTGGACACCATCCACTGATCTGCCCTCATCAATCATCTTTGTCATTTGCCGAAAGAAACTCGATCACGTTTGTGAGATGTGACCTCCGCCCGCACAAAGCCATGCTGTCCATTGCTAATTCTCCATATTTTTCCAAATGTGAGTTTACCCTGTCCCTAAGAATCTTCTCCAATAATTCCCCTACTACTGTTGTTAGGCTTGCTGGCCTGTAATTTCCTGGGTTATTCCTGTTGTCCTTAAACAAAGGAACAATGTTGGTTCTTCTCTAGTGCACTGAGTGCTCTCCTGTGACTAACAGGAACACAAGGATTTCATACGTGATCCCAACAATTTGCGCCTTTGCCTTCCTCTGTATTCTGGGATAGATCCCATCAGGTCCTGGCAAACTGTCTACCTTTAATGCCTTTCAAGGCGCCCAACATGTTCACCATTAGATTAGTTTTTAATTCCATGTTTTTATAGCATTTAAATCTCACCAGCTGCCATTTGAACCCCAAAACCACAGAAATTCGGATGAGCATTTGGACATATCTCCAAATAATATAGAATGGTATAGATTCAATTAAGAGGAAGGTCAATAGGTGCTTGAGTGAAAAAGAATTAGGAAAATGAAGTGCTTTTGGAATACTACAACGTGACATGGACTATTGGCCCAAATAGCATGGTATTTTATGCTGATTTCTATCTGGTCATTATTTGGAAGCAGTGCAGCAAGTTGCGTCAAAATTAGTATTTTGGGAGTCAGATTAATTTTATTTTTTTTCATTCCTGGAATGTGACTATCACTATCAAGGCCTGTCATTTTTTTTTAAATCAATTAATTGCCCTTGAGAAGATGGTAGTGAGCTGCCTTCTTGAACCATTGCAGTCCACGCACTGTGGGTTGACCCGCCAATGCCCTTAGGGAGTGAGTTCCAGGATTTTGACTTGATGACACTGAAGGAGCGGCGATATGTTTCCAAGTCAGGATGACTGAAAGTGATGGATGACGTGGTACACAAGTGAGTTGCATTGTCCAGGCAGTGCCAAGTCATTGAGGGTTTTTGGAGTTTCCTTCCAATCTGGGGAGTGCTGGATGCTACAGATGGTCTGGGCCCTGATGACATTCCAATAATACAACACCAAACTTGTGCTCCAGCACTTGCTGCTCCCCTAACCAAGCTGTTTCAGAACAACTAGAACACTTGTCTATCTGACAATGTGAAGGATTGCCCAGGTGTGTCATGTACATGAAAAGCAGGACAAATCCAACCCTGCCTAATCTGTGGCACCCACATCATATGAATGAATGAATAAAGAAAACAAAATGGCATTCAGGCAGTTAAATGGATTCCTGGGAAACTGTGGTTGTCTAATTCTCTGGTGTTTTCTTTCCTTCAAAGGAGCTACATTCTCAAAGAACTTGAATCTGGGTACGACGGAGCAGTGTATTTTGACTTAGTGGCACTTCAGCGTTTTGTAAGTGCTCTAACAGGTAAGGAAGAAGGTATCCTCTATCACTAAGCGGAGAGGCCACATCTCTTTCAGAAATTGGAATGTGTGTCTGTAGTTACGCAAGGAACCATTGGCTCAGTTGGAGGCCATTTGACCCCTCATGCTAGGGCTGGCTTTTTCCAAAGGTTTTCCATGAAGCTGTGCTTCCTGAAAGCCAGATCCCAAATGCTAGATTCCCAGTGTTGACCCCAAACCATCCTGAGCTCCTCAGTAACATTCATAATCTTTTTTTTTCTTTAAATACTGATCTGTTTTGATGTCTGTTGTTTTCTTTGCTTTATTAGAAACAAGGGAGGGCTGTTAGTCCCAGGAAATGAACCCAGGCTTGTAGCCCTCCATTGTCTCATAATCCTGCCCTCTTTCACATCCCGGATCATCATCATTCCTTGATTGGTGTCCATATCATCAGTCGTTTTGGATCTTGGGTTCTGGAAATCCTCCCTTTCAGACATTGCTAATCCAGCCTAATGTTAAGCATGAAACCCGAATGGCCTTCAGGGAAGGAAATCTGCCATCCTTATCTAGTCTGGCTGCAGACTTATAACTGCCCTCTGAAATGGCCGAGCAAGGCTATGGAGTTCCAGGACAGTTAGGATTGGATAATATATGGTGACCTAGCCAGTGACACCCAAGTCCTGGGCATGAATTGACAGACATTCACGTCTCCCCCTCGCTCTCTGACTTGGGCATTTCTTAAAACCTATCTTTTTGACCCAGGGTTTAGTAAGCTACTCTAATGTCGTCTTACGAGGCTTAGTGTCAAATTTGTGTTAGACAACACTCCCGGTGAAGCCCATTTGTTCATTTGGGGCACAGCATAAATAGAGGAATATTTCCAGTGTTGGCCTACCACAATAGCCTTGAGTGCAGAAAAAATAAAAGAAAGATCTGTGGTTGCTGAACATCTGAAACAAAACAGAAATTGCTGGCAAAACTCAGCAGATCTAGAGATGAAACAGAATGAACGTTTTGAGACAGAGTTGTACAGTTAGGAAATAGAACCCTCGGTCCAACTTGTTAATGCTGACCAGATATTCTAAACTAATCTAATCCCATTCGCTAGCATTTATCATATATACCTTGAAAGCCTTCCTATACTTATACCCATCCAGATGCCTTTTAAATATTGTAATTGTACCAGCCTCCATGATATTCTCTGGCAGTTCATTCCATACATGCACCACCCTCTGCGTGAAAAGGTGGCCTCTTTTAAATCTTTCCCCTCTCACCTTAAACCTATGTCCTTTTCTTTTCGACTCCCTTGCCCTGGGAAAAATAGACCTTGACTTTACCCTGTCCATGCCCCTCATGATTTTATAAACATTGACAAAATCATCCCTCAGTCTTTGACGCTCCAGGGAAAACAGCCCCAGCCTATTCGGCCACTCCCTATAGTTCAAACCCTCCAACCCTGGCAACATCCTTATAAGTCTTTTCTGAACCATTTCAAGGTACACAACATCCTTCCTATAGCAGGGCGACCAGAATTGTGTTCAGTATTTCAAAAATGGCCTAACCAGTGTCCTGTACAGCTGCAACATAGACATTTCTTCAGGACAGTAGGCCAGTGACAACTTGCAATTATGTAGAATCTCTAACACTCCAGAGCTCGTGATGACCATCAAACAAAATTTGTCAAATAGCCTCATGTGGGGAGATTCGGCCAGATGTTTAGTCAAGGAGGCAATTTTAAGGAACCACTCCAAGGCAAGAAGCAAAGTAGAGCGATGGAGCGTTTTAGGGAGGGAGTTACCAAACGTGGGCCTTCAACAATTAAAGGCAGAGTCATCACTGGCCTGGTTGGGAAATTATGGATGTAGGAAAGGACTGTAGAAATCTGAGGGTAACAGAGGAGGCTGTAGAGATGGGAAAGGGCAGGCTGTGGAAGGGTTTGATTACCAAGATATTTTTTGTGTATTGAGAAAGCCATCTATGTGTGGAGGTTTTTCTTTTGGGTCAGAAATGTTCCTCATGCTAAACTTTGAATGTTTTCCATTTCCCGCAGCTCAACTCCTGGTCTTGTCTCTCAGCTCTTTCTTCATGAGGCCCAAGCCATTCTGGTTGTTCTCCGCTCACCTGGTCCCTTTGCTCGCCAGGCTCTTTTTGGTGCCCCTCACTGCCCTCCTCATCCTCAACAAGTTGGCCATCATCTTCACCAGCCTTGAGGTGCTCTACTTCCTGTTGTGCAACATGTTTGTGCCCTACAACCTGGCCAAGTCCGCCTACCGGGAGATTGTGCAGGTAGACCTGTTCCAAACAGCATTCAAGTTAAGGCTAGATTGCCGCGCCATGTCTTCTGGTGGGGGAGTGCCACAGTAAGGGGTGGCACAAACATTGAGGTTGATAGTGGTGCTGGAAATTCAGGATTCTGCCATCAGTGGCAGAGTACAGCATCCTGACTGTGGCAAAACATCCCAAAGTGCTTCCTTTATCCGACAAGCATTGACACAAACATACCAGGCAGATGACTGAAAGCTTAGACACTGAGAGTAGACTTAAAGGATGAGGAGAAGCTGGGAGATCGCGGAAGAGAATTCCAGAGCTCAAAGGATCAAGTTGTTTTTAAAAAAAACTTGAGGCCAAAGGGAGCGGGAGTGGGGAGGAATGAACTAAGAATATCACAACTGCGCTTGAGAGTTGTTTTTCTAGATAGGGGTACTATAGATTTTGCTAGATAGGGGTATTACAGAATTAAGTTGAATAAGAACATGTTATGGATTGAGCAGCTGAGTTGAATGTTGGAACAGGATTGAGGGCTGACTTTTTAAAACAAAAATTATTGTTATGATTTGTTGCCTATCTCTAATCACCTTTGAACTACTAGACTTGCTAGTCCATTTCAGGGGGCAGTTCTGAGTCCAGCATAACCTTGAGAATCTGGAGTCATATCTAGGCTAGACTGGGTAAGGATGGCAGATTTTCCTGCTAAAGGAGATTGGTGAACCCGATGGTGTTTCTTTTAAATTCATTCTTGAGGTGTGGGTGTTACTAACTCAGCTAGCATTTATTGTCCATTCCTAATTGTCCAGAAGATAGTTGACCGCAGACCCACTTTGCTGTGGGTCTGCGGTCACATGTAGGCCAGACCAGGTAAGATTTCCTTCATTAAAGGACATTATTGAACCAGATGTGTTTTTCCCGACAATCCACAATGAATTGAATTTATTGTCAGGTGTACCGAGGCACAGTGAAAAGCTTTGTCTTGCCAGCAATGCTGGCAGATCACAGAGTTAAATAGCATAGATAGTAAATAATAGATAAACAGCGGCAAAAACAAAAACACAGGTACAGGCGAATGTTAATAGATTGTGAGTCCATTTAGTATTCTAACAACAGTAGGGTAGAAACTGTTTTGAAACCGTCTGGTGTGTGTGTGTTCAAGCTTCTGTAACTCCTCTTTGATGGTAGAGGTTGTAGAAAAGCATTGCCAGGGTGGGATGGATCTTTGAGAATGCTGGCGGCCTTTCCTTGACAGTGGGCCTGGTAGATAGATTCTGTAGTTGGGAGGTTGGCCTTTGTGATTGTCTGGGCTGAGTTCACCACTCTCTGTAACCGTCTCCAATCTTGAATGGTACAGTTGCCATACCAGGTAGTGATACATCCAGCCAGAATGCTCTCGATGGTGCACCTATAAAAATTGGCAAGGGTATTCGCCGTCATGCCACATTTCCTCTGTTGGGCCTTTGTAACCAGTGCGTCCACATGAAGACTCCAAGAAAGCTTGTTGTGGATGACCACTCCCAGGAGCTTGAGTGGGGTGGGGTGGCGGGTGCATGAGTAACATCCTGCCGAAAGTCAATAATGCGTTCCTTGGTTTTGCCGGCATTGAGAGCTAGGTTGTTCCCAGTGCACCATTTTCCCAGGTCTTCCACCTCCCGTCTGTAGTCTGTTTCATCGCCATCTGAGATTCGACCGACTATGGTGGTGTCATCAGTGATCTTGTAAATGGCATTAGTCTGGTATTTGGCAATGCAGTCATGGGTTTACAGTGAGTACAGTAGGGGACTGAGTACGCATCCCTGGGGGTGCTCCAGTGTTGAGTGTTACTGAGGATGAAATATTGTCCCCAATTTTCACTGATTGCGGCCTGTGGGTCAGGAAACTGAGGATCCAGTTGCAGAGAGTGAGGCTTAGTCTGAGATCACTAAGTTTAGTAATCAGTCTCGAGGGTATAATAGTTTTGAAGGTTGAACTGTAGTCACTGAGTAGGATTCATATGTAGCTGTTCTTGGTGTCAAGATGTTCGAGGGCGGAGGGTAGAGCAAGTGATATGGCATCTGACATGGATATGTTCGTCTGATAGTCAAATTGGAGTGGGTCAAGAGTAGTGTGGAGGCTGGTGTTGATTAATGCCATGACCAGCCTTTCAAAGCACTTCATGCCCACTGAAGTTAGGGCCACTGGGCGGTAGTCAGTGAGACATGCTGCATGAGCCTTCTGAGGCACAGGGATGATGTTGACCCTCTTGAAACATGCAGGGATAGTGGCCTGCTGCAAGGAGAGATTGCAAATGTCAGAGAAGACCTCTGCCAGTTGATTTGCGCATGCTCTGCGTGTATGGCTCGGTACTCCGTCTGGTCCCATCGCTTTCCTTGGATTCACACGAAGGAAAACTGATCTGACCTCTGATGCAGTGACTGTTGGGATAGGTTCGTAGGAATAGGACTTGTAGGAATAGGTGTTACCTCTCTGCTGAAATTCTACTCAGTGAGCATAGAATGGTTGGAGTGTGGCGCTGGAAAAGCACAGCAGGAGAATCGACGTTTCAGGCATAAGCCCTTCATCACTCTTTGACTCTGATCTCCAGCATCTGCAGTCCTCACTTTCTGCTAATCTGCAATGCCATGACGAAGTGGAGGAGAGTTGTGTGGAACATAAGCACCAGCATAGATTGTTTGGGCTGAATGGTCACTGTACATTGTTTTATAAGTACACCTACATATATACCAGTTGTTGTGTATGTAATACTGTAGGCCCTATTGTGTCTGAAGGGAACTTCTGTTAGCTTAGGGTAGGTGAGATTGCTGCAGTTAGGATCACTCTTGGTCACTGGTCAGTGAAAGGGAGGGAGGTGACTGTTATGGACTAGGCAAGATCACTCTTAAGCAGGCTGCCCAGACTGTAACTTTGCAATTTGTTTCGGTAAGTGTACAGTGAAAATTACCCGGAGTAAGTTAACGAGGTTGACTACCAGGTTTTAAAACAGACAAAATTTGATTCACGAACTTACACAATGAAACACAAAGAACAGAATAAAGAGCCCCTACAGAACTCAGCCTATCCAAACAAGACTTAATGGTGCTGTTCTGAATATATACAACAGTCGGAATAAGCAAACCCCCTGAAAACACAGTTTTAAAAAAAAATGGAACTGATGCTGACAGGTTGAAGTTAGAAGGACAGCAAGAGAGAGCCTGTTCACACAGTCCACTCGACTGAAGGAATGGTGACCACTCCCTTTCATTATACAGGTCACGTCTAAAACATAGGCGAAAGTGAGGACTGCAGATACTGGAAATCATAGTCAAGATTAGTGTGGTGCTGGAAAAGCACTGCAGGTCAGGCAGCATCCGAGGAGCAGGAAAATCGACGTTTCGGGCAAGAGCCTTTCGTCATCTGCCCGAAACGCCAATTTTCCTGCTCCTCGGATGCTGCCTGACCTGCTGTGCTTTTCCAGCACCACTCTAATCTCCACTTCTAAAACATGACCACTTTGGCCTGAAGTCTCATCTGTTTGCAGGGGAACCTCGATTATCCGAACAAGATGGGTGGGCACTGTTTTGTTTGGATAATCGATTATTCGGTTAATCGATTAAATGCTTTTTCTCTGGGGCTCGGAGCTTTTAAAGTCTGCTCCCTGTTCAGGAGACTGCAGCAGCACACCGTATGTGAGTCCCTGCCCCCAACACGATCTCCTCAGCACCACCTCCCAACCGCGACCCCAACCCCGTACAACACCGTCCCCCCGACTCCAACATTGTCCGCTGACTCCAACCCTGTCCACCTCTGCCCCCTCTCCGGGGCAGCCGGACTGAACCAACAACAAGACTGCTGCTGCCTTTGTGGGGTAAGTCTCCAAATAGCGCGCACGCACACAGCCACAGAGCCACAACCACAGCCCCACACACAACTTTTTACTGCAACTTTTTGATAGGTTCCACGTTTGTCCTGTACAGGACACTAGGAGAGATTATTTGGGGAAGGGGGGGCTTTCCAGGAAGAGTATGGGGAGCGAGAGACAGGGCGGGAGGTCAGTCGTTTGGCGACGGTGCCTGTTTAATCACTTTAAACATCACTGCTGGAAACACGTCTTTGATGTAATGTTTCCATCGGCACCTCGAGATCTCCTTCAGATAATCCAATTTTTGGATACTTGGTATTCAGATAATCGAGGTTCCTCTGTAAATATGAACAAAAAGGCCTCTCAATACCCTCTAATCTCTGTACCAGAATAGTCCAATCGGAGCCTGGCCTGTTTACGACCCCTCTGAAAACAAAAAGTCAAGGACCTTGAGAAAAGGAACAGCTTTTAGAAAATAGGGACCAGCTTTGTGACAACCCCCCCCTTAAAAAAAAACATCAGTAACAAAAGATGGCTTCCTTTTTAAAACCAATAAAAAAACCTGGTTAGTAGTCTAAAAACACATACACACTATACTAACTACACACATGCAAACGTGCACTATCACGTGCAAATTCAGAAATTCCCTAATTACTTTTGTTTTTGCATTCTGTGGGGCCATTTATCCGTGTCCAATAAAATGGCCCAGGAAGGTGACTTGGGCTTTGGCAAATTCACTTTTAGCTAGTTTTATCACCAAGCCTACTTTCCGAAGTCGATCGAACAAGACCAATAAATGCTGTAAATGTTCCTTCCATAAGTGACGAAGAATCACCAGGTCATCAATATACACCACACAGTTGGGTAATCCGGCAATGACCTTATTAGTCAGTCTCTGAAAAATGGCTGGAGACGATTTTCATACCAAATGGCATGACTTTGAACTGATTTAGTCCATTTGGTGTTTCAAAGGCCAAAATTGCCTTTGCTGTTCCTAACAGAGGTACTTGCCAGTAGTCTCTGAGCAAGTCCAACTTAGTAAGTTGCTTGTCCCACTTTTTCAACACAGTCCTCCAACCATGGAATTGGATATGTATCAGTCTTTGTAACGGCGTTGAATTTGTGATAGTCCACACATAACCGTTGGGTACCATCTGGCTTTGGCACCATGACTATGGGTGAGCTCCAGTCACTGTAACTCACTTTGATTATGCCATCTTCTTCTATCTCCTTCTGAACCTGTGCCAACTTTAGAGGGTTATGCCAATAAGGATGTTGCTTAATCGGAACAGCATCTCCTATATCTGCATCATGCACAATTAGGTTAGTACTTCCCAGTTTATTTCCGCATATCTCCCCATGTGATAGTAATAACTCTTTCAAGTCATTTCAATTTTCTTGTGGAAGGTAACTCAATGATTTATCCCAATTTTTGACAACTTCCTTATTGTCCAATTTGATTTGAGGAATGTCCAATTCAGAATCCTCTGAACTTGGTTCTTTCTTCTGTGCTGTAATCATTACCACATTCTCCTCTTGCTTTCCCTCCCTATTAAAATACCTTTTGACCATATTTACATGACACACACTGAGATTTCTCTCTGTCTGGAGTCCTTATCAAGCAGTTTACCTCAGTCAATTTCCTCTCGATTTGATACGGTCCACTAAACTTTGCTTTTAAGGGCTCACCTATTACTGGAAGTAATACCAATACCTTATCCCCAATTGCAAATTTGTGATTTCTTGTCCACTTCCTGTTTCATTGTATGCTGTGATACTTTTAAATGCTGTCAAGTGAACTCTCCAGCTCCCTTTAATCATTCTCTAAAATTTGACACATAGCCCAAATGGGTGGTTTCTGAATTCTGACTTAATGGTCCTCTAACTTTGTGCCCAAAAATTAATTCAAATAGACTGAATTTGGTCGATTCATTTGGTGCATCTCTGATCGCAAAATGTACAAACGGAACTCCCTTGTCCCAATCATCTGGATAATCCTGACCATAAGATCTCAACATGGTCTTTCGTGTTTGATTCCATCTCTCTAGCAGTCCCTGCGATTCGGAATGGTACGCAGTCGATTTGAATTGCATTATTCCCAAGTTATCCATAACCACCTCAAATAGTTTGGATGTGAAGTTTGATCCTTGATCTGACTGGATCTCTATTGGTAGTCCATATCTAGTAGAAAAAAATTAAGTAATCTTCTACAAACTTTTTTGCTGTGATGTTGCGTAATGGGATTGCCTCTGGAAATCTAGTCGACACATCATTGTTGTTAATAAATACTTATTCTAACTTTTTGTTTGAGATAGGGGACCTATGCAATCAATCAAGACCCTGTGAAAGATTCCTCAAATGCTGGAATAGGTAGTAAAGGTGCAGGTTTTATTGCTGCCTGTGGTTTTCTGATTAGCCGACATGTATGACATGTCTGGCAAAATTCAACTGCATCCTTGTGTAGTCCAGGCCAGTAAAAATGTCTTTGTATTTTAGCTTGTGTTTTACTCACCCCTAAATGATCTCCAAGTGGTTGCTCGTGCTCCACTTGTAGCACCTTCTTTCTATATCCTACTGGCAAAATAGTTTGACGAATCTCTGCCCATTTCTCATCTCTTTGAACGTGTGATGGTCTCTATTTCCTCATTAAGACATCATTTGTTAAGTAATAACATGCAGGGATGCGTTAACTCTCCTGTGTGTATGCCTTTTGATACAACTGTTTTAAGTTCTTATCTTACAGCTGTAGCTCAATCATGTTTACCTAGTTGCTCCTGCTCTGTACCACTTATCTGATAAAGCTATGTCAGCTTCCTTATCTGTGCCTTTTGATCTCTCCTGCTTCAACTTGTGCCTCTGTGCTCTTGTGATCACACAATCTGGGAAAATTCCTGGATAAACATTCTTCATTTATTTAGCTGTCTCCACTGGCTTTTCAACTAGTGTAGGCAGCACACCCACTGGTGAATCAGCTAAATAATTTGAATTGCATTTGAATTTATTGTCATGTGTAACGAGGCACAGTGAAATGCTTTGTTTTGCGAGCAATGTAGGCAGATCACATAGTAAAGTAGCATAGATAAGTAAATACTAGGTAAACAGCGGCAAAAGCAAAACACAGGTACAGGCGAATGTTAAGAGTTTGAGTCCATTCAGTACTCTAACAACAGTAGAGTAGATAAAACATAGTTATTAGTAATTTTAAAAAGCATTCTATTAAGTTTAAAGAGTGTAGAACGATTGTAGGAAATAGGAAACTAAGATCTGCATGCAGAAGCTCACAAGGAGTAGGCCATATCCGGTGCCATTTTGAATGCATTTTCAAGGACAAATTGTATTCCTGGAGCTGAGATTTGTCCAATACTCCTCCCACAAATTCTCCACTCTTCTCTGGACTTTCGAGCCTCACTTTACACAATTGAGCTCTTTTTGTCTCACCATGAATTCCAGTTACCAGTACCTTTTCTGGCAATAGTCCTTCAAGAGTACATAGTCTGTAATGCTGAGGGATGAGGAGATGAGAGGATCCTGCGTCCCTTAATATTGTGACCTCTTTATCTGCTACTCCTGGCCTATGTGAATAAACTTTACCCTTGCATGTATATTTTTTTTAAGCAGATCTGGCACTTCCTCCTTAATCAACCTCTCGTCATTTTGTACACTCTGAGGCAGTTGTCTAGCTTCCCTTGTGCTTTTTGTTATCAGTTCAATGAAACTTCCAGGCTTGTCTGGTTTTCCTACATCTGGCTTTCTCCTGGCCCACTAACACTGTGATTTCATGTGGTCTACTTTATTACAGTGAAAATACCGGAGTTTTTTAATTTCTTTGTTCCAATCAATGGTTTCATTTTTACCCTGTGGTAGGTTATCCTTATGATCTTCACTGAGATCGATCTTTTACTTTCCACGTGAGGATTTCTCTTTGCCCCAATTTCTATCCCTCATGGACTGATATTGATTCTGGAAGCCAAACTGAGTTTTATGGACCAGCTCATATTCATCATCCACTTCAGTTGCTAACCTTGCTATTTTAACTCTGTGCTCTTTCACATGAGTTTGCACTCATTTTTGCAGTGAATTTTTGAATTCCTCAAAAATAATTACCTCTGAAAGGGCATCATAGGTTTGCTTGATTTTTAAAGCTCTTATCTATCGATTGAAATTACTCTGTTTGATCCTTTCAAACTCAATATAGGTTTGACCTAAGTCCCTCTTTAGATTCCTGAAACGTTGTCTATAGGCTTCAGGTACAACCTGATATGCACTTAAAATGGCTTTTTTTTACCACCTCATTCTCCTCAGATACCTCCTCTGATAGTGATGCGAATACCTCACCCGCCCTACCTACAAGTTTTGTTTGGATCAACAAAACCCACATTGCCACTGGCCACTGCATTTGTTTAGCCACCTTTTTAAATGAGATGAAAAAGGCTTCCACATCCTTCTCATCAAATTTAGGCAATACTTGACCATACTTAAACAGTTTCTCATCGGGCTTTCGCCCACCATGGGTTTGCTCATCCCCACTCTCCTCCTCACTAGACTTGTCTTCAGCCTTCATCTCCATCCTTTTAAGCTGACTTTCCTTTTCAAGTGTCAGTTTCTGAAGTTCAAAAAGTCTCTCTCTTTCTTTTCTGCTTTTAACCGTAACTCAAATGGTTTCATTTCTGCTGCCCTTTCCTTATCTCTCACCTCTAACTCAAGCTGTTTCATTTGCAATTGAATTTTTGCCATCTCTACAGATTCTGTCAGTTTCTCCAGCAACTCTAATTGCTGAGTTACTGCTGTAATTATCTCTCCTTTCCTCACAGAAGCAGGTAAGTCCAACCCCAGCTGGTCTGCTAATTCCTGCAGCTTGGTCTTATTCACCTTGTGCAAAACTTCCAAAGTTACCACATCCACTTCCAGAAAACGTTTGGTGATTGAAAGAGCCATTACTGCCCCATGCTTTATCTACCCAACCAAACCAACACTCAAAATGAAGACACTAGCACCTACCACTCAATGCTTAAGATCCCGCAAAGAGCCCCCATTCTGTTATGGACTGGGCCAGACCACACAAAACATTCTTAAGCAGGCAGCCTAGACTTTGCAATTTGTTTCGGTAAGTGTACAGTGAAAATTACCCAGAGTAAGATAGTTAGGTTGACTACTAGATTTTAAAACAGACAGAAAATTATTCACAAAATTACACAATAAAACACAAAGAACGGAATAAAGGACCCCTACAGCACTCAGTCTATCCAAACTAGACTTAATTATGCTGTTCTGAATGTACACAACAGTCCCAAAAAGAAAATCCATTTAAAACACAGTAAAAGAAAGGAACCGATGTTTACAGGTTGAAGTTAGAAGGGCCGATGGAGAGAGAACCTGTTCACACAGTCCACTGCTAAACTCCCAACTAGTTCTGGATTGAACTACTCAGTTAGAGAGCTGATCACTCCCCTTTCACTATATAGGTCACATCTAAAACATGACCACTTCGGCCGGAAGTCTTATCTGTTTACATGTAAACAAAAAGGCGCCTCAATATCCTATAATCTCTGTACCAAACCAGTCTAATCGGAGCCCAGCCCATTTATGAGTCCCTCTGGAAAAAAAATCAAGGACACAGTATCCTCGAGAAAAGGAACAGGTTTTAGAAAACAAGGGATTTGCTTTCCGACAGTGACAGATGAGAGATGAGGAGGTGGGGAAGGTGAGGTATGGTTTGCAGATGGGCGCGTACGCTTGGACTGATGATGAAGGGAATCTTGGGCTGTGGGTCGAGGGCTGGCGGGATGTTGGCTATGAAGAGGCAGTGCCTGGAGTTGACTTGTCATGGCTGGCTTGTGTGTGTTTTTTTTCCGGTGTGTGTATACACAGGAGAGTGAGCTGTATGGAGTGCTGGGCCTAGGCATGATGCTGTGGAACCAGTTTGCGGTGCCAGCCCTCCTCACCACTTTCTGGCTGGTCCTGTTTGTCACAGAGATCTACTTCTACTTCAGTTCGCACCGCCAGCAGGGGGCATCACAGGAGGGGCTGGACTTCGCCTTCCTCACCAGGTACTGTTTGCGATCAGCTGAAGAGAATTTCAAAGACTTCTAACGTTTTTTGAAAAAAAAGAGTGACAACAAACCTCGTCCATCACTTACAATTTGCGGATTCACTGATTAATTTTTCTCGGGAAAGAACTGCATTTGTTTGACCCAGTTTCCATGTCCCAAAGCAGTTTGTGGCCAATGAGGTCACTTTGGAAACGGGGTCTCTATTGTAGTTGAAACATAAGGAATATGAGCATTTCATAAGGAATATGAGAATTACAGCATTCAACCCCTCAATCCTGCTCCACCATTCACTATGACAGTAACTGCTCTTCACCTTCCTATCTCCTGAATTCCCAGAGAGATCAAGAATCTATCCATGCTGGCCCATGATATACACAATGATACAGCATCCATCATTCTCTGGGCTGGAGAATTCCAAAAATTCATAAACTTAAGTGAACAAATTACTCGACAAAAGTGAGGACTGCAGATGCTGGAATTCAGAGTCTAGATTAGATTGGTGCTAGAAAAGTACAACAGGCCAGGCAGCATCTGAGGAGCAGGAAAATCGATGTTTCTGGAAAAAGCCCTTCATCATTGGCCCAAAACATCGATTTTCCTTCTCCTCAGCTACTGCCTGACTTGCTGTGCTTTTCCAGCACCATTCTAATCGGAACAAATTACTCCTCATCTTTGTCCTAATTGATTGGCCACTTATCATGAAACTGTACTTCAGTGTTTTTCAATTCTGTCCTGAGGGGAAACTGTTTTGTGGCCTTAGTTCCACACCTTGCCCCTTGAGAAGCTTATTTGCTTCAGTGAGATTGTGCCTCTCAGCTCCAGGAACGTTAATCTCGATTACCCTAATGTATAGGCCGTATTGTGGTGCAAGTGAATGCTTTCACGTAACGATGCATAAGAACGTAAGAAACAGGAGCAGAAATTAGGCCATTCAGCCCATCGATTCAATCCTGGCTGATAAGTCTCTCAACCCCATCATCCCACTTTCTCCCCCTTGATACTCCAGAACCTATCTATCTCAGTCCTACATATACTCAATGACCTGGCCTCCACACCCTTCAGTGGCAGTGAATTCCATAGATTCGCCACTCTCTGTTAGAAGACATTTCTCCTTATCTCTCAGGGAATTCGTGATTTGATTGAACGTGTCACCTTCAGGGATTTTTGTCTCTGAACTCCCGAGGTCTCCTTGTAATCCCTCTTTAAAATATGTACATTAGGAGAAGTTGAGGCCATTAGACCCCTCGAACCTGTACTGTCTTTGGTTAATGATGTGGAGGTGCTGGTGTTGGACTGAGGTGGACAAAGTCAGAAGACACATGACACCAGGTTGTAGTCTAACAGGTTCATTTGAGAGCACAAGCTTTTGGAGCACCGCTCCTTCACCTGACGAAGGATGATGCTGTCCCTTTAACAAGGTTATGGTTTTTTTCGCTTTTTCAAAAGGGAGTTGTAAAGGCAGAGGTTCTGATATGTCTGGAAATAGCCACTTGAAAACAATGCCAGGGGAGTAGCCAGTTCTCCCAGTTCAAGATTTTTTTTCTAGTTTGGTTTAGTTTTTTTCGCAAGCAATCAAAATGTTGCTGGGGACCCAGAGAAGCAGCTACAGTGAAAAGAGGTTCCATGATTAGCAGAGGTCTTGCCTGGATCTTCTCTCTGAAACCTCTTCTGTCTGTAAGAACCCGTGTTTGAATATACCTTTTACTAAGGGCTGTGTTTATAGGATGTTGCGGGGATTTAAACAGCTCCTTTGTTAAATTGCGATAGAATTGATTGGGTTATCAAATAAATTAAGCTATTCTAAATTCTGTTTTCTTTTGTTTGAGTTTCATCCGTGATGTTGAAATAACTCTGCTTTGTTTAAGGTTGAGTAGTTTGACCAGCTGCATCACTCTTGGGATATCCAGTTTTAATTTTTTTTGGACAGATGTAAAGTCAGGGTCTGGGCTACCTTCTTAAAATGTTTTGAGATGGGGTGGTTGTGAGGGAAGGTTTGGGGGGGGGGGGGTGGGGGGGGGTGGTTCCGGCCTGGTCGATAATACCTGAAAGCTTATGATTTCAAATAAACGTGTTGGCCTATATCTTGGTGCCGTGTGACTTCTGACTGACTTTGTCTTTGGATAAGATCAAACATAATCTGATTAGTGGCCTCAACCATCTTGCCTGCTTTACCATCACTACCCTCAATGAATATCTTTTTCAGCGTGGCATTGTTGGAATCCAAATATATTTGATGGGTTTAAGCAAAAGCATTGTAAAACTCCAGCATGCGTGTTTCTCTCTTGCCTATCCGATGCTATCAAGTATTCGCCTTGTCGAATGTTCAATGCCCTTTTGACCTCCTGCCTTTGACCTCTTGCAGCGTAGCTGGGTGCTGTGTCACTCCGTACTCTCTGGTGGGCCTGACATTCACGGTCTCCCGTCTGTCGCTGGGCTTGCTCACTCTGTGCAAATTTTACCTTCAGGGATATTCAGCTTTTGCGAATGGCAACCTCATGCACAGGTAAGGGAGCTTCAGTGACCCGATCCACGCCCTAAACCAAGCAACAAACAAACAGTGGAAGAACTTGCCCTGTCTACTGAGCCTGTCACCACACCCCCCTCCCTGTCTCCCTCTTTGGGCATCATAAAACGTTTTACAGCCAAGCCTTTTTGAAATGTGGTTTCTGTTATAATGGGAGAAGCCATTACCAATTATCCCACCATACAATTCCCAAAACTCAGACAATGTGGAAATGATCATCGAGTGCTGCTGCTCTATAGACTGAGAATGAGGAGTTGGTAGTCGATAGTAAGGAAATGGAGGATGAGATAAACAATTGATTTACTTTTGTCTTCACTGTAGAGGATATTAGAAACACTTTCTGGCAATAGTGGAAAGGGGAAAGAAACTTGGCGAAATTGCAGTCACGAGAGAAATCGTGTGGAGCAAAGTTATGAATTTGCAGGCTGGCAAGTCTTTGCCTTGAGGTGTTAAAAGAGTTGGTTAATAAAGGTAGTGGATGCTCTGGTGTTAATTTACCAGATTCAGGAAAGGTTCCATCAGACTGGAAAATAGTAAATACATTCAAAAAGGGAAAGACGCAGCAAATGGGTAACTATAGGTCACTTGATGTCCATTGTGGGGAATTGATCAAATCATTTATTAAGGTGTTTTTACAGGTTTTTACTGATTTCCAGCATCCGCAGCACATTACTTTTAAAGCGGATGTGGTCCAGATCTTGCTGCATCTTTCTTTAGTCACTTGAGATCACATTGACTGGCAGAGTAAAGCCTGAGGGATGACGCGTTTGGCAGACACCTCCAATATCTTAGTTTTCAACCTTCTCTGTTAATGCCCTTTTCCTGAAGTTTTCAAACAATAATACCACAAGTGGGTCTGATGTTGGTTTTTATCCTGCAGTAATTTTGTTCTGTGCACAGAGGTGTGACCGAAGGGGTGACCTTTCTGCTGCTGGCGCTACAGACTGACCTCATAGACCTGCATGTCCTGCAGCGTACCTTCCTGCTCAGCATCATCTTGTTCATCATAGTCGCCTCCATCCTCCAATCGATGTTGGAGATCACTGACCCCATCGTGCTTGCCCTGGGAGCTTCCCGGAACAGGTGAATGATAGGACGGGGGTGGGGGGAAATGGGAGTGGTGGGGAGTGGGTGTGGAGGAGTGGTTGGGGGGAATGGAGGAATGATGTAAGGTTGGCGGAGTAGTGTGGGGAGGCGGAGTAGTGTGGGGAGGCGGAGTAGTGTGGGGAGGCGGAGTAGTGTGGGGAGGCGGAGTAGTGTGGGGAGGCGGAGTAGTGTGGGGAGGCGGAGGGAAATTGTGGGGGTGGGGAATACCCCTTGCCCCCAGAATTGGAGCATGCCCCTGTTCATTTCCCTGAGCCCCTCTCTATTTGCCCGCTGCGTGCTGAGCTCTGCTTCCCAGCCTATGGAGCCAAACGTCTGTCTCATTTCACCTGAGCTTCAGCAGTGAGGCAGGTGGATTACTAGGGACCTCGCCCCCAGGGCTCGACCCCCTCCTGGCCTTGGCTGCCTCGTCGGCCGGTTGGGGAATGGCTGGTAGCGATAGCAGCTCGGGCTGCTCACTCTGTGATCCCCTGCCCAGCTCCTGTCCTTGCCCACCAGACACTGAGGCCAGTTATAGGCTGGTTTGCCCGAATCATCAACTCTCCTGCTCTTCGGATGCTGCCTGACCTGCTGTGCTCTTCCAGCACCACCCTTTTTGACCCAGTTGTAGGCTTGTCTCACACTCACCTGAGACCGAACCTGGAACTTTTGTCGAGACTTAATGGTTCTGCAGAGACAATTTACGGTGATTGTCTGATTTTGGAGTATGTTCATCAGTCATGGGAGGTTTCCAGCATGATGGTGACCCTTCCACCCATCAATTCTGTACTGACCCTTTCCTGCAGGAATGAAAAACTATCCCATTATCCTGACTTGCGTATCAGCTTCTGTTTCAAACCATCATTCGTTTATCCCTTGAAAGATGGAATGTTCTCCATTTCCGAAAACACCCTTTGGCAAAATAATGGCAGAATCCCTACGGTGCAAATAGAGTGGTGTGGGACCATTCAGCCCATCAAATCTGCGCCCCCTTTAAAGGACATCCCAGACTCACCTTCCACAATGCCCCCCAGCCCCACAAACGCTGCATTTCCTATGACCAATCCATCTAACCTGCATATCTATGGACTGTGGGAGGAAACTGGAGCACCCGGTGGGAGCCCACACAGACATGGGGACTTTACACAGACAGTCACCCAAAGCTAGAATCGAATCCAGATCCCTGGCATTGTGAGGCAGCTTGTGCTAACCACTGAGCCACCTTAATGACCGGGATGTCCTTCTGGGAACCTTGCCCATTATCTACATCACTCCTTCAAGGACCCAGCTAAATCCCGGGTTATGCTGTATGGTAGGAGTGGAGCTTGACAGGCCATATCACCCATTTCTACTCACGTTCCATATCTTTATGTGCTTTCTGATTGTTTAGGAGTTTGTGGAAGCATTTCCGTGCCATCAGCATGTGTCTTTTCCTGTTGGTCTTTCCCAGTTTCATGGCCTATAGGATTGCACAGTTTTTCAAGATGGACTTCTGGCTATTGATCATCATCTCCAGCAGTGCGCTGACCTCTCTCCAGGTAGGAGGGCACTGTTTGTATCAGGTCATGAGTTGGGTGAGGTGGACGATGTTTGAGAGGTTGCAGATGGCGCAAAACTTGGAAATGCCGTCAGTAGTCAGGAAGATCTGTAGCAGGATTGAGGATGCAGAGACAGACTTGTGGTATGTGAGTGAGTGCTGTTTCTGGGTCAGAGTCCTAGAATTCCCTCCCTAACTGCATTGTGGGTGTCTCTACCCCAAATGGACTGCAGTGGTTCAAGAGGCAGCTCACCAGTACCTTCACAAGGGGCAACTAAGGATAGGCAAATAAATGCTGTCCAAACCAGCAAAGCCCACACCCCTGAATGAGTTAAGACATAAATACCATGGCATACATAAGACTGTAACACCTTGAAGTAGACTGAGGTAATTTGGCCCATCGTATCTGCTCCGTCATTCACTGGGATAAGAACAGGTAGTTGGTTTGTTTTGACTGGCTTTTCTGTGCTGGAGATCTCTATGACTCAGTGAGATCATGGCTGATCTGATAATCCTCTACTCCACTTTGCTGCTTTTTCCCTTCATTCCCTTACTGATTAAGAAGCTGTCTGTTTCAGCCATCACTCAGACTCACTCACCTCTGTGGTAAGGAATTCCCCGCATTCACCATCCTTTGAGAGAAGTTGGCCCTGGGTGAGTTTAATGGGACAGTATGGAGGGATCTAATCCAGTGCTGTTCCTGCCCTGCAAGTATTTGATGGGGTCTTTTCTTCTATTCGATGTGGGCTTTGTTGGCTGGCACTGAATTTATTGTCTACCCCAGTTACCCTTGGGAAGGTGGTGGAGAGCAGCCACGTTGAACAACTGCCATCCATTCGATGTAGGTGCACCCACAATATGTTTAGGGAAAGCATTCCAGGGTTTGGACCCTGTGATACTAAAGGAAATGTGGTATATTTCCAAGTCAAGGTGATGTGTGGTAAGAGAGGAGCTTTCAGGTGGTGGTGCTCTCGTGTATATGTCCATATCCTTCTCGATGAAGTTGGTCGTTGGTTTAGAAGGAGCTTGGTGAATTTCTGCAGTGCATCTTGTAGACAACAGAACATTGACTTGGTGGATCTGGTGCCAATCAAGTGGGCTGCTTTGTCCTGGATGGTGTGAAACTGCTTGTGGTGTTTCATCTGCACCCATCATCCATCAGACCCTGAATTGTGCCTTGTAGACGGTGGACAGGCTGTGGGGGGGGTCAGGAGATGAGTCACTGACTACAGCATTCCAAGCCTCAGACCATGTTTTTGTAGTCGTTGTATTTATATGGCTAGGCCAGTTCAGTTTCTGGTCAATGGTATCGTCTAGGATGCTGATAATGGGGGATTTCAGTCATGGTTTTAACACCATTCAATGTCAAGGGGCAAAAATCAGGTTCTGTCTTGTTGGAGATGGCCATTGTCTGACACTTGCATGACGTAAATGTCACTTCCCACTTGTCAGCCCAAGTTTGGACATTGACAAGGTCTTGCTGCATTTCGACATAGACTGCTTCAGTGTCTGGCGAGTTGTGAATGATTAGATTAGAATGATGCAGATGCAATCATCAGCAAACATCCCCACTACCCTGAAGAAGTCCTGCAGCTTGGATGATTGACCTCCAATGAAGAAGGACATCTTGCTTTGTGCCAGGCATGATTCCAGGGGAAAGTTCTCCTGATTCTGTTTGAGTTTTGCTTGGATTCCTTGATGCCACACCGGATCAAAAGCAGCCTTGATGTCAAGTACAGTCATTCTCCCCTCTCCTCTGGAATTCAGCTCTTTTGTCCGTGTTTGAACCAAGGCTGTGATGAGGTCAGGAGCTGAGTGGCCCTGGCGGAACCCAAATTGGGTGTCACTGAGCAGGTTATTGCTGAGCTGTTTGTTAGCACTGTTGAAGACACCTTCCATCACTTTACTGATGACTGGAGCAGGCTGATGGGACAGTAATTGGCTAGATTAGATTTGTTCTGCTTTTTGTGTACATATCTGGGCAATTTACCATACTGTTGTGTCGGGTGATACAGAGGCTCAGTGGTTAGCACTGCTGCCTCACTATACCAGAGACCCGGGTTCAATTCCAACCTCAGGTGACTGTCTGTGTGGAGTTTGCACATTCTCCCCGTGTCTGTGTGGGTTTCCTCCGGGTGCTCCAGTTTTCTCCCACAATCCAAAGTTGTGTAGGTTAGATGAATTGACCATGCTAAAGTGCCTATTGTGTACAGTAATATGTAGGTTAGGTGCGCTAGTCAGGAGAAACAGAGGAATAGGGTAGGGGAATGATTCTGGGTGAGAGACTCTTCGGAGGGTCAGTGTGGACTTATTGGGCCAAATGGCCTGTAGGGATTCTCTAATACCAGTATTATAGCAGTACTGAAACAGCTTGGCTAGGGATGTAGCAGTACTATTGCTGATTATTGACAGGGCACACAGCTTTTGCAGTATCCAGTGCCTTTAGCCGTTTCTTGACATTATATTGGAGCGAATTGAATTAACTGAAGGCTGGGATCAGTGATTCTGAGGACCTTCAGAGTAGGACAAGATGGATCATCCACTCTGTACTTGTAACTGAAGATTGTTGCAGTTGTTTCAGCCTTATCTTTTGCACTAATGTGCTGGGCTCCTCCAACATTGATAGTGGAGATATATGTGGAGCTACCTCCATCAGTGAGTTCAATTGCCCACCACCATTCACAACTGAATGTGGCAAAATTGCAGATCTCAGATCTGCTCCGTTGGCAGTGCAATCGCTGAGCTCTATCACTTGCTGCTTGTGCTGATGACACACAAGTAGTCCTGTGTTGCAGCTGCATCAGCTTGACTCCTCATTTTGCTGCTGGTCCTGGCATTCCCTCCTGCACTCTTCATTAAGATAGGCTAGATCTGCTCATTCGCTGGCAATAGTAGAGTGAGAGATATGCCAAGCTGTGAGGCTGTAGATTGTGCTGGAGTATGAATCTGCTGTTGCTAATTGTCCACACTGTCTCGTGGATGCCCAGTTTTGAGTTGCTAAATCAGTTTAAAGTCTGTCCTGCTCAATACTGTGATAGTGCCACACAACATGATATAAAGTACTACCAATGTAAAGATGGGACCTTGTCTTCACAAGGACTGTGCGGTGGTCTCTCTTTGCGATGCTGCGATGGACAGATGTATTTGCAGCTGGCAGATCGGTAAGGATGAGGTCTGATATGATTTTCCCTCTTGTTGGTCCCCTCACCACCTGCCGCAGACCCAGTCAAGCAGCTATGTCGTTTAGGACCCGACCAGCTCGATCAGTAGTGCTGTTGCCGAGCCACTTTTCATAGAATTCCTACACTGTGAAACAGGCCCTTCAGTCCAACAAGTCCATACCAATCCTCTAAAGAGTAACCCACCCAGACCCATTTCTCCTACCCTATGTATACCCCTGACTAACGCACCTAACTTACACATCCCTGAACACTATGGGCAATTTCCCATGGCCAATTCACCTAACCTTCACATCTTTGGACTGTAGGAGGAAAACGGAGCATCCAGACATGGGGAGAATGTGCAAGCTCTACTCCTGAGGTGGAATTGAAGCCAGTCCCCTAGCATTGTGAGGCAGTAGTGCTAACTACTGAACCACCATACTGCCCTAGTCTGGGGGTGGTGAACATTGAAATCCCCCACTCAGAGTGCATTTTGTGTCCTTGCCTACCTCAGTGCTTCCTCTAAGTGCATTTCATAATGGAGGAAGATTGATTTGTTGGCCAAAGGGATTGACATGTTAATCAGCAGGAGGTTTCCTTGCCTATGTTTAATCTGATGCCACAAGACCTCATGGCATCCAAAGTCACCATTGAGGGTTCCCAGAGCAGCTGTGCCCCGACTGTATGTCAGTGCACTGCCATTTGTGTCTTGTCAGTGGAAGAGGACCAAAGATGGTGACGGTGGTATCTGGGATGTTGTTAGAATGGAGGGAGCTTTACTCTGTTTATAACTCATTCTGTACATAACCTTGAGTGTTTGCTGCGACAGTATAGAGTGATCGTTTCTCTGTATCTGATCCTGTGCTATACCTTCCCTCGGAATGTTTTGATGGTAAGGAATTATCATGAGCGAAGATGTGGGTCATGTGGGTTAGGCATGGGAATGTGAAGCATTATTAGATTCGACAGTAGTGATGTCAAGCTAAGGCAGTGAGAGCTTTATCTGGTAACTGTTGTATTCACTGTGAAAGATCAATGAGTATTGAACGGTAACAATGTATACACAAACTCGATGGATAGATGTGGTAACAATGTAGTGTTAGACAAATGTTAAAACAAATTATATCAAATAGATGGAGATAGAAGCCACTGATGTGATGGCATATTGTGCAATGTGTACAGGGGAGGTCATTTGGCCCCTTGTGCTGGTCATCTACGGGGAGAAAGTGAGGACTGCAGATGCTGGAGATCAGAGCTGAAAATGTATTGCTGGAAAAGCGCAGCAGGTCAGGCAGCATCCAAGGAACAGGAGAATCGACGTTTCGGGCATAAGCCCTTCTTCAGGAGAAGGGCTTATGCCCGAAACGTCGATTCTCCTGTTCCTTGGATGCTGCCTGACCTGCTGCGCTTTTCCAGCAACACATTTTCAGCTCTGGTCATCTACGGAGCAACCTTACTCTCTCACTACTCCTCTATCACTTAATTCCCTTTATTGTTCAAAGATCTGTAAACCTGGACTGTGCTCTGAATGAGCATCTCTGGGGTGGAAAATTTCAAAGATTCACAATCATGAGTGAAAAAATTTCACCTCATCTTATTTTAAGGGGAAATGATGGCCTAGTGGTATTATTGCTGGACTGTTAATCCAGGGACCCACGTCATGTCCTGGGGAGCTGCGTTTGAATTGTTGATTGTCGGAAAAAAACCCATCTGGTTCACTAATAGCCTTTAGAAAAGGAAACTGCCATTCTTAGCTGGTCTGGCCTACATTTGATTCTTAACCCACAGCAATGCGGTTGACACTTAACGATTAGATTAGATTAGGTTAAGGATGGGCAATAAACACTGGCCCGGCCATTGATGCCATTATCCTATCAGTGAATTTAAAAAAAAATACTGTGACTCCCTCATTTTTGATTCCCTGGATGGACCCTGTCAGACACTGGAGAATTTTATGTGTTCCAATCAGATCCCCTCTCATTCTCCTGAGCTCCAGAGAGTATGGGTTCAGGATGATGTTGATGAGAGACGATTAATCTCTTATAGCTATGGTCCAGCAGGTCTCAGAGACGCTTTGCCCTCGTCTTGTATTGATTAACAAGAACAATGTAGACAACACTGTTAACACGCGTGTGTGTGTGTGTGTGTGTGTGTTTGTGTGTGTGAATAATGAATGAATCATTGAATCCTGACAGTGTGGAAGCTGGCCTTTGGCCCATCAAGTCCACACTGCCCCTCTAACGATCCCACCCAGACACATTCCCCCATCCTATCCCTATAACCTTGCATTCCCATGGCTAACCCCCACAGTCTGCACATCCCTGGACACTATGGGATAAATTAGCATGGCCAGTTCATTTAACCTGCGGATCCTTGGACTGTGGGACGAAACCAGACAAAACACATGTAGACACAGGGAGAATATGCAAACTCCACACAAACAGTCAGCTGAGGCTGGAATTGAACCTTGGTCCCTGGTGTTGTGAGGCAGCAGTGCTAACCACTGAGCCACCATCCCTCATGGCTGGCTAGTCAAGAAAGTAAGAGCACATGGGATCCAAGGAAAAGTGGATCCAAAATTGGCTGAGAAGTAGAGAGAGTGATGCTAGAGGCTTCTGTGACTGTAAGGCTGTTTCCAGTAGAGTTCCACAGGGTTTGGTGTTGGAGCATTGCTGTTTGTAGATTTTGGATTTGAAGTACAACAAAGGGTGAGATAAAAATTGATAGAGTGGTACACAGCGAGGAGGATATGGACGGACTGGTCAGGTGGGCAAAGCAGAGCCAAATGGAATTCATCCTGGAAAAGTGAGAGATGATGCACTTGGGTAAGGCTAACAAGCAAATTACATTGAATGGTAGGATCCTGGAAACGACAGAAGATCAGAGGGATGTTGGTGTGCATATCCACAGATCCTTGAAGCTAACAGGGCAGGTAGTTAGGATTCTTGGGATATTAGTCGAGGCAGAGAATCAGCAAGGAGATTGTGCTGGAAGTGTATAAAACATTGCTTCGGCTACAACTGGAGTACAGTGTGCAGGCCTGGTCACCACATTATAGGGAAAGATGAGATTCTACTGGAGAGGGTGCAGAGGCAAGTTACCCTCTCAAGCTGCCTGGGCTGAACAGTCTGAGGGAAGATTGGAGAGGTTGAGGTTGTTGTCCTTGGAGCAGTGAAGGTTCAGATGGGTGATGATGGAGGTGCATGAGATTGAGAGTGGAGTAGAAGCTACTTTTTCCACTCGTCGAATGGTCAATAACCACGGGCCATTGATTTAAAGTAAGCGTAGGATATAAGGAAAGATGTGAAGAAATATTTTCACTTTAAGGATGGGAGGGGTCTAGAACTTGCTGTCCGAAAGACCCTTGTAACATTTAGATATTCACTTGCATTGCCATAGCCTCCAGGGCCATGCTAAATTGCCCAGTAGTGTGTAGTCCAGGTGAATTAACTACAGTAAATGTGGGGTTACAGGTGTAGGTTGTTCTTTGGAGGGTTGGTGCAGACTCGATGGGCTAAGTGGCCTCTATCTGTACTGTAGGGTTTCTGTGATTCCAAGGCTATGGGCCAAAAGCTGGAAGATGTGGTTAGTGTCGTCAGACTTTTGTTGGCCTGCACAAACGCGATGGGATGAATGGCCTCTTCTGTGCTGTAAGCACCTATGAGTATATGGGAAATAGGAGCAGAATAGGCCATTGTACCCCTCGAGGCTGCTCTAACATTCAGCAAGATCATGGCTGATCATCTCTCTCAGCACTATTTTCTCACACTATCCCCTTACTCTTTAAATTCTCAATCTATTGATCCTTCTCTTGAACATACTCAATGACTGAGCCTCGATCAGCCTCTGGGGTCACGAATTGTAAAACGTCACCATCCTCTGAGTGAAGAAATTTCTCCTCCATCCAGCTCTCAATGGCTTGCCCATTATACTGAGTCATAGTCATTTAGCATGGGAAATAGACCCTTCAGCCCGACTCATCCATGCTGATTAGATTTCCTAAACTGACCTAGTTTCATTTGTCTGCATTTGGCCCATATCCCTCCCAACCTTTCTTATTCATCTACCTGTCCAAAAGTCTTTAAATGTTGTAACTGTACTTGCATCTACCACTTCCTCTGGCAGCTTATTCCACATACGAGCCACTGTCTGTGTGAAAAGGTTGCCCCTCAGGTTGTCATTCCATTCCCCCCCCCACCCTCAGTCGAAGCAAAACGCTCAGAGACAGAGTTGTTTTGCCTCCTTCATCTTTACTCCGGGCCCTGGAGGAGGAGAGAATGATCGCCCATATGCACAGGGACATGAGTTCATAGTCTTCTCTGGAACAGCAGTTTCTCAGTGAACTATATAGTCATTATACAGGGAGGAGCATCCAGATAAGGCAACATACATATTATTTGGGTGACCGTTACAATCAGCAAGTGTCAATAGTAAAGGTTAAGCTGTTTGCTGTTACAACTGACTTCACATAATGAATACGGTGCGGTGGCTCAGAGCTTAACACTGGTGCCTCACAGCACCAGGGTCCCAGATTGGATTCCAGCCTCTGGCGACTGTCTGTGTGGAGTTTGCACATTCTCCCCGTGTCTGCATGGGTTTTCTCCCACAGTCCAAAGATGTGCGGGTCAGCTGAATTGGCCATGCTAAATTGCCCATAGTGTTAGGTGCATTCGTCAGAGGGAAATGGGTCTGGGTGGGTTACTCTTCGGAGGGTCGGTGTGGACTGGTTGGGCCGAAGGGCCTGTTTCCACACAGTAGAGAATCTAGTCTAATCTAATACTTTTCACCTTGTTAACTGACCTTACATACTGAATGCTACTTCATCTTGTTAAATGGCTTTACATAATGAATGCTTTGCCACCTTGTTAACCCATTACCCTTGCCTCCAGCACCCCATTGTTAGCTGTAAGTTCTTATGATCTGAGTCATGCTCAGCTAAACCTCTTGTTTCACTAAATTCAAAACTTAACTCTTTCCCTGCCTGCTTATACCCTATACACGTTCTCATTCCCTCCTTTTATCATTCATGATAACCACCAAGATGGCATTACCAGCTTTTATAAGACTCTGGCAGCCAGCATTTAAGCAAGACACAGCATACAATGATTATAACAACAAAATTACAAATCCGCTACAGTAAATAGAATTTGAAGAATCCTATGTGGGAAAAGAAAATCCACCAGTAAAGTTCTTCAATCCACAGTCCTTAGTGACCACTCCATCCCCTCCAAATCGAGTGGAAATTAGCTGATCTCCAAAATCTCCTTCAGTAAAGTCCAACCTGAAAAAACATCAGTCTGTTCTTGCGTCACTCCTTGGAGAAATCTGAATTCTTGGATAAGGGCAGTTAAATGCTTCACAAAACTGACGAGACCTCCGTCCTTCCGGAGATGCTTCAGATGGAGGATACCAGCGCATCTGAGAGTGCAGTACTGCAGCTGCAGGCTAGATAAAAGCAATATCCTTTTGCTTTTGGGAGACCCCAAAATTGTACATAGCCTGCCAGGTATGGTCTCACCAAGCTCTATACAATTAAAGTAAGGTATCCCTACTCCTGTACATGAATCCTCTTGCGATAAAGGCCCACATACCATATTAAGCATTGCGACAGAGTACGTAGGAGCAGGAGCACGCCATTCTGTCCTCAGAGGCTGTTCTGCCACTTGGTATGATCATGGCTGATCATCCAACTCAGCACCCTGTTCCCACTTTCTCTCTTTCATCCCTTTACTCCAAGAACCTTATCTAACTCCTCAAAAATGTTCAATGTTTTGGCCTCAATGTGCTGCCTGCATTGATTACTGTACCTGTATGGGAGCCTTCAGTGACTTGTTAAGCCCCTGTCTAAGGAAGGATGTGTTGGCCTTGGATGGGGTCTGGAGGAGGCTCACAAGACTGATCCCAGGAATGAAGGGCTTGTCATATGAGGCGTGCTTGAAGACTCCGGGTTTGTACTCGATGGAATTTAGAAGAATGAGGGGGAATCTGATTGAAACATAGAGAATACTGAGAGGCCTGGATAGGCTGGATGTGGAGGTGATGTTCGCGCCCTCCCCACCCCGCTCGCGCCCTCCCCACCCCGCTCGCGCCCTCCCCACCCCGCTCGCGCCCTCCCCACCCCGCTCGCGCCCTCCCCACCCCGCTCGCGCCCTCCCTCCCCCCGCTCGCGCCCTCCCCCCCACCACTGACCCCGCCCTCCCGCTCACGCCCTCCGCCTCCCACCCCTCCTGCGTACGCCCCCCCACCCCCCTGCGTACGCCCTTCACCCCCCCGCTCACGCCCTCCCCCCCCACCCCTGCTCACGCCCTCCCCTCCCCCCCCGCTCGCGCCCTCCCCCCCCCGCTCGCGCCCTCCCCACCCCGCTCGCGCCCTCCCCACCCCGCTCGCGCCCTCCCCACCCCGCTCGCGCCCTCCCCACCCCGCTCGCGCCCTCCCCACCCCGCTCGCGCCCTCCCCACCCCGCTCGCGCCCTCCCCACCCCGCTCGCGCCCTCCCTCCCCCCGCTCGCGCCCTCCCCCCCACCACTGACCCCGCCCTCCCGCTCACGCCCTCCGCCTCCCACCCCTCCTGCGTACGCCCCCCCACCCCCCTGCGTACGCCCTTCACCCCCCCGCTCACGCCCTCCAGCCCCCCCCGCGCACCCTCCAGCCCCCCCCCCCCACTCACACCCTTCTCTCTTTTCCCCCCCCCCCCACCCCATACCCTCTCCGCGTTTGCCCCCTCACTGGTGGATTATGCCATATTATGACTGGAACTCCTTCCTCCAGGTTACTGGGACTATATTCATCTACGGGCTGTTTGTGACTGAGGACCTGAGGGGGGAGCCCATCGAGAACCTGGAGGACGTCATCTACTACGTCAACAGCTCGTGCCGGGTCCTAGAGTTCCTTGTGGCAGTGTGCGTCGTGGCCTACGGCGTGATGGAGTCCATCTTCGGGGAATGGAGCTGGATGGGCGCCTCGGTCATTGTCGTGCACTCTTACTTCAACGTCTGGCTGCGCGCCCGCGCTGGCTGGAACAGCTTTGTCCTCCGCAGAGAGGCCGCCCGGAAGATCAGCTCTCTGCCCCGCGCCTCCCAACAACAGCTTGCTGACTACGCTGATGTGTGTGCCATCTGCTACCAGGTAGGTCTCTGCACCTCCAATGGGCTGGGGAGTGGGGTTTCGGGAAGACGATGCAAATGGTAGGATAGTGAGGGCAAATAGGATGTTGAGGAACCCAATACACAGGATTACTTGCCGTTGGGTGGTTAGCACTGTTGCTTCATGGTGCCAAGAACCCGGGTTTGATTTCACCCTCTGGCAACTGTCTGTGTGGGGTTTGAACATTCTCCCCATGTCTGGGTGAGTTTTCTCCCATAGTTCAAAGATGTGCAGGTTAAGGGGATTGGTCATGCTAAGTTACTCAGTGTCCAGGCCTGTGCAGACTCAGTGGATTAGCCATGAGAAATCCAGGCTTACAGGGATGGAGTAAAGGGGTGGGTCTGGGTGCTCTTTGGAGTATTGGTGTGGACTCGTTGGGTCGAATGGCATGCTCCCACACTGTAAGGATTCTGTGATTTATGTCGCTTCATGTGCCAAAACAATCCACAGCCAGTTAACTTGCTTTTTTTTTTAAAAAAAAGGGCAATGTAAACAACATGTGGGGGGCAGGGCGCGATGGCTTGGACTGTTAATCCAGAGACCCAATGAGGACCTGGATTCGAAACCTGTCACAGCAGATGGTGGAATTTAAATTCAGTAAAAATCTGGAATTAAGAGTCTAGTGATGACCAGGAAACCATTGTTGATTGTTGGAAAACCCATCTGATTCATTATTGTCTTTTTAGGGAAAGAAACTGCCATCTTTACCTGGTCTGGCCTACATGCGGCTCCAGACCTACAGCAATGTGGCTGACTCTTAACTGTCCTTTACCCATGTCCTGTTGACAAGCATGAAAGAAAATGCTTCCTGGTTCGACAGGGTGGCTCAGTGGTTAGCACTGCTGCCTTACAGTGCCAGCGACCCGGGTTTGATTCCAGCTTCGGGCGACTGTTTGTGTGTAGTTTGCTCATTCTCCCTGTGTCTGCGTGGGTTTCCTCCCACAGTACAAAGATTTGCAGGTTAGGCAAATTTGTCATGCTAAATTGCCCATTGTTTAAAGGTAATTATAGGATAATCGGGTAGGGGGTGGGTGGGTTATTCTTCAGAGGGCCGGTGTGGACTTGTTGGGTAGAAGAGCTTGTTTCCACATTGCAGGGATTCTCTGGTTATATAACTAGGTCCCACATGCAAGTTGATCGTGTTTGGAAAGCCTTTTTGTTTTAGCGATGTTGGTTGGGACGAATGTTGGGGTGGAAGAAACTCAATCTTACATCAGAACTCAAAACAAAGGTGTGGAGGAACTAAGCAGGTCAGTCAGCACCATGGAGAGAAATAGAGTTCATGTTTCCAGCCCAGTGATCCTTTAGCAGTTCTGGAGACTGAGGTGGGGAAACGATGGGTGTAATGCTAAGAAAAGGCAGGAGAAGCAAGTGGAATGGAAAGGAAGGGTTAGCGACTGAGGGAGATTGGAGATCACAGGCATCACAGAACAACTGAGGTGAGGTCATCTTCACTTTCCCTACAGTCCACTTCAAACCCAAATATACCATCTTCATACGTAACCTTTCCAGCTGATTCCGAGAATGCTCAGGACTGATGTATAAAGAGAGACTGGATTGGTTAGGACTATATTCTCTGGATTTTTAAAGAACAAGGGGCAATCTCATTGAAACCTATATGATTCTAACAGGACTAGACGGGTTAGGCGCACAAAATATGTTCCCAGTGGTGGGGGGGCCCCAGAACCAGGGGTCACGGTCTAAAGGTAAAGAATAGCCATTTTAAGACTGGGATCAGGAGAAATGTCTTCACCCAGAGAGTGGGGATCCCGTGGAATCTTCCACAGTGGAGAATGGTTGAGGCCAAAATGTTGAAGGTTTTCAATAAGGAGTTAGACATAGTTCTTAGGGAGTTTTGAGAAGATTTATAGCTCAGTTTGATGAAAAGTCTGTAAGTTATTTCGCTGAGCTTGAAGGTTTGTTTTCAGACATCTCGTTACCATGATTAGTGGTAACATCATCAGTGAGAGTCTCTGGAAATGACATCACCTACCTTAAGAAACCAAGACCGATAAATAGAGAGATGGGACATACCACCAGCGCTTCACCAGATGATGTTACCTAGTATGGTGACGAAATGTCTGAAAACAAACCTTCAAGCTCAGTGAGCTAACTTACATACTTATATTTCTTACGGCTAAAGGTATCAAAGGATATGGGGAGCAAGTGTGAGAGACGTTTTGCATGATCAACCATGAAGGCCACTCCTGTTCCTGTTTCCTACGTTCCTGTGTTCTCAATCTCAGCATCACAGTGAAGGTGCGCCTAGAGTTCTTTGTTTTCTTGGGGATTGGGAATCACACGTGGGGCTGTCCCTAATTGCACTTGAGAAGGTGGTGATGAGCTGTAGGTTGACCCACATTCCTGTTGGGCAAAGTTGGGGGGATTCCAGGGAGTTTGACCCAGTGACACTGAAGAAATGGCGATATATTTCCAAGTCAGATGGGGAGTGGCTCCGAGGGGAACCTGCAGCTGGTAGTGTTCCCGTGCAACTACTGCCTTCGCCCTTCTTGATAGTAGAGTTTGCAAGTTTTGAAATAATTAATATATTACGCCAAGTAACTTTCAAAATGATTTGGTTACCTTGTCCAACAACCTGGTACCTGTCTAATGTAAGCAAATGCCCTGAACAAGTTTAAATGCTACTCTATATCATTGCTGATGAGATGGTTGAAAGTACATTCCATCGAGATAATAGTTATAAATCTAACTTAAAAAAAAATTTGAAATTCTAACAGTGGTTATCTGTAGCTTATACAGTAATACTGTGTGTGTAATCTTCCAGTTAATAGGAACCACATTTTTGTTCCATCGCCCATGCTTTGAGTAGCAAAAGATTATGAGACAAATATTTCTGTTTGGAAACATTCCCTAGTTTGCATACCAGTGAGTACAGGATTTGTTATGATCTTATGGTGCTGTCGAAGGATCTTCAGTGAGTTGCTAAAGTGCATCTCGTAGATGGTACACACTGTTGCTACTGAGCATTGGTGCAGGGTGTGGAGGCTAACGTATTTGTGGCGGTTATTGTTGGATGTTGATTGCTGTTTGTCTCATTTCCATTATTTTTTTTCCCCGCTCAGGGCATGAGGGCTGCTGTTGTAACAGTTTGCGGACATTATTACCATTCATCGTGTCTCCGGCGCTGGCTGTATGTCCAAAAAACGTGTCCCATGTGCCATCAATTCATAAAGCCATCGCCCCCTCCATCTGAACCTCCTCAGCAGACCGAGGAGGAGGGACAGATTCATGATCAACAACCAGTCCTTCAGGGAGACAATGAAGCCACTGGGACAGCAGTGCCTTTGGGAGGTGATGAGGAACAAACCGAGACCTCAGACTTTGGGCCTAGCTCCAGTGGAGATGGCGAACTGCAGTGTGAAGGTCAGGGAAAGGTCACAAGCCAGGTCGAAGATGAGGATTCTTACCAGAGGGCAGAACCTGAAAAGTCCCAGACTCCAAAGGGAGGCTGGCATCTTGGAATTCCAGAATTGGAAGAAAACAACTCCGCGGACGGAATGGACTTGGTTGAAATAGAGAGAGAAAATGAAAAGGAGAGCCCGGTCTGTGGGAAAGCTCCTTCCAAGGAACTAAGCCTCCTGCCTAGCGCAGGCGGAGAGAGTGAACAGGACACTCTGTGCAATGAGTCAGCAAATCGAGATGTTAAACCTCTTCCAGACAAAGCAGGGGCGCCAGCAAACAGCAGGGATTCTTCACCAATCTCCACAAGGAACCAACCCTCAGGAATAGAACTGACTTTGCATGATGAAGAAAGTTGACCTTGTTACGACTTGGCAAGACAGGAGAGAATGATAGGATATAAACTATGTTCCTGTTAAAACAGAATTGGTTTGTGTTGCCATTCAGCTTGTCCACTCAACATGTGTGTACATATATGCATATATATCTATAAAAAATTGAACTCTGACCTTTGACTGTCCTTCGGTGGCAGCTATCTTGGAAATCCCCATTTTTCAGAGAAGTCAGGAAAGGGTCAAAGTTGATCGAACCTGGCCTCATTCAAGTGAACACAATGAGAAGTGTTTCACCCAGGTTACTGTTGGTTGAAGGCTTACTGGTAGTCCAAGCTACCAAGGAGTGACCCAGCAAAAGTAGGTGTCTCCACTACTAACCCTGTGCTCTTGGTTTGATTTTATTTGTTTGTGCAGTTGGGGATCATTGGTAGGGCAGGCATTCATTGCCCCATCCCTAACAGTCTTTGGTAAGATGGTGGTGAGTGGCCATCTTGAGTAGCTGCAGTCCTTGGGCATTTGAGCACACTCAGTGCTGTTAGGAAGCAAACCCAGGGTTTTGACACAGCGACAGTGAATGAACAATGATATTTATCCCAATGTATACCATCTACACGATATATTGCAGAAATTCACCAAAATTCCAGGTGCCTTTTCAAGGTTGCAATTGTACCAGCCTCCACCACTTCTTCTGGCAGCTCATTCCATGTACACACCACCCTCTGGGTGAAGAAGTTACCCCTTAGGTACCTTTTAAATCTTTCCCCTCTCACCTTAAACCTGTGCCCCCTAGCTTTGGACTCTCCAACCCCAGGGAAAAGATCTTACCTATTTACTCTGTCCCCATATTCCTTGTGATTTTATAAACCTCTATAAGGTCAACCCTCAGCCTTCAATGCTCCAGGGAAAATAACCTCACCCTATTCAACCTCTCCCTACAACTCAAATCCTCCAGCCCTGGCAACATCCTTGTTAATCTTTTCTAAACCCTTTCAATTTTCACAAAATCCTTCCTATAGGAAGGAGACCAGAATTGCATGCAGTACTCCAAAAGTGGCCTAACCAATGTCCTGTGCAACCGCAACTCTCTTTCCCTGTCGTAACCCTCGATTCCCTGACTGACTGACCGACAGAGCTGTGATAGACAGAATTTTAATGATGTTAAGTAAAGGCTAGCTCTAGAAAGTAGATACCCTGGCCCAACCAGGAGCTGTATTTGTAAAGAATAGGAGTAGTGGTTATGAACTGGAGTTGTTGCGCTATCTTGAATGTGTCAGGATGTAAAGTCCCTCACTGAGTAACGAGGCACTAACCTTCAATTTTCCTTGAGCTTCTTTGAGGGGAGTGGGAAGTGAAAGGTGGGCAAGGGTGGAGCTAGTGCTATCTGCAGCCAGGTTTGCTCCCTCTTCCCGATACTCTCCAACTTCACTTGATTTCCATCCACCTCCACCCTTTCACAAACTCTCCCCGACAATGCTGAAAACCCTCCGAGAGAGGAAGGGGAAGAGGCCTGCGCTGCTGGGCATTTAGATGGCTGCCAATCTGTGTTTTGAGTCCACCTTGGATGCCGTAACCCTTTACCTCTCCACCTATTGGAAAAACCTGCCTATCCTCAACTTTGATATCTTCAATTGACCCCACCCAGAGCCCCGGATGAGCTTTGGGGGGAAATGGAGGGGGTGAATTATCCAGGGGTGTCCTCAGGAACAGTGTAAGAAAAAGTTTAATGGTGCTGTGAATAACTCGGGGGAGAAGGGTTGTAGCTGCAAGGATGCTTTCTTCAATTTGATTTTGTTTATTTACATGCATATCCAAATGAGGAAAGAGGTTATTTGACAGACTGACAATCATCTAGTGGATAATGGTTGCATGCTCGGACTAATAATTAGGGAGGGGAAGGCGGTAGTTGACAGATCAGGTGACTAACGGCAGGATGGGTGAGGTGGTTGGAGGTCATGTGACGAAATCTCCTTGGAGATGCCCAACCAGAGTTGACAGCCCTACTGCCTGACCCTACCAACCCAGTTAGTTATGTCCATTTGTTGCTCTGGCCAGATTGTCTCAAAGGAAGAGTTGGATTGTATTGGGTCAAGGGGATGGGGGAACATTGTGCATTGCCCCTCCTGCTGACCCCATCATTATTCTCCTGCTCCGGCCTCCAAACTACCACGAGGAGAAGCATCATAGTCAAGGAAAGTTCTGGAATTATTACCATTTGTCATCCAGGTCCAGAAGGTCTTGGTGAGGTTGTGATCATTGATGTTTGAGATGCAGCAATTCAGTCATCATTTAGCTAAAGGACACCACATTGTGCCTTTGTCCTGTCTCCTCCTCCTTCTCTGCCTTGTATTCTATAACTTTAAATGAAGGTTTGATCTGTGTGAGCCTTTGGCAATTTGAATTGAACTGAAAGTTTTATCTCAGTTCGAGTTGTGGCTGTGATTCATTCCTCCTGTTTCCAGTTTTGCATTCCAGCAGATCCTGCGCTGGGTCAGACGCAAACTCCATCAGAGTATCCTGGAATTACCCTGCGAGGGCATTTCGTGTAACTCTGGCTATTTTCCCGATGACTGTTGGACAGGGCTTCTCAAAGTGGAGGGGTGGGGTGTGCAGGACCCCAAGTGGGGCAATGGACACCATCGAACTCTGGCTAACTATTTTCCTTCATTTGTTCATGGGAGTGTGGACATCGCCAGCTTGGGCCAGCATTTGTTGTCCAGAAGGGGTCAACCACAGTGCTGTGGGTCTGGAGTCACATATAGGCCGGACCAGGTAAAGATGGCAGATTTCCTTCCCTAAATAAAATTGGTGAATAAGGTTGGGCTTTCTGACGATTGGCTACGGTTGACATTGGAGCAGTCTGTAGTTTGGTTCCAGAATTTTATTAAATTCAAATGTCACCATCTCCCTTCGTTGGGACTCGAGCTAGTCCATGGGTATTACCTCCAAGCCCCCACCTCCCCACCGTGACTCCAAACTGCTGCACTCCTACTTGTGCAGACAGCTCCCCTGCCCCCAACCACCCAATCTTGGGCTCCCCACTCACATCTCTGAGTGCTAGTGACAACTTTGAAGCCTTGAAATGGGATAGTGACAGCGTTTGAGAAGTGTTGATGTAGCAGGTTCCAGGGGTATAAGCTGACCGAATTGTTAAATTGTTGAAAATTATCAATGTCATAGATAAATAATTTTCTCAATAAGGAATTGAGAACAAAGATTATTAATTTAAAACTATTGCTGAGCTGTTCAGGAGAGGGGGACTGTTGTCTAAAATGTTTTAAATTCATTCACGGGATGTGGGTGACTCTGGTTGGCTCAACATATTGCCCATCGGGCAGTTAAGAATCAACTACATTCCTGTGGGTCTGGAGTCACGTGTAAGTCACACCAGGTAAGGATGGCAACTTTCTTCTCTGAAGGATGTTAGTGACCCAGATGGCAGGATTTGGACCCAGGTCCCCAGAACATTTCATTGGTTCAGTGATCATACCATTAGGCTATTGCCTCCCCTTAAAGTGGAGAGGAATGAATGCGTGTTCAGGCCAGTGCCAGAAAATTGAATTGTCTAGCCATTGCAGTCTGACAAAAAGCAATGAGAACTCGTATGAAAATTGCAACACTGAAACTCAGAAGTAGAGCACTGGGATACCAAATGCTGGGAGAGTCAGCCTCTGTATTTTTTGTACCAGACTGTCCATTAACCTATTACCAGCATCAACCAAATGGAGAACTGGCCATTATCACAAAGGAAGTTAGTTTCAATGACGGACTAAATGAGACTAGAGATATGCAGGACATCAGAATCAGAGGAATACAGGTATCTCGGAGCGCTATGGGACAGGAGGTCATTGCTGAAATGGAGAATGAGCAGGACAGTGGAAGGGAATACACGGGGTTGGAGAATGTTAAAGTTTAAAAGAGGAGGAGTTGGGACAGAAGGCTGAGAGGAGATCTGATTGAGGTATTCAAAATCACGAGTGAGCTGGATGGGGTGAACTTTTTCTCACCCAAAAAAGAAACAAGGGGAGAGGGCATGGCTTTAACATAATTTGCAAACAAAGTAAGGTGTGGGTGTAGGTTTGCTCGCTGAGCTAGAAGGTTCATTTCCAGACGTTTTGTCACCCTACTAGATAACTTCTTCAGTGAACCTCCGGGCAAAGCACTGCTGATGTTTGCTGCTTTCTATTTATGTGTTTGGCTTTCTTTGGGTTGGTGATGTCATTTCCTGTTCCTTTTCTCAGGGGGTTGTAGATGGGGTCTAACTCAATGTGTTTGTTGATAGAGTTCTGGTTGGAATAGCTATACACACCTTAACGTATATTCAAAAAGAACGGATACCCAATGAACACAACCTCAACCTGAGCTACAAATCTTCTCAAAACTCACTAAAGTAAGGTGTTGTGAGACAAAAAAACTTTTCTGTTGGTAAGTAGTTAGTGTACAGAATGAGCCATGCAGAAATGTAGGGAAGACAGGTTCAACTGAGGCATTCAAGAGGGGCACTGGATGATTATTTGGATAGCAATGATGTTTGGGTATGTAGAGGTCGGTACAGGATAATCGAGCCAGTGCAGGCATGATGGAGCGAATGGCCTCTTTCTGCACTGTAATAATTCTGTGATTCTGTGAAAGATTGCAGTGTTTCTTGATCAAGAATGTACTTAAGATCAATAAGGGAACCCATGACAATGACATCTGCCAAAGAACTGAAACTTGCTGCATGGTCTACTGGGGAAGAAAGTCATGATCTGCAATGGAAACCATGTACAGCAGACACCAGAAATGGCTTGACAAATATCACTCCCATTGATGACGATGCAAAATCCTGCAAAGGCACTGGCTTGAGAGATTCTCCAATGTCAGAGACCTCTCCCTGACCAATGTTCCTAAGGCACTTATTACAATCAGACAGCAGTGTTGGGTAGACATCGTTGACCATGTGCCTGACACAAGGCCCACACAACAGGCTGTCTACTCTGAGCTATGTTATGACAAGCGGTTACCAAGAGGGCAGAGGAAGTGCCTCAAGGACATCCTCAAAATTTCCCTGGAAACATGCAACATCCCCAGCAACTGGCGGGAATCACTGCTCCGACTGGAAGGGGGTGAACCACTTTGAGCGGCTCAGACAGCCTGGATGGAGGCCAAGTGCAAACAGCGGAAGGAGCATGTGATAGCCCTGGAATCCCACCCACCCACTTCAGCAAGCAGCCCTCCAATCTGCCTGTAGCAGGGTTTGTGGGACTCGACACCTTAGGATCCATAACTCCAGGGTGGAGGAAGGTCATCCTCAATCCTGGGGGTCTGCATGGGAAAACGATGACGGCTTGGTGCGAGATTTGGATGGTTTTGAGTTTAGAGAGGGTGGAAGATGGAGGTCCGGTCAAGAGTGTGTTGATCCTTGGATTATGGAGACTACCACAGGTTTAGAAAACTGTCAGTGACAGGCCTATTCAAAAGAGAGGGAGGCAAAGATTGGCATCACATCTATTATTGAAAATATTTTGGAATCAATTATTAAGGAAGTAATAACAGCATATATGGAAAATCATAATCTAGCCAAAGAGTCAGCATGGTTTGATGAAAAGAAACTTGTACCTGACAAAAGATTAAGTCATAAGGTAAGAGCCCACCGTGTTGGAGGTGGGTTATTGGCATGGATAGAGAATTGGTGCATGGGCAAGATTCTGGGTAATCCAAGATGGAGGAACGGGAAAAATTTCTGGCTGTAAGAGCTGCTGATTTTTTGAGGTATTTTAGGTGCTGGAGGTGATTTCTCGTATTCCAGGAACAGCAGTTACTGTTTCATATGCTGTTGCATTGTTTTGGAACTTTTGAAAAAAAAGTCTAAACAGCAGCAGTTTTAAAAGGGGAGAAGAAGAGACAAAGGAAGCACATGGTGAGGTCAGTGCAGGAGAGAGAGAGAGAGAACCTGCACTGTTACCGCCTTTGCTGTTTGAATTCGTGTATCACTGGACATTGTGCATCTGGGAAAATTATCAAACAGTGAAATTCACAACTAATCTTGGAGGATGGAATGAGTTGCCAGAGGAAGTGGTGGAGGCTGGTACAATTGCAACATTTAAGAGGCATTTGGATGGGGAGATGAATAGGAAGGGTTTGGGGGGATATGGGCCGGGTGCTGGCAGGTGGGACTAGATTGGGTTGGGATATCTGTTCGGCATGGACGGGTTGGACCGAAGGGTCTGTACATCTCTATGACTCTATGAGCAACAGGGGTGGTTTTCTTCAGGTTGCCATCCTGTGAACATTGGGTTTCTACAGGGATCAGCCCTCTAGCCACAACGGTTTACAATATATATTGTTTTACGAGAACGAGGGTAGGTCCGATCAAGGACAGTAGTGGGAGACTGTGTATTGAGTCGGAAGAGATAGGAGAGGTCTTGAATGAGTACTTTTCTTCAGTATTTACGAATGAGAGGGACCGTATTGTTGAAGAGGAGAGTGTGAAACGGACTGGTAAGCTAGAGGCGATACTTGTTAGGAAGGAAGATGTGTTGGACATTTTGAACAACTTGAGGATAGACAAGTCCCCCGGGCCTAATGGGATATATCCGAGGATTATGTGGGAAGCAAGAGAGGAAATTGCAGTACCGTTGGCAATGATCTTTTCGTCTTCACTGTCAACGGGGGTGGTACCAGGGGACTGGAGAGTGGCGAATGTTGTGCCCCTGTTCAAAAAAGGGAATAGGGATAACCCCGGGAATTACAGGCCAGTTAGTCTTACTTCGGTGGTAGGCAAAGTAATGGAAAGGGTACTGTGGGATAGGATTTATGAGTATCTGGAAAGACACTGCTTGATTAGGGACAGCCAGCACGGATTTGTGAAGGGTAGGTCTTGCCTTACAAGTCTTATTGAATTCTTTGAGGAGGTGACCAAGCATGTGGATGAGGGTAGAGCAGTGGATGTAGTATACATGGATTTTATTAAGGCATTTGATAAGGTTCCCTATGGTAGGCTTATGCGGAAAGTCAGGAGGCATGCGAAAGAGGGAAATTTGGCCAATTGGATAGAAAACTAGCTAACCGGTCGAAGTCAGAGAGTGGTGGTAGATGGCAAATATTCAGCCTGGAGCCCAGTTACAAGTGGAGTTCCGCAGGGATCGCTTCTGGGTCCTCTGCTGTTTGTAATTTTTATTAATGACTTGGATGAGGGAGTCGAAGGGTGGGTCAGTAAATTTGCAGACGATACGAAGATTGGTGGAGTTGTGGATAGTGAGGAGGGCTGTTGTCGGCTGCAAAGAGACTTAGATATGATGCAGAGCTGGACTGAGGAGTGGCAGATGGAGTTCAACCCTGCCAAGTGTGAGGTTGTCCATTTTGGAAAGACAAATAAGAATGCGGGATACAGGGTTAACGGTAGGGTTCTTAGTGAGGTGAAGGAACAGAGGGATCTTGGGGTCTATGTTCATAGATCTTTTGAAAGTTGCCACTCAGGTGGATAGAGCTTGTAAGAAGGCCTATGGTGTATTAGCGTTCATTAGCAGAGGGATTGAATTCAAGAGTCGTGAAGTGATGTTGCAACTGTACAGGACTTTGGTTAGGCCACATTTGGAGTACTGTGTGCAGTTCTGGTCGCCTCACTTTAGGAAAGATGTGGAAGCTTTGGAGAGGGTGCAGAGAAGATTTACCAGGATGTTGCCTGGAATGGAGAATAGGTCGTACGAGGATAGGTTGAGAGTGCTAGGCCTTTTCTCATTGGAACGGCGAAGGATGAGGGGTGACTTGATAGAGGTTTATAAGATGATCAGAGGAATAGATTAGAGTAGACAGTCAGAAACTTTTTCCCCGGGTACAACAGAGTGTTACAAGGGGACATAAATTTAAGGTGAAGGGTGGAAGGTATAGGGGGGATGTCAGGGGTGGGTTCTTTACCCAGAGAGTGGTGGGGGCATGGAATGCACTGCCTATGAGAGTGGTAGAGTCAGAATCTTTGGTGACCTTTAAGCGGCAATTGGATAGGTACATGGATGGGTGCTTAAGCTAGGACAAATGTTCGGCACAACATCGTGGGCCGAAGGCCCTGTGCTGTGCTGTATTGTTCTATGTTCTATGTTAATGTTTGGAAAGAAGGAAGTGCAAACAACACAAAATAAGTGGGAAGGCAAGTTGTAAATGGGATTAAAAACAGTTCATTGAGAGATATATTGATATGTTAAGTAAGTATATAGGAGCTGGGAGGTCATGTTGCGCTTGTACAGTCATTGGTTAGACCATCTTTGGAATATTGCATACAATTTTGGTCTCCCTGCTACAGAAGGTGTGGCCAGACGGGCTGCCTAAAAATGATGGATTACGGAAATGGGCAATAATAAGGATCGGTGCAGGGTTCTCTACTTTTTGTCATTTATATAAATGATTTGGATGTGAGCATAAGGTACAGTTACTAAGTTTGCAGATGACCCCAAAATTGGAGGTGTAGTGGACGGCAAAGAAAGTTACCTCAGATTACAGCGAGATCTTGACCAGATGGGCCAATGGGGTGAGAAGGGGCAGATGGAGTTTAATTTAGATAAATGCGTGGTGCTGCATTTTGGGAAAGCAAATCTTAGCAGGACTTATACACTTAATGGTAAGGTCCTAGGGAGTGTTGCTGAACAAATAGCTCCTTGAAAGTGGAGTCGCAGGTAGATAGGATAGTGAAGAAGGTGTTTGGTATGCTTTCTTTTATTGGTCAGAGTATTGAGTACAGAAGTTGGGAGGTCATGCTGCAGCTGTACGGGACATTGGTTAGGCCAGTGTTGGAGTATTGTGTGCAATTCTGGTCTCCTTCCTATCGGAAAGATGTTGTGAAACTTGAAAGGGTTCAGAAAAGATCTACAAGGATGTTGCCTGGGTTGGAGAATTTGAGCAATAGAGAGAGGCTGACCAGGTTGGAGCTATTTGCCCTGGAGCACCGGAGGCTGAGGGGTGACCATATAGAGGTTTATAAAATCATGAGGGGCATGGATAGGATAAATAGACAGTCTTTTCCCTGGGGTTGGTGAGTCCAGAACTAGAGGGCATAGGTTTAGGATGAGAGGGGAAAGATATAAAAGATATCTAAGAGGCTACTTTTTCGCACAGAGGATGGTACATGTATGGAATGAACTGCCAGAGGAAGTGGTGGAGGCTGGTGCAATTGCAACATTTAAGAGGCATTTGGATGGGTATATGAATAGGAAGGATTTGGAGGGATATGGGCCGGATGCTGGCAGGTGGGACGAGATTGGGTTGGGATAGCTGGTTGGCATGGACGGGTTGGACCGAAGTTTCGTCTTCCGTGCTGTATATCTCTGACTATGACTCTATAACTGAGGCATGCTGAGAAATTGAGACAAGCCTTGACCAAAGTGACTGTGCTAATGAACATGCTGCAGAATCCAGACAGGCTATAGCTACAGATGTACAGTATGTAATTGACCCAGAAGCTGCAGACAGTACAATATGCACTCTAATTGGAATTGAATATAATCAGACTAAATGCGATCTCCAGGATAATCGAACCTCGGGTTGTTTACCAGACCCGGCGAGGGGGATGGGCTCACACCCTTATTTGGAAAGGGCTACCTAACCTCCGTGCTCCCAACACCACCAGGAATGGATGCCCAAGGACCACACTGCCATCGAAACATTCCACACCTGGTTGGGCCTATCAATCAAGGTAATCAAGCCCTGCTGTCTATGTTGGAGGACATTAAAGATCCTCCCAAAAGAGCTGGAACAACTGCTAAGTATAAGAATCGTCGCAACACCATCCTCAGGAGCAGTACGTCGAGAGCAATCACTGCGTGAAGAAGATAGCCCAGGACCACTGGGAGAAGACGATGAGACAGTCATTGCCACGTGGATCAAGTCCACAATGTAGTGTGGTGGGATATGCTCATCCGGAGGTAAGTTAAAGCACGAGATAGTTGATTAGATTTATAGTATAAATTATTGGTTTATTGTATATATTGTTATAGTATTAATTGTGTTAAATATTATTGTTTATTAAGAGTTGACTCAGTTTCTTTGCTCGATATGAGTTAAACACACTGTGTGACAGGTGCAACAGAAGGATGTTATGAAATTTGAAAGGGTGCAGAAAAGATTTACAAGGAAGTTTGTGCTAAGGGAGAGGCTGAGTTTATCTTCTCTGAAGCATCAGAGGCTGAGGGGTGACCTCACAGAAGTTTACAAAGTTGTGAGGGGCATGGATAGGGTGGAGTCAAGGTCTTTTCCCTGGGGTGGGGGGGGGGAGTCCAAAACTAGAGGGCATAGGTTTCAGGTGAGGGAGGAAAGATTTGAAAGGGACCTAAAGGACGACCTTTTAATGCAGAGGGTGGTGTGTGTATGGGATGAGCTGCCAGACAAAGTTGTGGAGGCTAGTACAATTACAACATGTAAATGGTTAAATGATTAGGAAGGATTTAGAGGAATATGGGCCAAATGCTGGCAATTGGAATTAGATTAATTGAGGAAATCTGGTCAGCATGGATGAGTTGGAGCAAAGGGTCTGTTTGCATGCTGTACATCTCAAAGTGGACAAAAGTTGGCAAATGGAGTATGTTGGGAAAGTGTGAATTTTTCATGTGGGAGCGAGAACCAAAAGAATAGAATATTATTTAAATAAGGAAAAGGTGTAGAAAGCTGCAAAAAAATGGGGGTTACTTGTACATGAAACATGGGAAGATAGCCCACAGGTGCACTAGGTTATCAGGAAGACTAATGAAATGTTAGGAGGAGAAAGTGAGGTCTGCAGATGCTGGAGATCAAAGTTGAAACTTTATTGCTGGAACAGCACAGCAGGTCAGGCAGCATCCAGGGAACAGGAGATTCGACGCTTCGGGCACAGGCCCTTCTTCAGGAAATGAAATGTTAGCCCTTATTTCAAGGGGGTTGGAAGTACAAGCGTAGGGAAGTCTCACTGCGACTGTGCAAGGTGCTGGGGAGACCAGCTCTGGAGTACTCTGAACAGTTCTCTCCTTATCTCAGGAAATGCATTATTTTATTGGAGGGAGTTGACCGAAGATTCACTAGGATGATCCCTAAGTAGGCAGGGTTTGTCCAATGAGCTAAGATTAAACCATTTGAGACAATACTGACTGGGGTTTAGAAGAATCAGAGGTGATCTCATTAAAATATAACGGATTCTGAAGGAGTTTAACAGGGTGAATGCTTCCCCTCCCCCTGGGAGAGTCTAGGACCAGGTAGCATAGTCTCAGAATAAAGGTACATCAGTTAAGGTGAAGATAAGGAATAATTTCTATTCTTTACAGGGTTCTAAGCATTTGGAATTCCTTGTCATAGCTGTGGAGGCAAAGTCCTTATTTATATTTAGGGCTGCGATAGATTTTGATCAGTAGGGAAACCTAGGGTAAGGGGGAACAGACAGGAAAGTGGATGTGAGCAATATCGGATTAGACATGATCCTACTGAAAGGCAGAGCAGGCTCGAGGGGGCCAGATGGTTCCAATTTCTCATGGTCTTTTGGAATAGTCCAGCCTCAAGGTAACAAAGAGCTGGGTGAGGATTGTGGAGCGAGAAGATCTTGAAGCTGAGTTGGTATGGTACTGTGCCACAGAGGTAGGATCACATGGTCTTGATGTTGGAGAATGACTGACTAATGTAGGAATCTCAGCCCTAGTTTGAGTCATTGTCATTGACTCATAGAGTCCTACAGCACAGAGACAGGCCTTTTGATCCTAACTGGTTCATAGCGACCAAAATGTCCATCAACGCTAACCTCATCTCTCTACACTTGGCCCATATTCTTCTCCACCCTGGAGGCTTCCTGCCTCCATTCCTGATGAAGGGCTTTTGCACAAAACGTCAATTTTCCTGCTCCTTGGATGCTGCCTGACCTGCTGTGCTTTTTCAGCACCACTCTGATCTAAACCCATATTCTTCTCAACCTTTCCTCTCTGTTGTATTGATGAATGATCTGTGACAATGATCAGGGAGGGCAAGTCTCCACATTCTTAAGTTCTACTGACTGACGGAGGCCTAGGAATATCCTGAGATTGAGGAAAGAGGGGAAGGTACATCAGCGGATGCTCACACTGCATGTCCCAATCCAACAAAGGTTAATCGGTATTGTAATATATTGGAAGGAGCTTTGAGCTGAGAGGTGATTGTTTGAAAGTTTCTACACTGTCCACTAGATGGAGCAACTGAACCAGGATTTGGTTCTCCTTGGGCAGAGAGTGACTATAACCACAGAGTTAAACAGAATCTCTGCCACAAACACCCATTCAGTTTAAATTCTTAATCACAAGCTGCAGTTTTGAGGAACTTGTGATGCTCTAATCAAATATACAAGTTGAATAATCTCCAAGGTTTCTAAGGTTTTTGGGTGAGGTGTCAGCTCAAGATGTCCTCAACTGAATGTGAATGATTTCAGGGCAAGTTTTGATGAAGAACTGTGAATGTGTCAATGTTTATTGCCAACAAATGTGCCCTGGCCTATGTTTATCTTCCTCCGGCATTACCGAAGCATTTCTGTACTGCCTCTGTGAAAACAATGTAGTCTTCCCATATCCGATGTGCTTTCTCAACCTTTCTAGCGTTTTTCCCCTCTCCCCCAACACCACCACTCAAACAGATGGAGCCGTCAATTATGTCTGGGGACTCTGTTCTCCAAAACCTCTACCCTCCCTTCCTTCCAAAAAGCAGGAATGAGTACTCCTTATCCTCACCCTTGGAATTTGAAAGTGGACTCGCAGGTAGGATAGTGAAGAAGGCATTTGGTATGCTTTCCTTTACTGGTCAGAGTATTGACTATAGGAGTTGGGAAGCCATGTTGCTGTACAAAACCTTGGTTAGGCCACTTTAGAATACTGCATTCAATTCTGATCTCGCTGCTACAGGAAGGATGTTGTAAAGCTTGAAAGGGTTCAGAAAAGATTTGCAAGGATGTTGTTCAGGGTTGGAGAGTTTGAGCTACATGGAAGGGCTGAGTAGCCTGGGGCTGTTCTCCCTGGAACGTCAGAGGCTGAGGGGTGACCTTATAGAGATTTTTAAAATCATGAGTGGCATGGATCGGATCAATAGACAAGTTCTTTTCCCCAGGGTAAGGAAGTCCTAAACTTGAGGGCATAGTTTGAAGGCAAGAGGGGAAAGATTTAAAAAGGACATAAGGGGCAACTTTCTCATGCAGGAGGTGGTGCGTGTATGGAATGAGCTGATTGAGGAAGTGGTGGAGGCTGGTACAGTTACAACATTTAAAAGGCATCTGGATAGGTATATGAATGTGAAAGGTTTAGACGGGTATGGGTCAAGTGCTAGCAAATGGGACTAGATTAATTTAGGATATCTGATCAGCATGGACGAGTTAGACTGAAGGGTCTGTTTCTGTACTATACATCTCTGTGACGCTGCCAGGCCTGCTGGGCTTCTCCGGCAAATTTCTGTTTTCCAGCATCTGCAGTTCTTTGTTTTGCTTTGGAGTGTTGTCAGATCAGGAGAAAGTGAGGTCTGCAGATGCTGGAGATCAAAGTTGAAACTTTATTGCTGGAACAGCACAGCAGGTCAGGCAGCATCCAGGGAACAGGAGATTCGACGTTTCGGGCACAGGCCCTTCTTCAGGAATGAGCAGAGAGTGTTCAGCAGGAGAAGATAAAAGGTAGGGAGGAGGGACTTGGAGGAGGGGCGTTGGAAATGTGATAGGTGGAAAGAGGTCAAGGTGAGGGTGATAGGTCGGAGTAGGATGGAGGCGGAGAGGTCAAGAAGAAGACTGCAGGTCAGGAAGGCGGTGCCGGGCTGGAGGGATTCGGCTGAGACAAGGTGGGGGGAGGGGGGATGAAGAAACTGGTGAAGTCCAAGTTCATCCCCTGTGGTTGGAGGGTTCCCAGTCGGAAGATAAGACGCTCCTCCTCCGACCGTCGGGTTGTTGTGGTTTGGCGGTGGATGAGTCCAATGACCTGCATATCCCCGGTGGAGTGGGAGGGGGAGTTGAAATGCTGTGCTACAGGGTGGTTGGGTTGGTTCGTCCGGGTGGCCCAGAGGTGCTCTCTGAATCGCTCCGCAAGTAGGCGGCCTGTCTCCCCAATATAGAGGAGGCCACACCGGCTGCAGCGGATGCAGTAGATGATGTGGGTGGAGGTGCAGGTGAATCTGTGGCGGATATGGAAGTTTCCTTTGGGGCCTTGGAGAGAAGTGAGGGGGGATGTGTGGGCGCAAGTGTTGCACCTCCTGCGGTTGCAAGGGAAGGTGCCGGGAGTGGAGGTTGGGTCGGTGGGGGGTGTGGATCTGACAAGGGAGTCGCGGAGGGAGTGGTCTCTACGGAAAGCTGATAGGGGAGGGGAGGGAAATATATCCTTGGTGCTGGGGTCTGTTTGGAGGTGGCGGAAGTGACGGCGGATGATGCGCTGTACATGGAGATTGGTGGGGTGGTAGGTGAGGACCAGTGGGGTTCTGTCCTGGTAGCGGTTGGAGGGGCGGGGCTCAAGGGCGGAGGAGCGGGAAGTGGAGGAGATGCGGTGGAGGGCACCGTCGACCACGTCGGGGGGGAAATTGCGGTCCTTGAAGAAGGAGGCCATCTGTGTTGTACGCATTTTGAACTGGTCCTCCTGGGAGCAGATGCGGCGGAGACGAAGGAATTGGGAGAATGGGATGGCGTTTTTACAGGGGGCAGGATGGGAGGAGGTGTAGTCCAGGTAGCTGTGGGAGTAGGTCGGTTTGTAGTAGATGTCCGTGTTGATTCGGTCGCCTGAGATAGAAACAGAAAGGTCTAGGAAGGGGAGGGAGGAGTCCGAGACTGTCCAGGTGAATTTGAGGTCGGGGTGGAAGATGTTAGTGTAGTGGATGAACTGTTCAACCTCCTCGTGGGAGCACGAGGTAGCGCCGATACAGTCATCAATGTAGCGAAGGAAAAGATGGGGGGTGGGGCCAGTGTAGTTGCGGAAGATGGATTGTTCCACATACCCTACGAAGAGGCAGGCATAGCTGGGGCCCATGCGGGTGCCCATGGCTACTCCTTTTGTTTGGAGAAAGTGGGAGGATTGGAAAGAAAAGTTGTTCAGGGTGAGGACCAGTTCAGTCAGTCGAAGGAGGGTGTCGGTGGAAGGGTACTAGGTGGTACGGCGGGAAAGGAAGAAGCGGAGTGCTTTGAGTCCTTCGTGATGGGGGATGGAGGTGTACAGGGACTGGATGTCCATGGCGAAGATGAGGCGTTGGGGACCAGGGAAGCGGAAATCCTGGAGGAGGTGGAGGGCGTGAGTGGTGTCACGAACGTAGGTGGGGAGTTCTTGGACTAATGGGGACAGGACCGTGTCGAGGTATGCCGAGATGAGTTCGGTTGGGCAGGAGCAGGCTGAGACGATGGGTCGTCCGGGGCAGTCAGGTTTGTGGATTTTGGGCAGGAGGTAGAAACGGGCGGTGCGGGGTTGTGGGACTATGAGGTTGGAGGCGGTGGATGGGAGGTCCCCTGAGGTGATGAGGTTATGGATGGTCTGGGAGATGATGGTTTGGTGGTGGGGGGTGGGGTCATGGTCAAGGGGACGGTAGGAGGAGGTATCTGCGAGCTGGCGTTTGGCCTCAGTGGTGTAAAGGTCGGTGCGCCAAACTACTACTGCGCCTCCCTTGTCAGCTGGTTTGATGGTGAGGTTGGGGTTGGAACGGAGGGAGTGGAGGGCTGCGCGTTCCGAGGGTGGGAGGGGTGTGGGAGTTCAGGTAGCAGTTAATATCGCGGCGGCAGTTTGCTATGAAGAGGTCGAGGGCAGGTAGGAGGCCAGCACGGGGTGTCCAGGTGGACGGGGTGTGTTGGAGGTGGGAGAAGGGGTCGTCAGAGGGTGGGCGAGAGTCTTGATTGAAGAAGAAGGCATGGAGGCGAAGGCGGCGGAAGAATTGTTCGATGTCACTCCGTGTATTGAATTCATTGACCCGAGAACGTGTGGGAACGAAGGTGAGACCTCTGCTGAGGACTGATCTTTCATCCTCAGAGAGGGGCAAGTCTGGAGAGATGGTGAACACACGGCAGGGCGGGGAGCTAGGACCTGGTGTGGGACTGGAGCTGGATGTGGGGGCGGGGTTAGGCCTGGGGGCGGGGACAGAGGTCGGCGTGGGGGCGGAGTTGGACATGGTGATGGAGACCGGCGGGGGGGGGCGGGGTTAGGCGCGGTGGCAGAACGCGGGGTGGGGGCGGGGTTAGGCGTGGTGACGGAACGCGGCGGGGGGGCGGGGTTAGGCGTGGTGACGGAACGCGGCGGGGGGGGCGGAGACACATGCGGCGATGTGGTCCAAATGTAGGTTGCTGACGTCACTGGGGGCGGAAGTAGCTGCGGCGACCACGGAGACAGAGTTCTTCCCCATAGCCGCGGAGGTCGCCAATCTGTTGGCGATTGTCTTCATGACGATCGCAGAGCAGGTTGTCTGTGCGGCGATCCCGGAGGCGGTTGTTTGGGCCGCGATCATAAAGGTTGCGAGGTCGGTGGGGGCGGAAGTGACGTCATCGTCGGCGGCGTCTGCCACAATCCCATTAAATGGCAGAGAAGACTTGATGGGCTGAATGGCCTACTTCAGCTCCTATATCTTACAGGCATTGTGAGATGGAGGATGGACACGGGATGAATTTGCCAACCATACATTTCACCGTCTCTGGGGTTATCCTGCATTGCTCCCATTTGATTATGCTATTGGTGGCTGTTTCATTAACATGTATACAAGCCCTTCCAATATTATTTTTCATTCATTGATGGGAGACAGTCATTGCTGGTTCAGCCATCATTTATTGCCCATCCCTAGTTGCCCATCCCTAGTTGCCCCTTGTGAAGGTGGGCGTGAGCTGCCTTGAAGAACCACTGTAGTCTACCTGCTGTAGGTTGATCCACAATGCCCTTTAGAGAGGAATTCCAGGATTTTGACCCAGTGATAGTGAAGGAATGGCGATATATTTCCAAGTCAGGATGTGTGTGGCTTGGAGGGGAATTTGGAGGTGGTGGTGTTCCTATAGAATTCCCTCCCTAAACAAATCCCTCCCCACCCCTCTCACACTTCTTTTAGGCAGTCCCTAAAACCCCTTAAATCAAGAATTGGTAAACTCTGTAAACAACTCTGTCTTTGGCTTGTCTGACTCTGTAAAGTACCCCATGTTGGAAGTTGTTCTTTCTGGTGTGTTTGAATCATAAAGCCATAGAGCTGTACAGCACAGAAATAGACCCTTCAGTCAAATTTGTCCATGCCTTCCAGATATCCTAACGTAACCTAGTCCCATTTGCCAGCACTTGGCGCACATCCCTCTAAACCCGTCCTATTCATATACCCATCCAGATGCCTTTTAAATGTTATAATCGTACCAACCTCCACCACTTCCTCTGGCAGTTCATTCCATACACGTACCACCCTCTGTGTGAAAAGGTTGCCCCTTAGGTCCCTTTTATATCTTTCTCCTCTCAACCTAAACCTATGCCCTCTAGTTCTGGATTCCCCCACCCCAGGGAAAAGACCTTGCCTATTTACCCTATCCATTCCCCTCATGATTTTATAAACCTCTATAAGGTCATTCCTCAGCCTCCAAAGCTGCAGGGAAAATAACCCCAGTCTATTCACCCTCTCCCTGTAGCTCAAACCCTCCATCCCTGGCAACATTCTTGTAAATCTTTTCTGAACCCTTTCAAGTTTCACAACATTTTTTCGATAGGAAGGAGACCAGAATTGAATGTTGGGTGGGGTCATGCCTTGGCTCCCATGTGAATCCCTCCCCTTCCTTCATGGTTCAGTCCACATCCCAAATGGATGCCTAGAAGTAGTTATGCCCAAAGGTGTCAGAAAGGCTAGTTTCCTGGACCTGCTGTTCCTGGAAAAGCCACACAGTGTCACTGTTGAACTGCAAATGGCCTTTTTTGCCTCCCCCCATTTCCCACACCCCCCCCCACCCGTCCCCACCACTACAATTCTTCCACACACTCCACTTTGTATTGTTAAAAAAAACTCCCCAGCAAGGTAAACTGCTCACTCGAGGTAAAAACACAAGGACTATTAATGAAAATATGTAACTGAGAAAGACCCATTCCATCAAATCTTTCATCAAAGATTTATTTGTTTGCACATTGGCATTTCTTGCATACACCTCGATGGACACAAAATCGAGGTACAGGCATAGAGATAAAAGGCCTTGAACCCATCAAGTCTGTGCTGGTCAAAAGTGGCCAACTAATTACATGTTTCGGCATTCGACACAGCCTTGTATGCCTTGGCATCATAAGTGCACATTTAAATACTTAGAATCGTAGAATTGCTACAGTGTGGAAACAGGCCCTTCAAGTGACCTTCTGAAGAGTAACCCATCCAGACCCATTCTCCTACCCTATTATCCTATGTTTTCCCCTCACTAATGCATCTAACCTACACATACCAGAGCCCTATGGGCAATTTTAGCATGGCCCAAATCACCCTAACCTTCAGAGCTTCGGATTGTGGGAGGAAACTGGAGCACCCGGAGGAATCCCATGCAGATACAAGGAGAATGTGCAAATTCCACACAGTTTCCTGAGGGTGGAATCGAACCTGGATCCCTGGCAGCAGCATGAGCCGCCATGCCACCCCCTCCTTCAATGTTATGAGGGTTTCTGTCTCTCCACCCTTAGGGGCAGTGAATTCCAGATTTCCACCATCCTCTGGGTGTAAAACTGTTTCTTACAATCCCTTTAAACCTCCTGCCTCTTTTTTTTTCCTCAGATGGTTTGGCAAAATGTATCTTTTTCTGCGCAATGTTATTTATTAATGCCCTCCTTGTTCACTCGGTCTCTGGATAAGTCAATGTTCCACTGTGAACCAGAATTCTGCCTGAGTTTGAGGTTTTCCATACATTGTGTGAAGGCACGGCGTCAGCTCCACCAACTGTCTCCTGGGTGCCAGTGATGTGACCTTGGTTGATGTTTCATTCCTGAAAAGGTAAGCAAAAATTTCTGGAAATACTCCCAACGAGTTCGGAGGACTGAGGGAAAAGCAGACGTTTCAGATCGATGACCTTTCGTTAGACTTGGAAAACAGTGAAACAGCAACAGGGTGTGAGCAAGTACAGAGATGAGGAAAGAGGGCAGAGCATAGGGACACAAGAACGAGGAGCAGGTATAGGCCATCTGACCCCTCGAGCCTGCTCCACCATTCAATAAAGTCATGGCTGACTTTTTCATGGACTCAGCTCCACTTACCCGCCCGCTCACCATAACCCTTAATTGTGCTGCTCATAATGTGATCTCCTCTATGTTAGGGAAACAAAGTATAAACTGCGTGACTGCTTCACAGAACAGCTATGTTCTGCCCTCAAAGGAGACCCTGAGCTTCCAGTTGTCTGCCACTTTAACACACCACCCTATTTTCTGGCCAACATCTGTGTCCCAGTCTTGTTGCAGTGCTCCAGTGAAGTTCAGCGTAAGCCGGTAGAACAGCACCCTATTTTCCACCTGGGGACCCTGCAGCCCTCTAGACTCAATATTAAGTTTAACTTTCGGGCCTGAACTCCCCCCATGTCCTAGCCCCCTGCCACACACTCCAGGCCTTGTTATCAGATACTCTGCTATTACACACCACCCATTGTTAGCCACTAACCATCTCCATTAACAGCGATTCACCCTTGCCAGATCGTTATTGACTCCTCTGTTTGGTCCAACTTTTCTTCTCTCTCTTTGGGCTATATCTCCACCTATCATTTGCTCCTTAAGCCCCCTCCCCACCTTATCTTCTGTATATAAATTGACATTTTCCTAGCTACCATCAGTTCCGAGGGAGGATCTCTGGACCTGAAGCGTTAACTCTGATTTCTCTTCACAGATGCTGTTAATCCTGATGAGCTTTTCCAGCAACTTCGTTTGTCATTTATAACCCTTAATTCCTTTACTGTTCAAAATTATACCTATCTTTCCCTTAAAAACATTCAACAAGATAACCTCAACTGCTTCACTAGAATCCCTACAGTGTGGAAACAGGCCCTTTGGCCCAACAAGTCCACACCAACTCTCCAAAGAGTAACCCAACCAGACCCATTCCCCGAACCTATTACTCTACATTTACCCCTAACTAATGCACCTAACCTGCATATCCCTGAACACTCTGGGCAATTTAACATGGCCAATTCACTTAACTTGCACATCTTTGAACTGTGGGAGGAAACCGGAGCACCCAGACGAAACCCACGCAGACACGGGGAGAATGTGCAAATTCTACACACACAGTCGCCCAAGGTTAGAATATTCCCTGGTCCCTGGCACTGTGATTTCCGCTGGGCATGGATTTCTGCAGATTCACAACCCTTTGGGTGAAGCAGTTCCTCCTCAACTCAGTCCTAAATCTGCTCCCCTTTAATTTGAGGCTATGCCCCCTAGTTCTAGTTTCACCCACCAGCAGAACACAAGGGAAGGTCGGGGTGGAAGGCAGGGAGATCCCAGCTGTGTTTTTAGGTTGGTGTCTCTCAACTCCTCCCTCTGTCAGAGGAAATGGTCTCTCTTTGTTTCCATCTTAAGATAAATAAAATCATTCACTTTGGGTTCCCTGCCTTTAGATAGTGTCGTATACAACCTTAGGATGTTCCATAATGCTTTACAGATGATGGAGAAGTTGTGGAGTGCAGCTACTGTTGTCATGTAGGGAGCTCAGCAACAGCCCAGGATGTGAAGGTTTCCGGAACTACTTTCTGGTAAGGACAATGTGAAGGAGGGTGTTTGGTTGAGGGGTTGATCCTGCTCAGGATACCCAGGAGATCCCTCGCCTGCTCTTCTTCAAAAAAGACCAAGGGGTCTTTTCCACCTGCCTGAGTCAGCAAGGAAAAGGCTTTGTGTAAACAACTCATCCAAACAGTGCAGCACTCCCTCAGGGCAGCATTATTCTACATTTTGTGATATCCAGCATGTTCTCCCTCAGCATTTAGCATGGTACCCACTGAGCCATAATCACCAGCTGATTCAGTTAAAATAAAAGCAATATGGAACAACGGATGGTTCAGATACTGAGGCTCAGGTCAAGAGTAAGAAGGAAGCATAAGTTAGGTGTAGACAACTGGAATAGAGTGAATCTCTTGAAGGGTATAAGGTGTGTATGGCATTCTTAAAAGGGACGCCAGGAGGATCAAAAGGGGATATGAGATAGTCTTAGCAGATAAGGTTAAGGATAATCGAAAGAGATTCTGCAAGGACAATAGGAACAACTAGGCAGAGAACAGGGCCTCTTAAAGATCAACAAGATCATTTGTGCATTGAACCACAGGAGATCAGAGGAATACTTGACAAATATTTTGCTTTAGTGTTTACTGTGGAGAAAGAAATGGTGGCTAAAGAACTCTGGGGAAATAAGTTTGGATGTCTCAAAATTATAGAAGAGGTGCAGGAGGTCTTAAAAAACATAAAGGCAGATAAGTCTCTGGGATCTCATCAAGTGTATCCCAGGACATTGTGGGAAGCTAGGGAAGAAATTGCAGGATCCCTTGCAGAGATATTTGTATCATCTACAGCCATGGGTGAGGTGCTGGAGGACAGAAGGGTGGCTAATGTTGTGTCTTTATTTAAGAAAGGAAAAACCTGGAAACTATAAACCTGGGATCCTAAGCCTCTCATTAGTGGTGGATAAATTGTAGACATAGGATTTACATGCATTTGGAGAGGTAAGGAATGATTAAGGATAGTCAGCATAGCTGTGCATGGGAAATTGTGGCCCATTGAAGACAGAGTAGATGTAAAGTATTCAGTCTGGAGCTCAGTGCCAGTGGTGTTCCACAGGGATTGGTTCTGGGACCTCTGCTCTCTGTGATTTTTATAAATGACTTGGATCAGGAAGTGGAAGGGTGGGATGCTAAGTTTGCCGATGACATGAAGTTTGGTGGGGTGGTTGATAGTGTGAAGGGCCGTTGTAGGTTGCAACAAGACATTGACAGGATGCAGAGCTGGACTGAGAAGGAGTGCAACCGAGAAAAGTGTGAAGAGGTTTAATTTGGAAGATTGAATTTAAATGCTGAATACAGGGTTAAAGTCAGGATTCTTGGTGGTGTGGAGGGACAGAGGGGTCTTAGGGTCCACGTCCATAGATCCCTCAAAGTTGCCACCCAAGTTGATAGGGTTGTTAAGAAGGCGTATGGTGTGTTGGCGTTCATTATCAGGGGGATTGAGTTTAAGAGCCACGAGGTTATGCTGCAGCTCTATAGAGCTCTGATTAGACCACATTTGGAATATTGTGTTCAGTTCTGGTCGCCTCATTAAAGGAAAGATGCGGAAGCTTTAGCAAGGATGCAGAGGAGATTTCCCAGAATGCTGCCTGGACTGGAGGGCATGTCTTATGAAGAAAGGTTGAGGGAGCTAGGGCTTTTCTCATTGGAGCAAAGAAGGATGGGAAGTGACTTGCTAGATGTGTACAAGATGATGAGAGGCAGAGATAGAGAGGATAGTCAGAGAGTTTTTCCCAGGGTGGAAATGGCTATCACGAGGGGACATAATTTTAAGGTGACTGGAGAAAGATTTATGGGACATGTCAGAGGTAGGTTCTTTACACAGAGAGCGGTAGGTGTGTGGAATGTACTGCCAGCAATGGTAGTAGAGTTGGAGACATTAAGGACATATAAGCGACTCTTAGATTGGCACATGGATGATAGTAAAATATAGGGTATGGGGTTAGTCTGATCTTAGAGTAGGATAAAAGGTTTCAGGTTTTTCTTTGAGGATATAACCAAAAAGATTGATGAGGGCAGAGCAATAAACATTGCCTATATGGACTTTAGTAAAGCTTTTGACAAGGGTTCGCATGGTAGACTGGTTAGTAAAATTAGATTCATGGAGAGCTTGCCAATTGGATAGAAAATTGGCTTGACTGGAGGAGACAGAGGGTTGTTTCTTGGACTGGAGTCTGTGACCAGCAGGTGTTCCACAGGGATTGGTGCTGTGTCCACTTTTGTTCTTCATTTATACAAACAATCCTATACAATGATAAGACAGCAACAATGATCCCCATGAGAAGCGAGAGTGACAGTGCAGTTGTTATGGGGTTCTTTAACTTTCCCAATATTGACTGGGAATATTATAGTTCAAGTACTTTAGGTGGGTCAGTTTTTGCCCAATATGTGTAGGAAGATTTCCTGATACAGTATGTAGACAGGCCAACAAGGGGCAAGGCTGCTTTAGATTTGGTACTGGGTAATAAACCCAGCCAGGTGTTAGGTTTGGAGGTAGGTGAGTACTTTGGTGATAGTCACCACAATTCAGTTATGTTTTCTTTAGTGATGGAAAGGAATAGGTATATACCGCAGGGCAAAAGCTATAGCTGAGGGAATGACAATTACGATGTAATTAGGCAGGATTTAGGATGGGGCAGAAAACTGCAGGGGATGGGCATAGTTGAAATGTGAAGCTTATTCAAGGAACAGCTGCTGTGTGTCCTTGATAAGTATGTACCTGTCAGGCAGGGAGGAAGTTGTCGAGCGTGGGAGCCATGGTCTACTCAAGAAGTTGAATGTCTTGTCAAGAGGAAGAAGAAGGCTTATGTTAGGATGAGATGTGAAGGCTCAGTTAGGGTACTTGAGTTACAAGTTAGACAGGAAAGACCCAAAGAGAGCACTAAGAGGAACCAGGAGGGACATGAGAAGTCATTGACAGATAGGATCAAGGAAAATCCTAAGGCTTTCTGTCGGTATATCAGGAATAAAAGAATGACTAGAGTAAGATTAGGGCCATTCAAGCATAGTAGTGGGAGGTTGTGCATGGAGTCAGAGGAGATGTGGAAGTGCTAAATGAATATTTTTCGTCAGTATTCAGACTAGAGAAAGACAACGTGGTCGAGGAGAATACGAGATACAGGCTACTAGACAAGATGGGATGGAGGTGCATAAGGAGGAGGTGTTAGCAATTCTGGAAAATGTAAAAATAGGTAAATCCCCTGAGTCGGATAGGATTTATCCTAGGATTCTCTGGGAGGCCAAAGATTGTAGAGCCTTTGGCTTTGATCTTTATGTTGTCATTGTCTACAGGAATAGTGCCAGAAGACTGGAGGATAGCAAATGTTGTTCCATTGTTCAAGAAGGGAGTAGAGACAACCCTGGTAATTAGAGACCTGTGAGCCTTACTTCAGTTGTGGGTAAAGTGTTGGAAAAGGTTATGAAAGGATTTATAATCCTCTACAAAGGAATAAATTGATTAGGGATAGTCAACACGGTTTTGTGAAGGGTAGGACGTGCCTCACAAACCTTACTGAGTTCCTTGAGAAGTTGACCACACAAGTGGATGAGGATAAAGCAGTTGATGTGGTGTGTATGGTTTTCAATAAGGTATTTGATAAGGTTCTCCATGGTAGGCCGTTGCACAAAATATGGAGGCATGGGATTGAGGATCATTTAGTGGTTTGGATCAGAAAGAAGACAGAGGGTGATGGTTGATGTGAAATATTCATCCTGGAGTTCAGTTACTAGTGGTGTACCGCAAGGATCTGTTTTGGGTCCATTGTCTGAAAGGTAGAAGACAGAGGGTGGTGGTGGAGGGTTGTTTTTCAGACTGGAGGCCTGTGACCAGGGGAGTGCCACAAGGATCGATGCTGGATCCTCTACTTTTTGTCATTTACATAAATGATTTGGATGTGAGCATGAGCGGATGATGCCAAAATTGGAGGTGTAGTGGACAGCAAAGAAGGTTACCTCCGATTACAACAGGATCTTGACCTGATGAGCCAATGCGCTGAGGAGTGGCAGATGGAGTGTAATTTTGATAAATGTAATGCATTTTGGGAAAGCTAATCTTAGCAGGATGTACACACTTAATGGAAGGGTCCTAGGGAGTGTTGCTGAACAAAGAGACCTTGGAGTGCAGATTCATAGCTCCTTGAAAGTGGAGTCACAGGTAGATAGGATAGTGAAGAAGGCATTTGGTATGCTTTCCTTTATTGGTCAGAATATTGAGTGCAGGCATTGGGAGTTATGTTGCGGCTGTACAGGACATTGGTTAGGCCACTTTTGGAATGTTGCGCGCGATTTCGGTCTCCTTCCTATCGGAAGGGTGTTGTGAAACTTGAAAGAGTTCAGAAAAGATTTACAAGGATGTTGGCAGGGTTGGAGGATTTGAGCTATAGGAAGAGGTTGAATAGGCTAGGGCTGTTTTCCCTGGAGTGTCAGCGGCTGAGGGGTGACTTTATAGAGGTTTATAAAATCATGAGGGGCATGGATAGTGATAAATAGGCAAGCACTTTTCTGTGAGGTGGGGGAGTCCAGAACTAGAGGGTGAAGGTTTAAGATCAGGGGGGTAAGATATAAAAGAGACCTAAGGGGCAACCTTTTCACACAGAGGGTAGTGCGTGTATGGAATGAGCTGCCAGAGGAAGTGGTGGAGGCTGGTACAACATTTGCAACATTTAAAAGGCATCTGGATGGGTATATGAATAGGAAAGGTTTGGAGGGTTATGGCCAGGTCCTGGTACGTGGGACTAGATTGGGTTGGGATATCTGGTCGGCATGGACGAGTTGGACCAAAGGGTTGGTTACTGTGCTGTACATCTCTATGACTCTATGACTCAATGTTGTTTTATAAATGACCTGGATGAGGGTATAGAAGGATGGATTAGTAAATTTGCGGATGACACTAAGGTCAGTAGAGTTGTGGATAGCGACGAAGGATGTTGTAGGTTACAGAGGGACGTAGATAAGCTGCAGAGCTGGGCTGAGAGGTGGCAAATGGAGTTTAATGTGGAAAAGTGTGAGGTGATTCACTTTGGAAGGAGTAACAGGAACACAGAGTACTGGGCTAATGGTAAGATTCTTGGCAGTGTAGATGAGCAGAGAGATCTCAATGTCCAGGTACATAGATCCTTGAAAGTTGCCACCCAGCTTGATAAGATTTTTAAGAAAGCATATGGTGTGTTCACTTTTATTGGTAGAGAGATTGAGTTTCGGAACCATGAGATCATGCTGCAGCTGTACAAAACTCTGGTGCGGCCACATTTGGGGTACTGCATAAAGTTCTGGTCACCGTTTTATAGGTCAGGGGCAAGGACACTACTACGGCACTACAAGAGACCTCGTGTTCTGCTTTAATTTTCTTTGCATCTGTGAGGCAGAAGGGCTATCACACAACTGAGCGACTTTACCCTATCAAAATCACCTTTCAAAACACTAGCCACCACCAATAAAACCCACGTGTAGCCAATTAAATTTTAATATACAAAGTCCACCAAGGGCTGGGTCTGCTTTTTTTTTTAAAGTCGCATTTTATCAGCATTTATGTTATGGACTAAAAACAGTTTTCTAAATTATACAATGTTTAAACATGGTTTGACTTGGCTTTAATTTTGATTGTCTTGATGTTGCTGATTATCAGCGCTCAGTTTTAAATTTAGAATTAGATTTTACTGCCGTGTGTACTCAAGTACAGGAGTACAGTGAAAAGTGTATAATGTCGTCACCCACGACACCATCTTAGGTACAAAGGTCCCTCCGTACAAAAATCTCGGGTACAAAGTAGTAAAATAAATAAAGTCAAAAAAGAAGCATTACCTTCATAGATACAGGAATAATGTAATAATTAACATAGGTTCAGGGTGATATAAAAGGGACCTAAGGGACAATGTTTTCACACAGAGGGTGGCGCGTGTTTGGAATGAGCTGCCAGAGGAAGTGGTGGAGGCTGGTACAATTACAGCATTTAAAAGGCATTTGGATGGGTACGTGAATATGAAGGTCTTAGAGGGATATGGGCCAAGTGCTGGCAAATGGGACTAGATTAGGTTCGGATATCTGGTCACTATGGGTGAGTTGATCCGAAGGGTCCAGTTCCAAGCTGGTACATCTCTATGACTCTACGACTCTAAATCATTATTTTATCTAACTTGTTTTTTGTGCTTTTGTCCTTCTGTCATTTTCCCCTCCTGCCAGCTTTTGCTTCTTCCCCTCTTCTTACATCCTCCTTAATGCCCTGCTTCCTCATTCCCCTCCATCTGGGCAGACTAGCCCCTTCTCACCTCCTTTCCTCACCTTCTCCCATTTGCCCCTCACCTCCACCTTTCTATGCTGTACATCTCTATGACTCTATTAAGGTCCTTCTTAATAAAAGAAGGAATCAAGCTAAAATGTTCAGCAGTCCTTGATGAATCCTCTGCTTAACTTGCTCCCTGGGAGACTTCAGCTGCCTGTGCTCGACACTGCCACCATAGATATAGGGAGACCTCCCTCACTGTTTGCTCTTTCAGCACTGGGGCATGATGCTATCACCATCGCTGAAACTCTGTATATAACTTGACAAGACACTTTGGCATCCTCCAGCGTGAGCTTGCTGCTTTCTTCACAAATGAGCCACTTGTCCTGGGTATAATGGTGTTGCAAAACACAGATTGATCCTCTGAGCAAAGCCTTTGCTCTTTAATCTTATATTGAATCCCTTTCAGCATCCACGAGGGCTTGTGAGAAGGACACAATGGTATTTATGGGTGATTTGAAAATGCATATTGACTGGATTAATCAACTTTGCAACGTCAGCCACAGAAAAAGACTCCTGGAGCGTATGAGGGATTATTTCTTAGAGCAACATGTCATGGAGCTGACCAAGCTACTTCAGATCTGATGTTACATAACAAGAAAAGATTGATAAATGGTCTTGTAGTTACAGATCCTCTTGGAAGGAGTGATCACAACATGCTAGAGTTTTAAATTCAGATCGAACGAGTGAACACAGAGTCACATACAAGAATGTTAGCGTTAGGCAAAATTAATTATACAGGTGTTAGTTGGCCCAAGTGGACTGGGCTAGAATATTAAAGGGCAGGACAGTTGAAGAACACTGGCAAATACTTAGGGAAATATTAAATATCTTTCAATTCTAGGATATACTGGAGAGGAAGAGGAATTGTGAAAAGTCACCCACGGCTTAACAAGGAAGTTCAAGATAACATATAGGCAAAAACTAGGGCTTGTCATACTGCACAGGTTAGTGGGACTCTGGGGGATTGGGAGATCTGTACACATCAGCAAAGGGTTACTCAAAACAAAATCAAAAGAACTAAGATGAACTATGAAAGGCAACTAGCATAAAGTATAAGCACTGATCCCACAAGCCTCTACAAGTAAATAAAAAGGAAGAGAATAGCAAAAGTCAATGTTGGTCCTTTCGAGGTAATAATGAGAAACTTGGAAAGATAGAGACACTAAACCAGAAATTTGTCTCTGCTTTCAGAGTGGAAGTTAGTCATTTCTTCCCAAAACCAGCAGTTACTACAGAAGAATTATAACGAAGGGGAAGGTATTAAGTAAACAGATGAGATTAAAGGCGGATAAGTCCCCAGAGCCTGCATCCTTGGATATGAAAGGAGATGGCTGCAGAGATGGTTGATACAATAGTTATGGTTTTCCAAAATTCCCTGGATACTGGAAAGGTATCAGTGACATTCTTATTCAAAAAAAGAAAAAAGAGCAGTTAGTTTGAAATCTGCAGGTGGGGAAGTTGCTGGAGTCCGTCAGAAAGGAAGGGTTAAGTAAAGATTCGGGCGGGGGGGGAAAGACAAAGCTGAGTTCAGTATAGTTTCATGAAGGACAAGTTGTGTTTGACAAACTTGCTGGAGTTCTTTGAGGATGTAACTAGCAAGGTGAATAATGGGGATCTGGAGAATGTGGTATATCTGGACTTTCAGAAGGCATTTGACAAAGTTTCATATAAGAGACTAATGCAGAAAGGTAGATTGGGGTGGGGGGTGGTGTTAAGTATTGGCTTGGCTGAGTGAATGATAGCAGAGGGTTGGGATGGCAAACTGTAACTAATGGTGCTGCAGGGTTCAGTTCTTGGACCTCAACTATTTACAATCTATATAAATGATCTGCAAGCCAAGTTTGTGGGTGATACTGAAATAGATGGGACAGCAGGCAGTGATGATGAGACAGTTTACAGATGGATATTGATAAATTGGGAGATTGAGCCAGAATCTGGCAGATTGCGTTTCATGTGGATAAGTGCGAGGTTATCTACCTTGGCTGGAAAAATAAAAGGGCCAATTATTATTTAAATGGGAAACAGATCCAAAGTGAGTCAGTGCAGAGGGATCTGGGAATCCTTGTGCATGAATCGCAGAAAGTGGGTATGCAGGTACAGCATTGAATAAGAAAGGCAAATGGAATCCCAGCATTTATTGCAAAAGCACTGGATTGTAAAAGTAAAGAAGTGTTATTACAATTATATAAGGCATTGGTGAGATCACACCTGGAATACTGTGTTTAGTTTTGGTCTCCTTACCTGAGGAAGGATGTGGTGGCACTGGAGACGGTTCAGAGAAGATTCCCCAGGTTGATTCCAGGGATGAAAGGGTTGGCATCTCAGGAGCGGTTGAATAGCTGGGGCTTGTACTTACTGGAGTTCAGAAGAATGAAGTTGGGGGGGGGGGGGGGGGGTCTGACTGAGGGATATAAAATGCTAAAGGGGATTGATAAGGTAGATGCTGAACAGATGTTTCCCCTTGTGGGAGAGTCTCGAACAAGAGGTCACAGATCTCGAGTGAGAGGAGGGAGCTTTGAAACTGAGATGGGGAGAAACTAGTTCCCTGGGAGCGTTGTGACTCTGTGGGACTCACTGCCCCAGAGTGCAGTGGAGGCAGAATCAATCAACAGCTTCAAGACAGAAATAGATGTAAAAGTAGGATAAAGGGCTACGGGGAGCAGGCAGGAAGGTGGAGTTGAGACCAGGGTAAGAACAGCCATGATCATGTTAAATGGCTGAATTGCCTACTCCTGCTCTTGATTCCTCTGTTATCCCTCTTTTATCCCTCTTTTGTTCTTTACTCACTGAAGCATCTGCAAGCTGGCTCAGAAAATCAACTAACAACAGGCCCTCACTCTCGCCCATGGCGATAGACCTCCAACCGACTCACACCTGGGAATGTGCGGGCATCCAACACCCTGGGGCCAGACCCTTAGTCTGCTTTAGAAAGGGCTCAGGCGCTGAGTTCTCGCTTCATAGGCCGTTACCAAGGGGAGCTCATCCTCCATGAGATCCACATGGAAATGAATTAGCGATTGCCTATGGGCCCTGCCAGGGCTGTCTGTTCTCACACTTTCCCCAAAGTCACTCTCTTTGGAAAGATGAAGAAGGTGAGGTGGGAGGTTCCAGAGCATTGAACTGAGATGATTGAAGACACAGGCGCAATTGTGCACCACAAGAGGCCAGAGTTGGGGGACGCAGGGATCCCAGATTGGATTTCAGTCTTGGGTAGAGGTTGTCAGAGGTTAGAGGTGGGTGGGGAAGGAGGAGGAGGAGGCAATGGCAGCATTTGAACATGAGGAGACGAGCCCTCAACAAGTCCATTCTGTTGTCAAAATGAAATCTTCTGTCTGTGTTTACAAAGTGGCAAAGTACAAAAGACAGATGAAGCCAGTGATCCTCCTCCCTCCCTCCACTCCTGGGAAAAGTTAGAAGCCAAGCCTAGAGTCAGCAAGTATCTGAACCAGAGTGGATCCACTCAGAATGCATCACTGCATTTGACCCTTTGTTTTGGTCCCACTGCACATCCCTTCACGAAGAAAATAAAGAGAGTCTCCTTGCCGTGGGTGTGTTGCCTTGGCAGGCACCAGGAGCGAGTGCTTTGCTCGGTTTCCACATGTCTGATCTTTTAGGTGGTCCTCTGACTCCGGCCAACGTTGCTGCATCTGTCTCGGCGGTGGTCCAAGACCCGGTGAATGCAATCCATCTGCTGTTGGCTTCTAATCTCTGCCTCTGTGTTTTCCACCACGTCCTGGCTGGAGTATTTATCCGCCTTGTCCAATCTCCACTGAGTCCTTCCTCAGGAACCTGCTTAACCCTTGGAGCCATGTTGCTCTTACTTTGAGCAGCCCAACTTCAAGTAAAATTTGTTTTTAGATGCTCCTTTCCTTTCCCTGAAAACCTTTTAGAAAATCACCGCTTTAGAAATCATTGTGTGTTGTTCCAAAGGACAGAGTGGTCCAATGAGATTAAGCTGTCAACTGTGGCTCTGGGGAACACTCTGGCCTCTCAGTAAGTGGCTTTAGTTTCTAAGGCCTGACCATCTGACCAAGGCTGATGTTCCTTACGGCAGTACTGAAGGAGAGCTGCACTGTCGGAGAAACGTGCTTAGTCCCAAGGCTCTGTCTGTTCTTTCAGATTCGAATGTGAATTAGTGAATGGGATATATGCTCAGTGCACTACCCCAGCACTTACTTCTCAACCCCAAATCACTAAAGGAGATTACCCAATTAGAGAACAATTGTCCTCAGCTCTTTTGCTCACTTTATTGCCTGGGCATTTTCTCTTTGAATTACGCATGAATCATAATGGTCAGCATTGCTGCCTCACAGTGCCAGGGACCCAGGTTCAAATCCAGCCTCAGGCATCTGTCTGTGTCAAGTTTGCATATTCTCCCCATGTCTGTATGGACTTCCTCTGGATGCTCTGGTTACCCCCCACAATCCAAAGATGTGCAGGTTAGGTGAATTGGCCAATGCTAAATTCCCCCATAGTGTCCAGGGTTAGGTGGATTAGCAATGGGAAATGTAGCAGTGCAGGGATTGGGCTGGGGGTAGGGGGTGGGGGCGGGGAAGGTGGGACGTGAGTCTGGGTGGAATGTTCTTTGGAGAGCTAGTGAGGATTTGTTGAGCCAAATGGCCTCCTTTCGCACTGTAGAGATTCTATGATCCATGATAATTTAAGGGAAGGGAAAGGCCTCATGGTATGATGGGCAAATTGTTAATTCAAGTGACCCAGGTAATAATGTGGGGACTCAGGTTCAAATCTTACCACAGGCAGATGATGGAATTTGAATTCAATAAAAGTCTGGAATTGAGAGTCTGATGATGACGATAAATCCATTGTCAATTGTTGGAAAAAACTATTTGGTTCATTAATGTCCTTCAGGGAAGGAAACTGCCATCCTTACCTGATCTGGCCTGCACGTGACTCCTGAGCCATAGCAATGTGGTTGATGCTTAACTGCCCTCTGGCAATTAGGGATGGGCAATAAATGCTGCCCAGCCAGTGACACCCTCATCTGTGATTGAAAAAATTCCAAAAATGTGGGCAAGAGTAGTTTCCTGTTGCAGTTTCCATGGCAATGCTTTGGCCAATCAGAGAGGACTTTCCAACTAATCAAAATCAAAGTTCTCAAGCAGTATAAGTTGTTTTCCCTTTGAAATTTGGCATTCTTGCATGTGTCCTGACAAGTGCTGGAATGAACATTTTTCATTGAGACTCAATATTTATCTGGTTAGTCCTTTACGGTTGTGTCCAGAAATTGTGTCAGGGCTTTTGAGAGTGTGCAGAAGAGATTTACTGGATTGGGTATGAGGGATGAGAGATTCCAGAAAAGTGGAGAGACTGCAGAAAGTGGGATTATTCTCCTTAATCACTGAAATCCCAATTATGCTTTCCATTAAAGTTCTTCCAGAAGAAAGAGGGCAGAATAGGAACAAAAGCCGGTGAATGTATCAGTGCCAAACCTCACAAAGGTGCTAAGTTTGAACCAAAACAAGACCTTAATAAATAAGTGGGAGAACAATAGGAAGTCTGGAACAAATTGTGAAAACAGACAACTTTTCCAGGGGGCGCTGATGAGTTCAGCAGGGAGCCGGAGAACTACTGTAAGGAATTTTGTAATCTGAGAGTCCAAAAGTGCGGAATGAATAATTGCAGATCTGATTTCTTTATATCCTTTTAGTTCTGTTGACCTTTTGTAACCTTGCAAGAATCAAAACAGGTAGACCCTTCCTCTCCATCTGGTTTAAAGATAATTTTCATGCACCAATATCATGTATTTCAATGGTCACTGGGGGACTTCCAGGCAGCATCAGTCATATTGAGAGCAACAATATTACCATTGTCTGCCTTTCAGCACAGTTCTGGTAGTGAGGAGTGTTATTGATGAGTGAGTGGAGGAAGTGGGATGTTGACACGAACTGGCAGACGGTAGACTTTTCCAGATGTCTTTAGAACAAAGCCACACTTAAACCAGTGGGAGGGAGAGAGCTTTTTTTTATCCTTTCGTAATGAAGTGTTTTAAGCTCTCCATCAAAGCTCTTCCAAGACTGTGTGTGTGTGCGCGTGTGTGTGAGAGAGAGAGAGGTCGGGGGAGGGGTGGTGGTGGTGGAGGGAGGGGGTGGAAGGAAATTAAGCCTTGGGTATTGCAGTTTGGCCAAAGAATGTGACAATAGCTATTCAAGATAACTAAAGCCATAAGTTTAAACTGAAATCAGGGATTAATAAATGTGAGTGATGTTAATGAAATAGGGTGTGATCATATGATCATGGTGTTGGCAGTGGGTTTAATTCACTCTTGGGATGTGGGCATTACTGATAGGGCCAGCATTTATTGCCCATCCCTAACTACGTTTGAGAAGATAGTGGTGAGATTCCTCCCTGAACCACTTCATTAAGTAGATCTACCCATTGTGTGGAACACAGAACGAGACTATTCAGCCTATTTATGCCTTCCCAGGCTTTAAAAAGGATTCCCTGTTCATTTCTATAGCCCCTGCAATTTATTCCTATTGAAGGGTATACCAAGGCATGAATAAATAAGAGGTGGAAACTCTGGAGCAACATTTGAAAGCAACTAATTTTTTTTCAGAGGATGCTGCTGAGTTACGACAGGAGAACTACCTGAAGGAATTTTGTAGTGCGTAAATTTGAAAATGTAAAGTGAAGAATTAGAGTCTGATTCTTCTGTGTACTGTCAGCTCTGTTGACCCGTTGTAACCTCATAAGAATCCAAACAGGTAACAAGTTACCATTGACACTGCGTCTACTTGCTTTTCTGACACTGCATTCCAGATTGGAACTCTGTAAAATATTTTCATCTCCACCCTTGTTCTTTGTCCAATTATCTCTGGTTACCAATTTTCCTGCCAATGAAAACAATTTTCCTTCTTTACTGCATCAAAACCCCACTTGAGTTTGGATGCCTTTAACTTTCTCTGGTCTCAGGGTGACAAGTATGGCTTTTTTAGCTCTCCTCCACCCTATGCTGAAGACCCACCTTCGAGTCCTGCTACGATTCCACTCAATCTTCCTGTACTCCTCCTCCTCCTTAAAGTGTCCAGAATTGGGTGGAATAATAGAGCTGAGATGCAAAGTCAGTGAGTTAGAAAGGCTTTCGTGTAACTTCCTGCTGCTGACCATTCTTATCCTTATAGCTATATAACATACCGTGTAGCCTATCTCAGATGGGTGGAAAGCAGAAAGTGAACCACAACAAAGGATGAGAGAAGCAGGTGATGCCACTTAACTCAGTCTTCCGACACATTAGTGTAGTTCTGTCCAGGTGTGGATTTCCCCAGGGTTGACACAGCTTGCTTACATCTCTGACAATAGCTTCTCAGGCTTGTTGTTGCTGTTCCTCACCTGAAGTCGCAGCTGATTTCCTCCCAAACGGCACCTTCCACCCTCCACAGAGATCAAACTTTCACCTTTTTTGATTGCAGTCAGTGGAAAAACAAAGCGGTGTAATTGCATATATTTTCTAATCAACCTGCCCGGAGACATTAATATAAATCTCTGGAGCAGATAAGGTTTCGACTCTGTCAAGAGAGTGGTGCTGGATGAGCAGAGCAGGTCAGGCAGCATCCGAGGAGCAGGAGAATCGACGTTTCATGCTTCAGCCCTTCATCAGGAATAAGGCTTGTGGGGCCGGGGGGCTGAGAGATAAATGGGAGGGAGTGGGGTTGGGGGGAAGGTAACTGAGAAAGCGTAGGTAGAAGAAGGTGAGGGAGAAGGTGATAGGTCGGGGGGGGGGAAGGTGGAGCGGATGAATGAGAAAGGTGATGGACACCTCAGGAGGGGTATGCCGAGTTGGAGGCTTGGGACTGGCATAATGTTGTGGGGGGGAGGGGGGAAGAAATGAGGAAACTGTTGAAATCCACATGCATCCTTGTGGTTGCAGGGTCCCAAGGTGGAATATGAGGCGTTCTTCCTCCAGGCGTCGGGTGGTAAGGGTTTGGTGGTGGAGGAGGACCAGGACCTGCATATCCTTGACAGAGTGGGAGGGGGAGTTGAAGTGTTCAGCCACAGAGTAGTGGGGTTGGTGGGTGCAGTCCTGACTCCTGACCTGCCCATCCATCTGCTCCATCCTATCATTTTCTCCCTCACCTTCATCCACCTATCGTTTTCTCAGCTACCTTACCCCTAACCCCACCCCCCTCCCATTTATCTCTCCGGCCCACAAGCCTCATTCCTGATGAAGGGCATTTGCCCAAAATGTTGATTCTCCTGCTCCTTGGATGCTGCCTGACCTGCTGTGCTTTTCCAGCACTACACTCTTAACTCTGGTCTCCAGTATCTGCAGTCCTCACGTTCTCTAAAGTTTAGGCTCTGGTCTCCTGGGCCAGATGTAGAGACACTACTACCACACCACAGAAGCCCCCAGATTAATCATGATGCCCATTTTCTAATCAACCTGTTCAGTCTCTGAAACATAGAACATAACACAGGAGTGGGCCCTTCAGCCCATGATGTTGAGGTGAACATGATGTCAAATCCCTCTGCCTACCCATGGCGCATTTCCCTCCATTTCTTGCATATTCATGTGCTTATCTGAAAGTCCATTTCATGCCCCTATCATATCTGCTTCCACTACCACCCCTGGCGGTGTGTTCTGAACCCCGACCACTGTGTAAGAAATTTGCCCCTCATATCTCCATCAGAGCTCTGACGAAGAGTCATCTAGACTAGAAACGTTAGTGTGCTCTCTCTCCACGGACACTGCCTGACCTGCCGTGATTTCCAGTATCTTTTGTTTTCAGTACAGGTTCCAGCATCTGCAGTATGTTCATGTGCTCCTCTTACGTTCATAAGGGGTGACTGAGGGGCTGATCAAAGCCTGGGGTTCTTCGTATCGTCTTTGAGGAAGAGAGGGATGGTGGAAACGCAGTGAGTACTAGGGAGCTTCTGCCTTACAGCTGAAAGTGCTCCCATGGAGGGATATTAAAGATTCTGCTGGTTTGGAGTACTACCGTATAAGGAGACTCTCAGTTACCCAATTCCCTCCGCTTAGCCTCTCCAAAGTGGTGATCTCTCCTTTAATTCACTGTGAAAAATCACATGGTAACAGCACATATGTTGCAACTTCACCCTATCTTCAGGTGTTACATGATCAGATCAGAACTTCTGTCAATGTGCATCACCTGACAGAATGCAATAACAGTTAATGTGCTGCAGAGTAGTGTGGAAGCAGGCTGGGTCTGAAGTGTAGACAGCGGTTAATTCTAAATTCCACACTCCTGGCCTGTTTTGGGTTTGCTGGTCTCAGACTGATTATCAGGCTCAAAGCAAGTTTTAGCTGAGGAGCGCTAACTAAAGGAGGACTTTAAATCCTTCATGACCTCCAAGATGTCCCAATGGCCTCTGTGACCAAGTTAATTGTGAGAAAGAATGGAAGGTTTGTAGAGAATATAGGAAATAGGAGCAGGATGAGGCCATCCAGTTCATTGCAACTGTTCTGCCATTCATTAAGATCACCACTGATAGAGCAGCATGGAAAAACAGGCACATGAGTAGGCAATCCAGCCTCTTGAGCCTGCTCCACCATTCAATATAGGTAAGCAGGAGGCTGGAAGAACACAGCAAGCCAGGCAGCATCAGGAGCTGGAGAAATCAACATTTTGGGTATTAGCCATTCCTTAGGACGCTGCCTGGCTTGCTGTGTTCTTCCAGCCTCCTGTTTGTCTACTTTGGATTCCAGCATCTGGAGTTTTTTTTTGTCTCTGATTATCGCCTTAACTCACTTAACTCTGATCGTAGAATTAATGAATCGTTACAGTGTAGAAAGGACCATTTGGTCTTTGGAATCAACTCTGAGTAATGGTCCCCTTTCACATATGACCGAGGCAACAGATGTTGATATGGAAAAGGAAGAATCAATTGAGACTCACCACTACTTAAGCACTACTGTCCTGGCCTATACCTATCCATCAATCAAAGTCACTGAAAGAGTTCATCTAGTCGGTGTCACATTGTTGTTTGTAGGAGCTTGCTGTGTGCTTCTGACAATGGCCTCATCTCAAAAGCAGCCAAAATGGAATAGATTAGAATAGCTGTTATTATCCCATGGGGTGGAATGAATACAGTCAAAAGTTTGTAATGTTGTCTCTGGCACCGTCAGAGGTACAGGTACTGAAGTACAGATGCTTTAAGCATTGTTACAGAATTGAAATAGTTAAAGGAAAAGACTAGTGTGGGAATACAGAGTTTAAAAAATTCAGAATGAGAATTAAAAGTACATTCAAAGCACTCAAGTTATAGTCCTTTTCCACTGAGTCTGTACTCACCGGGCTTCAGAGCATGAGGCCTCGCTATCTCCACACGCAGGCCTCTGTCCAGGATTTGCCTCCAGGTCTCATCCTCCTGGTCGGCCTGGGCTGGCTCTGCACCTGCTTTAGTTGCAGCTTATTTCCCGAATTTAGACTCACTTTGAGTCGCTCTTAGATCATGTAAAGCTTTTTAGTAATGAAGATTCTTCCTCTTTTCAACCCAGGAGTTTGAGTATGTGTGGAAAACTGGTTGGGGGGATGGGGAGGGGGTGTTGGGAGTTGGGGTTGGGGTTGGGAATATGTGATTCCTGGGGAAAGCCACTGGTGTAGCTCTAACATCACTGGAATTAGTATTCAAGAAATCCAGAGGCGATGTTCGGGGAACATGATTCGTATCCCATCATAGCAGCTGGTGAAATTCAATTATCTGAGGAAAACAAAGTGCACTGGAATTGAAAACTAATCTCAATAATGGTCACCGCAAAACGATAGCTGATTTTCAGAAACAGCTCTCTGCTTCACCAATGCCCTTTTAGGGAAGGAAGTCCCTTTCCTGGTCTGGCCCACATGTGATTTTAGACTCCATAGTGGTCTCTGTTGTGTTTGTCACATTGTCAGTAAATTGCTAAAAGACATACTCAAGGCAACTCACTGCTTTGGATGGCACAGTGGCTCAATGGTTTACACTGTTACCTCACAGTGCCAGGGACCCTGGTTCAATCCCACTCTCAGGCAACTATCTGTGTGGAGTTTGCATGTTCTCCTCATGTCTGCGTGGGTTTCCTCTGGGTGCTCCGGTTTCCTCCCACTGTCCAAAGATGTGCAGGTTGGGTGGATTGGCCGTGCTAACATTGCCTGTAGTGTCCAGGGCTGTGCAAGCTACATGGATCAGCCCTAGAAAATGCAGAGATTGGGTGGGATATTTTTTGAAGTGTTGGTGTGGACTCGATGGGCTGAATGGTCTGCTTCCGTACCGTAGGGATTCTGTGTATGATAGCATATGGAGCCAGACTCTTTGGTCCAACCAGTCTATTCCAAACACAATCCTAAACTAAACTAACCTGCAGCTGGCCCATATTCCTCCAAACCTTGATGTATTTCTCCAAATATCTTTTAAACATTGTAACTGTGCCCACATCCACCACTTTCTCAGGAAGTTCACTCAACATGCAAACTACCCCAAGCGTAAAACATTTGACCCCATGTCTTCTCTCCTCTCACCTTAAGTAAGTGTCCCTTAGTCTCCATCTTAACTCAGGCCACTTGAAGCAGGACATGCTGATGGCCAGAGTGGAAAGAGGTCAAGAGTGAAATAGGGCTGTGCAGAATCGCAATCTGATCAAAATGCAAAGGGCGAGCTTCACTCCTCAATCAGAGGCAGTGTTGGTGCCTTGGGCTTGTGTTCCTTTACTTTGATCCAGGGCTGAAACTTGGGATGCTAATTCAGGGTGGAGCTTCTGCCAAAGCCCTACCATCCTGCCTGACATGTCCGCTCTCACAGTGCACTGCCTCCCAACACCTCATCACCCATTTGGCTGACTGAGGAACAATGGTTGATTGGATTTTCTTTGCCTGTGCCTGATAGTCTTATAACTGGCAAAATGATTGAAACAAATTAAAAAATATATAATTTTCCTTCATTGCTAAATTCTATTCACCCGGAGGTTTCTCGCGACAGAATCCGGGTAACTAATGTTTCTGTATCTGGTGACTCAAGGGCAAACCTGGAGGGTTGGCACCTCTCCCATTACCCCTATAGGGGGAGCAGTCGTTTGCATCTTCCAGTATTGGAGCCGTTGTCCTCTATGCAACCACAGGGAACCCTTCTGTAAATGTCGCATATTGGTATATAAAAGTAAGGTAAGATTATTAAAGATGCCTTTAGAGACTCATTTAAACAGAGCCATGTAACCACAATGAATCCCAGGGTAGAAATATCTACAACTACTGCAGAGCCAAAGCAAAATGGCTGACAGCAAAGAAAGGCTTCCCTTAGTTAATGTGTGCTGACTTAGCATCAAAACACAGGCAGGATCAAGCACTCACAGAGCAATCTGACAACAGATACACCGTGTCATATTTAAGAAGCTGTGCTATTCTTTAAATTCCACTGCATTCCCTTCTTCCCGAATAAAGAGGAAAACAAAGCACGCACACGCACACACACACACACACACAAATTAGCTAATAGGGCAGGCAACTCACAACCCTAGGGAGAGGACGCAAGAGGAAGGAGAGAAACACAGCCTCCTTGCCTCCTGTGTGCCACAGCTGAAACAGAGGAACAGATGGGCCTGCCTTAGGGGAATATTTACCAATCGAGGCAGCAATCTTTAACACACAGTATCGGCTGGCTAAGTGTGTAAGGATCAGTGATTGTGCATTCTGTTTCAAAACTGCAGCTGTCTACTGGCTTAATGAAGGGAGGGTGAATTAAAAGAATCCTTCAGTTCATTCCTGTTCAACAAGTTCTCTCTTTCTGTTTCTCCCTGTCTATTTCTCTCTCTTCCTCTCTTTGCCTTTTTCACACATCTGTCGGCCTTTGGTTTCTTACTAGTGGGCAAATTATTCCAATGTATAGCTATCAATTTGAGCTTGCCTGGTTGGATTAGCATGTGTGAGTGATAATTTGTGGGTGTATTGTGTGTGGATGTGGCTCCATGTTTACTTTACATTTGTGCGTTAATATCAATGTACATTAATGGCCAGTGTGTGTGGTTATGTGTATATGTCTGTGTATTTAAATTTCTCAATAAAAGGCAGTGCTCCCATATTTGTTGGTACCCATCTTCTGGAGTAAGGTCCTGGTGTTCAGTTCTGGCCGCTCTGTTATAGGGAACTTATAAGTAAGCTAGAGAGGGTTCAGAAGAGATTTACCAGGATGTTGCTGGGAATGGAAGGTTTGAGTTATAAAAAAAGACTGGATAAGCTGGGATTTTTTTCACTGGAGCTCAGGAGGTTGAGAGGTGATCTTGTAGAGGTTTATAAAATCATGAGCAGTATGGAAAGGGTTAATGGTAGGCATCTTTCCCAAAGGGAATTCAAGACGAGGGGATATATTTTAAAGGTGAGAGGAGAGAGATTTAAAAAAAGATGAGAGGGGCAAATCTTTTACACACAGAGTGGTTCACATGTGGAATGAACTTCCTGAGAATGTGGTGGATGTGAGCACTGTTACAATGTTTAAAAGACACCTAGATAATACAGGAGATGAGGGAGATACTAAATGAGTATTTTGCATCAGTATTTATCATGGAAAAGGACATGGAAGATATAGAATGTAAGGAAATAGATCGAGACATCTTGAAAAATGTCAGTATTACAGAGGAGGAAGTGCTGGATGTCATGAAATGCATAAAAGTGGATAAATCCCCAGGACCTGATCAGGTGTACCCTAGAACTCTGTGAAAAGCTAGGGAAGTAATTGCTTGGCATCTTACTGAGATATTTGTATTGTCAATAGTCACAGTTGAGGTGCCAGAAGACTGGAGGTTGGCTAACGTGGTGCCACTCTTTAAGAAGGGTAATAAGGACAAGCCAGGGAACTATAGACCAGTGAGCCTGACCTCAGTGGTGGGCAAGTTGTTGGAGGGAATCCTGAGGGACAGGATGTATGTGTATTTGGAAAGGCAAGGACTGATTAGGGATAGTCAACATGGCTTTGTGCGTGGGAAATCATGTCTCACAAACTTGATTGAGTTTTTTGAAGAAGTAACAAAGAGGACTGATGAGGGCAGAGCGGTAAATTAGATTATTTACAGTGTGGAAACAGGTCCTTCGGCCCAACAAGTCCACACCGACCCGCAATCCGCCCAGACCCATTCCCCTACATTTACCCCTTCACCAAACACTAAGGGCAATTTAGCATGGCCAATTCACTGAACCTGCACTTTTTTGGATTGTGGGAGGAAACCGGAGCAAACCCACGCAGACACGGGAAGAAGTGCAAACTCCACGCAGTTCGTCGCCTGTGGCAGGAATTGAACCCAGGTCTCTGGCGCTGTAAGGCAACAATGCAAACCACTGTGCCACCCTGCCGCCCAGTATATGGACTTCAGTAAGGCGTTCGACAAGGTTCCCCATAGGAGAATGATTAGCAAGGCTAGATCTCACGGAATACACGGAGAACTAGCCATTTGGATACAGAACTGGCTCAAAGGTAGAAGACAGAGGGTAGTGGTGGAGGGTTGTTTTTCAGGCTGGAGGCCTGTGACCAATGGAGTGCCACAAAGATTGGTGCTGGGTCCACTAACATTTCATCATTTTATGTAAATGATTTGGATGTGAGCATAAGACATATAGTTAATAAGTTTGCAGATGAAACCAAATTTGCAGGTGTGGTGGACAGCAAAGAGTATTACCTCAGATTACAACAGGATCTTGACCAGATGGGCCAATGGACTGAGGAGTGGCAGATGGAGTTTAATTCCGATAAATATGAGGTGCTGCATTTTGGGAAAGCAAATAGCAGCAGGGCTTATACACTTAATGGTAAGGTCCTAGGGAGTATTGCTGAACAAAGACACCTTGGAGTGCAGGTTCATAGCTACTTGAAAGTGGGGTCGCAGGTAGATAGGATAGTGAAGAAGGCATTTGGTATGCTTTCCTTTATTGGTCAGAGTATTGAGTACAGGAGTTGGGAAGTCATGTTGCGGCTGTACAGGACATTAGTTAGGCCACTGTTGGAATATTGCGTGCAATTTTGGTCTCCTTCCTATCGGAAAGATGTTGTGAAACTTGAAAAGGTTCAGCAAAGATTTACAAGGATGTTGCCAGGGTTGGAGGATCTGAGCTACAGAGAGAGGCTGAACAGGCTGGGGCTGTTTTCCCTGTAGCGTCAGAGGTTGAGGGGTGACATTATAGAGGTTTATAAAATCATGAGGAGCATGGATAGGATAAATTGACAAAGTCTTTTCCTTGGGGTGGGGGTGTCCAGAACTAGAGGGGATAGGTTTAGGGTGAGAGGGGAAAGATATAAAAGAGACCTACGGGGCAACGTTTTCACATAGAGGATGGTAGGTGATGAATTGCCAGAGGAAGTGGTGGAGGCTGGTACAATTGCAACATTTGGATGGGTATATGAATAGGAAGGGTTTGGAGGGATATGGACCGGGTGATGGCAAGTGGGATTCGATCGGGTTGGGATATCTGGTCGGCATGGACGAGTTGGGCCAAAGGGTCTGTTTCCACGCTGTATATCTCTATAACTCTATGACCTGAATTTCATAGGTGAGGTGAGTGACTATCAAGGTTGCATTTGACTGAGTGTGGCATTACAGAACCCTACAAAAACTGAAATCAATGAAAATCAGAGGAGAACCTTTCTAGTGTTTAAATTCATTTTTGGAAGGTGGTTATGATTGTTTGAGGTCAGTCACCTCCGCTGTCGGATATCCCTGCAGGATTTCCTCAGGCCCAAACCAGCTTCAGCTGCTTCATCAATGATCTTCCCTGTGTCATAAGGTTCAGAAGTGGGGATGTTCGCTGATGATTGTGCAATGTGCAGCACCATTTCTGACTCCTCAGGTACTGAAGCAGTCCATGTTCAAATGCAGAAAGGCCTGACAATATCCAGATTTGGGCTGACATGTGGGAAATTGCATTTGTGCCGCACAAATGCCAGGCAATGATAATCTCCATCAAGAGATAATCTAACCATAACTGGCATTCAATGGCATTAACAACCCTGAATCCCCTAATATCAACATCCTCGGGGTTACCATTGATCAGAAATTGAACTTGACAAGTCACGTTAAATACACTGGCCACAAGGCCAGGTTAGAAGCTTGAAATACTGCAGTGTGTAATTCACATCCTGACTTCCCAAAGCTTGTCCATCATCTGTGAGGCACAAGCCAGGAATGTGATGGAATGCTCCCCACTTGCCTGGATGCATGCACTTCCAACAACACTCAAGAAGCTTGACATGATGTGACAAAGCAGCTGACTTGATTGGCACCACATCCACAAACATCCATTCTCTCCGGCACTGACACTCAGTAGCAGCAATGTACCTGTCTACATGGTGCGCTGAAGAAATTCATCAAGGCTCTTTCGACTTACCCCTCCACTATAATTAAGTGGACAAGAGGAAGGTCTTTTTGAGTCAGATCCCAGTGAGTCTCCATTGTTCAGTGTGATGTAAGACATGCACTTGCTATATATTAGAATATTATTTATTTTGGGTTTGGGTTTTTGAATTTGAACTAATGGTATGTGGGGTTTTCTATGTGTCTGAAAGGATTTAATAATTAAATTGTTAGTATTTCTGTACCCCTGATGATTTTTTTTTATAAAAACACAATATGAAAGAGAGATTTCTTGGTGAGTAACAGAATTATTCAAGATGGCGGCAGCAGGGTAGGATATGCTTGGGCTCCTGGCCTGTCTGTTTCTATCACCAGCCCTGCTACATCCTTTTTCTAACATTTTTTTTGTAACATCAAGTTCATCTGTGGATGTAGTAAGAACTTTGCATACTGCTGCATGATGGGATACTTGACCAAGGTAAAAGGCGTCTTGGCTCTCAGCTTCTCACTTTAGAAGGAAAATACTACTGGAGATAAATACTGAGGTTATGTAATTATAATTTGACCAAACATAGGCATTATATCGAATGCTTGTTAGTGGGGGTGCTTCTTGAGTCTATTAGCTTCTCTGTCCTTGAGCAACAAGGCGATAGCCGCACTGTGGCAAAAGTGAGGACTGCAGATGCTGGAAATGAGAGGTTAGATCAGAGTGGTGCTGGGAAAGCACAGCAGGTCAGGCAGCATCCGAGGAGCAGGAAAATCGACGTTTCAGGCAAAAGCCCTTCATCAGATATCCGCACTGTGCTTTCCTTTATCTTGAATTATTGTAAAGTGCAGAATGTAAGTAAAGTTGTTTGTGTCATTGTATAAGTATAGGCTAACCGTTCACCTCAGGAGAGTGCTGTGGGACAGTGGAGACAGTGTGGCATCCTCTCTGTGAATTTATTAAAAATTAAAACTTCTTGAAATGACTCAAAGTCTCAGATTAAGTACTTACCTTGACATTATCTTGGCTTCGTGTAAGGAAGGAGCTCCGAGAAGCAGCTGCAGTGGAGAATGCAGGGTGGATGAGGCTGTTCCTCCTAGCTGTGGCCTGGTGGGACCTTCGACTAGGCCGCTTTGGCGGTGGTGTTGAAAACTGGCTCAGACCCAGGATTCCTAGGACCGGTCTGGGACCCCATTCGGCAGAATTGGTGGTGGTTTTTGTTGGCATTGGTCTATGACACTACGTGGTGTTTTCTTCGCCATTGTGGAACGCCAACCCACGATTCCAAAGGTGGGGGAAGGGATGGGAGGTTTCAGTCCCCCAGCCCAGAGACATGAAATGGACTAAGATGGACTTTGTCTTAAATTCTCTTTTTTAAAAAAATTATTTTTTTCTAATATACTTTTTATCTCTTTATTTTTTCTAATTTATTAATTTGATTTTCTACTTTTGAAGATCTGTAATGCTGAACATTTTATTTCTTTACTTTTCTACTTTATTTCTCCCTAAGAATTGGTACTCAAGAATCTGGACCCAGGTACCTTAGTACTTAGGATGGCGACTTGTCAACTTTTCACTGTATTCACATGAGTACGTGTGACAATAAAGTGAATTCTAATTTTTTGTTTACATTGGGAGAGTTTATGAGTGAAGAAAGTAAGCAGTATATTGTGGGAGAATCGACGTTTCGGGCATAAGTCCTTCTTCAGGAATGAGGAAAGTGTGCCAAGCAGGCTAAGATAAAAGGTCGGGAGGAGGGACTTGGGCGAGGGGCATTGGGAACGCGATAGGTGGAAGGAGGTTAAGGTGAGGGTGATAGGCCGGAGTGGGGGTGGGGGCGGAGTGGTCAGGAAGAAGATTGCCGGTTAGGAAGGTGGTGCTGAGTTCGAGGGTTGGGACTAGACAAGGTGGGCATGGCCAATTCACCTGACCTGCACATCTTTGGACTGTAGGAGGAAACCGGACCACCCAGAGGAAACCCGGGCAGACAAGGGGAGAGTGTGCAAATTCCACACAGACAGTTGCCCGAGGCTGGAAACAAACCTGGGACCCCGGTGCTATGAGGCAGAGTGCTAAACACTGAGCCACCGTGCCACTGCTGTTTTATTGTTAAAACAGAATCAGCAAAATTGTACGCTTACTTTTCAGTGAGAGACCACCTTGTTAGAAAGAAAAGAAGAAGCAAGACATGATCTGTGAAGCCAGACTTCAATCTGGGATCTGATTTGACCAGCAATGACATCAGCTGGAATCATAACACAGTGCAATTAGAGTTCAGATGGAAACCAGGTGGGGAGATGATACGTAGCGGAGAATCCAGGTTCCCAGATGTTCTTCCCTATGTTTTTTTTCTCTCACTAGGATTCATATCGTCATTCTCTGAGATCAAGAGTCATCCCATGACCTCTCTGAGTGTCTTTCTAGGACTTCCCCTCGTGCCCTAATCAACCATCCCTCCTCAATCAATTGTATCAATACTGGTTATTCATTACAGTCTCGTGTACAGCACTCTACTGAGTCTGAACAGCTATTGTGTTTTCCCTTAATAATTACCACACCCTACAATAATTTGTTGTGATGCGGAGATGCCGGTACTGGACTAGAGCGGGCGAAGTCATAAGTCACACGCCATCACCTGACAAAGGAACCACACTCCGAAAGCTGGTGATTTCAAATATACCTGTTGGACAATAATCTGGTGTTGTATGACTTCTAGTTTATTGTGTGTAGAGGGTTTTATAATGTTTCTGATGCATGTGTCAAATTGTGATGTTCTTTCAGAAAGGGAAGATTATGTGGAATGGGGGCAAAACAAATATTTTTCTTAACAATTTAAGGTTACAGTCCTTCCAAATAGAGGACACTTCGATTTTCTTTTGAAGCACTTAGTGTATAATAAATTCACACCGTATGTGCTTCATAATCAGGAGAAAATCTTCAGATATTACACAGTGTGTAGACACATGTACCATAGAGAAATGACTAAATATCAAAAAGACCAGAGCCTGTAAAAGCAATGGTGCCCCATGTAAGCCCTCAGAGGTTAGTCTTGTGAAGAGTTATTTTCCCGACTGTAGATTGGAGAGATGAATAAGTGAATATAGTGACTGAAAAATTCCATCAGTCCAACCTTAATTGCAAGTGAAAGCACATGCACTATTCTCAGCTAATTAACAGATTGTGTTGTTAAATGATTAAAAAGTCAGAGCTAATACAGGTATTTTTTTTTGTTCATCATTTATTTAAGGGAAGGCAGCACTTTGTACTACTCTGTGCCAGGAGTAAATTAATTTAAACCGATTAGCAAAAGCTGCCATCATGAATCATTGTCTGAATTAAGTGTCACATAATTGAGATTGTATGTTGGATTGTTTCCTTGAGTTAAATGCCCTTCCTTCTGTCTAACCATTCTTTTGTTGGATACAAATTTGGATCCACCCAATTGTGCTCCATTCTCAGAATATCTCACATTTGCCCAAGTCTGTTCATGATCCTGATTTCAAATTCATTCCACACCGTGAAGAGATGTTCAAAAAGATGAAAGAATTTGTGTTTATATAGACCCTTTCACATCCTCAGCAAATCCTAAGTGCATTCAATGAAGTACGTTTGAAGTGCAGTGTAGGAACCATCATACAAACACAGTGCATGGCGGGCTCCCATTAACAATGCCATGATAAGGACCAGGTCATTTATAATTAGTGACGCTGCTTGAGGGATAACTATTGGCCAAGAATTTGGGGAAAACACCTCCAGTTCTTAGAATTCTAGAATCAGAGCACCCCTATCGTGTGAAAGCAGGCCATTCAGCCTATCAAGCTGATACTGATACTCTGAAGAGCATCCCATCCTGACCCACCCCACTACCCAATGCCCATTTTGTTTCAGAGTCATTACTCTCTTCAAAATGTTGCTATAGGGTCCACTTGTAAAGATCTTGGTTGAGCATTTTATTGGAACATCCTACTGGCTCTAACAGTGTAGTACTCCCAGATATTGTCCTAAAATATCAGATTTGTTTGTGCTTCAGTCCCTAGATTGGGAATTGAGAGTGAAGTGTTAATATTCTGACTCATGGGCAAGACTTCTACTAATTGAGTCATTGGATCTAATGTCCCTTTTCCTTTGTGATTCCATTCTAGCCCTGTCTGTTAGTTGTCCGTTTTCCATCATTCTCTTTTCTTCATCTTTCTCCTCTTTGGGTGGGGATTTCAGGGAGTTCTCTTTGTTGCGTTATGGAATAAATTTCAGACAAGTCAGGCAATTACATTATGTTCCAGTATAAAGGTACCCAATTTGCCTTTAGTCATGTGCTGTCTGTGCAAAGCAGTCAGTGTAGTATCTTCATTCATTTAGATTCATGTATGTTGCAGTAAAATCAGTAAGCACAGAACACAGATTATGTGTGTAAATCTGTGATATTGCAGCAGCGTATATAGTTAGTGTCATAAATAAACTTCAAGACATCTGTCTCAAAAGAACCTGACTCTCTGCAGCATATGTTTTGCAGACTAAAATACAGAAACCCACAAAGCCCATTGTTCTTTATAGGTCTCAAGTGCATTCACAATCATAATTGATGGCTGTATTTTCACTTGTCTAGTCCCCATGCTCTGGAATTCCTCCCTACATGTCTCCCTTTTGCTACCTCACTTTATTCCTTTCAGAAACCTATTAAAACTTACATCGTGGACTAACATTCTCATCATCTAACCTAATATCTCCTTCCGAGCAGGAAAGTCGGTGTTTCGGGCAAAAGCCCTTAATCAGGAATGCTTTTGCCTGAAACGTTGATTTTCCTGCTCCTTGGATGCTGCCTGATCTGCTGTGCTTTTCCAGCACTACACTCTTGACTCTAATCTCCAGCATCTGCAATACTCATTTTTCCCTAATATCTCCTTAAATAATTCAGTGTCATACTTTGTTTTATAATGTTCGGACATTTATAGAGTCATAGAGCTATATGGCATGGAAACAAACCCTTCGGCCCAACTCGTCCATGCCAATCAGATATCCTAAATTAATCTAGTCGCATTTGCCAACATTTGGCTCACATACCTCTTTTCCCTTCCGATTCATTTCCCCATCCAGATGCCTTTTAAATGTTGTAATTGTACCAACTTCCACCACTTCCTCTGGCAGCTCATTCCATGTACTACCCTTTTCCCTCTCACCTTAAACCTATGGCCTCTAGTTTTGGACTTCCCTACCCCGAGGAAAAGACCTTGGCTATTCACCCTATCCACACCCTTCATGATTTTATAAATCCTGATAACGTTACCCCTCAGCCTCCAACACTTCAGGGAAAACAGCGCCAGCCTATTTATTTTCAGCAGCGGTGGGAGGGGTGAGAACGAGCAGCTGAGTGGGAGCGGTTGAATTAACTCTGGGAAGGTGAGTGAACTGATATATTTGGGCAGTGGCTACATCTGTATGGTCTATATCTGGGACGGACTGGAACCAATGTCCTAGGGAGTGCTTTTGCTAACGCTGTTGGGAAGGGTTGAAACTAATGCGGCAGGGGGATGGGAACCAAATAATGAGGTCAGTGAACAGTAAGGAGGTAGTAACTAAAGCCTGTAAGGAACTAGATCATGACCTCAGCTTGACTAAGGGGAAGAGTAGCCAGGGAGCAGATGATGAATGCAAAGGGATTGGTGGCCTGAGGTGCCTTTGTTTTAATGCAAGAAGTGTAGTAGGAAAGGCCTTGGATTAGTTCCCAGGAGTATGATGTTATTGCTATTAACTGAGACTTGGTTGAGGGAAAAACATGATTAGGAACTAAATATCCCAGGATATAGATGCTTCAGGCAGGAAAGAGCATGAGGTAAAAGGGGTGGAGGAGTTGCCTTACTGGTCAGAGAGGATGTCATAGCTGTGCTGAAGGATGGCACTATGGAAGACTCAAGCAGTATGGGCAGAGCTCAGAAATAGGAAGGGTGTGGTAACAATGTTGGCAACAGCGAGCTTTAGATAGAGGTACAAATATGTAAACAGATCATGGAAAGATGAAGGAGCAACAGGGTGGTGGTAGTAGAAGATTTTAATTTTCCCAACATTGACTGGCATTCACTTAGTGTTAGAGGTCTAGATGGAGCAGAATTTGTAAAGAGCTTCCAGGACGGTTTTCTAGACCAGTATGTAAATAGTCCAACTCAGGAAGAGGCCATACTGGACCTGATGTTGGGGAATGAGCCCGGCCAGGCTGTTGAAGTTTCAGTCAGGGATTAATTTGGGAATAGTGATCATAATTCTGTAAGTTTCAGAATACTCATGGACAAAGACGAGAGTGGTCCTAAAGGAAGAGGGCTAAACTGGGGGAAGGTTAACTCTAGCAACATTCGGCAGGAGCTGGGGAATGTAGATTGGGAGCAGCTGTTTGAAGGTAAATCCACATTGGATATGACAATAGACAATAGATAATAGACAATAGGTGCAGGAGTAGGCCATTCAGCCCTTCGGGCCTGCACCGCCATTCAACATGATCATGGCTGATCATTCCTAATCAGTATCATCTTCCTGCCTTATCTCCATAACCCTTGATTCCACTATCTTTGAAAGCTCTATCCAACTCTTTCTTAAATGAATCCAGAGAGTGGGCCTCCACTGCCCTCTGGGGCAGAGCATTCCACACAGCCACCACTCTCTGGGTGAAGAGGTTTCTCCTCATCTCTGTCCTAAATGGCCTACCCCTTATTTTTAATCTGTGTCCTCTGGTTCGGGAATCACCCATCAGCAGAAACATGTTTCCTGCCTCCAGAGTGTCCAATCCTTTAATAATCGTATACGTCTCAATCAGATCCCCTCTCAGTCTTCTAAACTCAAGGGTATAAAAGCCCAGTCGCTTCAGTCTTTCAGTGTACGGTAATCCCACCATTCCAGGGATTGACCTCGTGAACCTACGCTGCACTCCCTCAATAGCCAGAATGTCTTTCCTCAAATTTGGAGACCAGAACTGCATGCAGTACTCCAGGTGTAGGCGGCACGGTGGCACAGTGGTTAGCACTGCTGCCTCACAGCACCAGAGACCCGGGTTCAATTCCCGCCTCAGGTGACTGACTGTGTGGAGTTTGCACGTTCTCCCCGTGTCTGCGTGGGTTTCCTCCGGGTGCTCTGGTTTCCTCCCACAGTCACAAAGATGTGCAGGTCAGGTGAACTGGCCATACTAAATTGCCCGTAGTGTTAGGTAAGGGGTAAATGTAGGGGTACGGGTGGGTTGCGCTTCGGCGGGTCGGTGTGAACTTGTTGGGCCGAAGGGCCTGTTTCCACACTGTAATGTAATGTAATGTAATAATGTAATCACCAGGGCCCTGTACAGCTGCAGAAGCACCTCTTTGCTTCTATACTCAATTCCTCTTGTTATGAAGGCCAGCATGCTATTAGCCTTCTTCACTACCTGCCGTACCTGCATGCTTACCTTCATTGACTGGTGTACAAGAACACCCAGATCTCTCTCTACTGCCCCTTTACCTAAATTGATTCCATTCAGGTAGTAATCTGCCTTCCTGTTCTTGCCACCAAAGTGGATAACCATTCATTTATCCACATTAAACTGCATCTGCCATGCATCTGCCCACTCACCTAAATTGTCCAGGTCACCCTATAATCCCCTAACATCCTCATCAAATTTCACCCTGCCATCCAGCTTTGTATCATCAGCAAATTTGCTAATGTTATTGCTGATACCATCTTCTATATCATTAACATATATTGTAAAAAGCTGCGGTCCCAGCACGGATCCCTGCGGTACCCCACTGGTCACTGCCTGCCATTCCGAAATGGAGCCGTTTATCACTATACTTTGTTTCCTATCAGCCAACCAATTTTCAATCCAATCTAGTACTTTGCCCCCAATACCATGCGCCCTAATTTTACTCACTAACCTCCTGTGTGGGACCTTATCAAAAGCTTTCTGAAAATCCAGGTACACTACATCTACTGGATCTCCCTCGTCCATCTTCATAGTTACATCCTCAAAAAATTCAAGAAGATTAATCAAGCATGATTTCCCCTTCATAAATCCATGCTGACTCTGTCCTATCCTGTTACTACTATCCAGATGTGCCATAATTTCATCCTTTATAATAGACTCCAGTATCTTTCCCACCACTGAGGTCAGACTAACTGGTCTATAATTTCCTGCTTTCTCTCTCCCACCTTTCTTAAAAAGTGGTATAACATTAGCCACCCTCCAATCCTCAGGAACCGACCCCGAATCTATCGAACTCTGGAAAATAATCACCAACGCATCCACGATTTCCCGAGCCACCTCCTTCAGTACCCTGGGATGTAGACCATCAGGCCCCGGAGACTTATCAACCCTCAGACCTAACAGTCTCTCCAACACCAAATCCTGGCAAATATAAATTCCCTTAAGTTCAGGTCCTTCAGCCAATGTTACCTCAAGGAGATTGCTTGTGTCTTCCCCAGTGAATACAGATCTGAAGTACCCATTTAATTCCTCAGCCATTTCTTTGTTCCCCGTAATATATTCCCCTGTTTCTGTCTTCAAGGGGAGAAAGTGAGGATTGCAGATGCTGGAGATCAGATCTGAAAATGTGTTGCTGGAAAAGCGCAGCAGGTCAGGCAACATCCAAGGATGCTGCCTGAACTGCTGCGCTTTTCCAGCAACACATTTTCAGCTCTGTCTTCAAGGGCCCAATTTTAGTCCTAACCATTTTTTTGCCCTGCACATACCTAAAAAAGCTTTTACTATCCTCCTTTATATTATTGGCCAATTTACCTTCGTACCTCATTTTTCCTCTGTGTATTTCCTTCTTAGTAATCCTCTGTTGCTCTTTAAAAGCTTCCCAGTCCTCAGTTTTCCCACTTATCTTTGCTATGTTATACTTTTTCTCTTTTAACTTTATATGTTTCTTAACTTCCCTCGTCAGCCACGGCCACCCATGCCTCCTCCTAGGATCTTTCTTCCTTTTAGGAATGAACTGATCCTGCAACTTCTGCATTATACCCAGAAATATCTGCCATTGTTCCTCCACTGTCATCCCTGCTAAGGTATTGCACCATTGAACTTTGGCCAGCTCCTCCCTCATAGCTCCATTGTTCCCTTTATTCAACAGAAGTACTGTCACTTCCGACTGTACCCTCTCCCTCTCAAATTGCAGATTGAAGCTTAATGTATTATGGTCACTACTTCCCAATGGCTCCTTCACTTCGAGGTCTCTGACCAATTCTGGTTCGTTACACAATACCAGATCCAGAATTGCCTTCTCCCTGGTCGGCTCCAGCACCAGCTGCTCTAAGAATCCATCTCTGAGGCACTCCACAAAGTCTCTTTCTTGAGGTCCAATACCATCCTGATTCTCCCAGTCTACCTGCATGTTAAAATCCCCCATAACAACTGTAGTAACATCTTTGTGACAGGCCAATTTCAGCTCCTGATTCAACTTACATCCGACATCCAGACTACTGTTTGGGGGCCTGTAGATGACTCCCAAGAGAGTCTTTTTACGCTTAGTATTTCGCAGCTCTATCCACACTGACTCTACATCCCCTGACTCTAGGTCCGCCCGCGCAAGTGACTGAATATCCTCCCTTACCTACATGGCCACCCCACCCCCTCTGCCCATCAGTCTGTCCTTACGATAGCACGTGTAGCCTTGAATATTCATTTCCCAGGCCCTGTCCACTTGAAGCCACGTCTCAGTTATCCCCACAATATCATATCTGCCAATTTCCAAAAGAGCCTTAAGCTCATCCATCTTATGTCTAATGCTTCATGCATTCATGTATAGTATTTTTAATTTGTTACTGCTCTCACCCTTCCCATCAACCCCATTTCACTCAACTTTACAGCATGATCCCTTTCCGAATTTTCTGCCTCATTGATACAGTTGTCTTTCTTGACTTCGCTTGTTCTAACTTTCCCTTCAATTTCCTTTTTAAACATCCAGTTTGTCCCCTCCCCCCCGCTACTTAGTTTAAATGTAGCGGTGCTGCAGTAGAAAAACTGCCTGCCAGAATGCTGGTCCCTAACTTATTAAGGTGCAAACCGTCTCTCTTGTAGAATTTATGCTTACCACAAAATATACCCCAGTGATCCAAGAACTTAAATCCTTGCTTCCTGCACCAGTTCCCCAGCCACATGTTCAAGTCCATTATCTCCCTGTTTCTGGCCACACCAGCCCGAGGAACTGGAAGCAAACCGGAGATAACCACCTTGGACATCCTGCTTTTCAGCCTTCTTCCTAGTTCTCCAAAGTCCCGCTGTAGTATATTCCTCCTTTTCTTCCCGACATCATTTGTGCCGACATGTACCACCACCTCTGGCTCTTCACCCTCGTCCTTGAGGATTTCCTGCACTCTGTCCGCGATGTCTTTCACCCTGGCACCAGGAAGGCAACACACCATCCTTAAATCCCGTCTGCTGCCACAAAAACCCCAATCAGTTCCTCTCACGATGGAGTCCCCTGTTACCACAGCTCTGTGCGATGTCCGACTCTTCCGCTCTGCCTCTGCGCCAACTTTTGATTGACAGACCTGGCCGCCTTGCGAACTGGCAGTGTCATCAGTCTCTACTGTTTCCAAAAGCTTCAACTTGTTCCTGACAGGTACTTCTCCCAGGGTCTCTTGCACCTGTCTCCTCTCTGTCTTCCTCATCGTCTGCTCTCTTCTGGCTTGATTGGTGTAATAACCTCGCTGAAGGTCTTATCCAGAAAGATCTCATTCTCTCGAATGAGCCTAAGGTCCTCGAGTTCTTTCATCAGCGCTGCAATATGCTCTGTCAGTAGTTGAATGTGCACACACTTTCCACACATATACGAGCCAGACACACCAGAGTCATTGACCTCCCACATCAAGCACGTAGTGCACTGAACCAACTGGGCAGTTATGTCTTCACCCTCTTCAACTGTGGCGTAATCACTTCACTCAACCTCCTTGTCAAAGAGTCCTGAGCTGAAGCCTCACTCTTCGATCCAAACTTCCTTAGACCCTCTTTTTGTGGCAAGTCTGTGGACTCTTAATTTAGGTTAGAGGAGGAGGGAGGGAGGGAGACCTTACTTTGTAGGACCTGGGGTTTAGAACTCACCCTCTCTAATAGCAATCACTTACCTTCCCGACCGGCTTTGCGCTCCGCCTGAACTTCCGCCCAGCTCCCGCCGCTCTCTGCTGCGAAAAGTCGGAGGCTTTTAAAGAGAGGTTGATTAGAGTACAGGACAGAGAGGTAGAAATGACAAGATTAGGGAAACATGGATGACAAGTGAAATTGTGAGACTAGCTAAGAGGAAAAAGGATGAGTACATAAGGTCTAGGCGACTGAAGACAGACAAAGCTTTGGAAGAATATCGGGAATGTAGGACTAATGTGAGACGAGGAATTAAAAGGGGTCATGAAATATCTTTAGCAAAGAGGGTAAAGGGAAATCCCGAAGCCTTTTATTCATATATAATGAGCAAGAGAGTAACTAGAGAAAGAGTTGGCCCACTCAAGGATAAAGGGGAAAAGTTATCCGTGGAGTCAATGAGTGAGATTCGAAATGAGTATGTTGCATCAGATATTCACCGAGGAGAGGCACATGACGGACGTTGAGGTTAGGGAGAGATATTTGATTACTCTAGGTCAAGTCGGCATAAGGAAGGAGGAAATGTGTATTCTAAAAGGCATTAAGGTGGACTCGTCCCCAAGTCTGGATCGGATCTATCCAGGTTAATAAGGGAAAAGAGAGAGGAAATAGCTGGAGCCTTAACAGATATCATTGCAGCATCCTTGAACACGGGTGAGGTCCCAGAAGACTGGAGAATTGCTCATGTTATCCCCTTGTTCACGAAGGATAGCAGAGATACTCCAGATAATTATAGACCGGTGAGCCTGATGCCATTGGTAGAGAAGCTGCTGGAAAAAGTACTGAGGGATAGAATCATTCCCATTTGGAAGAAAATGGGCTTATTAGTTTTGTGTGGGGAAGGTCATGTCTTACTAACTTAATAGAATCCTTTGAGGAAGTGACAAAGTTGATTGATGAGGGATGGGCTGTAGATGTCATATACATGGACTTCAGTAAGGAGTTTGATAAGGTTCCCCAGAGTAGGCTGATAGAGAAAGTGAAGTTGCATAGGGTCCAGGGTATACTAGCCAGATGGACAGAGAACTGGCTGGGCAACAGGAGACAGAGAGTAGTAGTGAAAGAGAGTTTCTCAAAATGGAGACCTGTGACCACTGGTATGCCAAGGGATCCATGCTGGGACCACTGTTGTTTGTGATATACTTAAATGATCTGGAGGAAGGTATAGATGGCCTGATTAGCAAGTTTGTTGTTGACACTAAGATTGGTGGGGTAGCAGATAGTGAAGGGGACTATCAGAGAATATACCAGAATATGGATAGATTGGAGAGTTGGGTAGAGAAATGGCAGATGGAGTTCAATCCAGGCAAATGTGAAGTAATGCATTTTGGAAGATCCAGTTCAAGAGTGAACTACAGTGGAACCTTGATTATCCGAATATCAATTATCCGAATATCGGATTATCCGAAGGAGATCTTGAGGTCACGACATTATATCAAAGACGTGTTTCCAACACTGATCGTGTCTTTTGTTTACTGTGATTAAAAGTGAACTCAATGCTACTGAGAACAGTCCTGGATTGATGGGAGCACAGGTACTGTCTCTAAATGACTGACTTCCCACCCCCCTCTCTCTCCTCCCACACTTTCCCTGGAGTTTTATATAAGGGTTAACCCTAAACTCTCCTTCCCCAGATAATCTCTCCAACATTGTCCAGAACAGGGCAAAGGTGGAACCTGTCAAAACGTTGCTGTAAAAAGGTGTGTGTGTGTCTGTGTGGGTGTGTGTCTGTATCTGTGTCGCTGTGTGTGTGTGTGTGTGTGTGTGTGTATCTGTGTGTGTCTGTATCTGTGTGTGTGTGTATCTGTGTGTGTGTGTCTGTATCTGTGTGTGTGTGTACGCACGCGCGTGTGCTATTTGTAGACTCACCCCCCAAAAGGCAGTAGCAGCAGCAGCAATCTTGTTGTTGGTGTCCAGTCTGGCTGCCCCGGAGTAGGGTCAGAAATGGACGGGGGGGAGGGGAGAGCGCACAGTGGAGTGGGGGCAGACGGGGGGGGCAGTGTCAGACAAGATTGGGGAGTGGATGGGCGCGTGGGCGGGGGCCGTGTTAGTGGGCGGGTGGGGGATGGTGTTGGATGGAGTTTGGGGTCGGTGCTGGACAGGGTTGGGTGGGGACGGGACGGTAGAGGTGTTGGGGGCGGGTAGAGGGGTTGGTGTTGGATGGGTGCAGGGGAGAGGCGGGCGGACGGTGCTGGATGGGGTTTGGGGTGGGCAGGCGGTGGGGACTCCTGCACAGTGTGCTGCTACCTAGTCTGAACAGGGAGCAGACTTTACAGAAAATTCTGAGCCCCAGAGGAAAGGCATTGAATCGATGAAACGAATATCTGAACGAAATAGTGCCCGCCCATCTCGTTCGGATAATTGAGATTCCCCTGTATACAATAAATGGAAAAGCCCTAGGGAAGATTGATATACAGAGAGACCTGGGTGTTCAGGTCCATTGTACCCTGAAGGTGGAGAAAGTGAGGACTGCAGATGATGGAGATCAGAGCTGAAAGTGTGTTGCTGGAAAAGCGCAGCAGGTCAGGCAGCATCCAAGGAACAGGAGAATTGACGTTTCGGGCATAAGCCCTTCTTCAGGAATGAAGGTGGCAATGCAGATCGATAGACTGGACAAGAAGGCATACGGCATGTTTTCCTTCATCGGAAGGGGTATTGAGTACAAGAGTTGGCAGGTCATGTTACAGTTGTATAAGATTTTGGTTCAGACACATTTGGAATATTGCTTACAGTTCTGGTTGCCACATTACCAAAAGGATGTGGATGCTTTGGAGAGGGTGCAGAGGAGGGTCATCAGGATGTTGCCTGCTATGGAGGGCGCTAGCTATGAAGAGAGGTTGAATAGATTAGGATTATTTTCATTAGAAAGACAAAAGTTGAGGGGGAACTAATTGAGATCCATAAAATCATGAGAGGTATCAACAGGGTGGAATAGCAAGAAGCTTTTTCCCAGAGAGGGGGACTCAATTACTAGGGGTCATGAGTTCAAAGTGAGAGAGGAAAGGTTTAAGGGAGATATATGTAGAAAGTTCTTTACGTAGAGGGTGGTGGGTGTCTGGCACACGTTCCAGCGCAGTACAAGCCCTTCTTCCCTCGATGTTGCGTCCACATGTGAAACCAATCTGGAGCCCATCTAACCTACACTATTCCATTTTCATGCATATATTTATTCACTGACCATTTAAATGCCCTTAAAGTTGACAAATCTACTACTGTTGCAGGCAGTGTGTTCCACACCCTTACTACTCTCTGAGTAAAGAAACTACCTCTGACATCTGTCTTATATCTATCACCTTTCAACTTAAAGCTATATCCCCTCATGCTAGCCATCACAATCCGAGGAAAAAGGCTCTCACTGTCCAAACTATCTAACCCTCTGATTATCTTTTCTGTCTCAATTGAGCCACCTTTGAACCTTCTTCTCTCTAATGAAAACAGCCTCAGTTCCCTCAGCCTTTCCTTGTAAGACCTTCCCTGCATAACAGGCAAAATCCTAGTAAATCTTCTCTGAACCCTTTCCAAAGCTTCCACATCCTTACTTTAGTGCGGTGACCAGAACTGTACGCAACGTTCCAAGTGTGGCTGCACCAGAGTTTTGTACAGCTGCAGCATGACCTCATGGCTCTGAGACCTAGTCCTTCCACTGATAAAAGCTAACACATTGTATGCCTTATTAGCAACCCTATCAACCTGGATGGCAACTTACAGGAATCTATGTACATGGACACTGAGATCTCTCTGCTCATCTACACTACCAAGAATCTTACCATTAGCCTAGTACTCTTTATTCCTGTTGCTCCTTCCAAAGTGAATCACCTCACATTTTTCCACATTAAACTCCATTTGCCACCTCTCAGCCCAGCCTTGCAGCTTATCTCTGTCCATCTGCAACCTGCAAATTCTTTCAGCACTATCCACAACTCCACCAACCTTTGCATCACCTGCAAATTTACTAACCCATCCTACTATGCCCTCATCTAGGTCATTCATAAGAATGACAAACAGCAGTGGCCCCAAAACAGATCCCTGTGGTACACAACAAGTAACTGAACTCCAGGATGAACATTTCCCATCAGCCACCACCCTCTGTCTTCTTTCTGATCCACACCGCTAAATCACCCTCAATCCCATGCCTCCATATTTTGTGCAATAGCCTACTGTGGGGAACCTTATCAAACACCTTACTGAAATCCATGTACACGACACTAACCACTTTACCTTCATCCATCTGTTTGGTCACCATCTCAAAGAACTTAATAAGGTTTGTGAGGTATGACCTATTCTTCACAAAACTGTGTTGACTATCCCTAATCAACTTATTTCTCTCTAGATGATTATAAATCCTATCTCTTATAATCTTTTCCAACACAACCGAAGTAAGGCTCACTGGTCTCTAATTACCAGGATTGTCTCTACTCCCCTTCTTGAACAAGAAGACAGCATTTGCTATCCTCCAGTCTTCTGGCACTTTTCTTGTAGACAATGACGACATAAAGATCAAATCCAAAGGCTCTGCAATCTCCTCTCTGGCTTCCCAGAGAATCCGATGATAAATCCCATTCAGAACATTATCTATTTTCACACTTTCCAGAATTGCTGACACCTCCTCCTTGTGAACCTCAATCCTGTCTAGTCTAGTAGCCTGTATCGCAGTATTCTCCTCAACAACATTGCCTTTTCCCAGTGTGAATACTGACAAAAAATATTCATTTAGCACTTCCCTTATCTCCTCAGACTCCACACACAACTTCCCGTTACTATCCTTGATTGGCCCTAATCTTTCTTTAGGTCATTCTTTTATTCCTGATATACCTATAGCAGGCCTTAGGGTATTCTTTGATCCTATCTGCCAATAACTTCTCATGTCCCCTCCTGGCTCTTCTTAGCTCTTTCGTTAGGTCTTTCCTGGCTAACTTGTAACTCAAGAGCCCGAACTGAGCCTCATCCTAACAAAAGCCTTCTTCTTCCTCTTGACAAGAGCTTCAACTTCTTTTGTAAACCACAGCTCCCTCGCTTGACCATTCCCACCTGTCAGGTACAAATATTCCTCCTTAACCTCTACATGATGATTGTCATTATGGAAGAGACCCCAGCTCATTGTACATATGTTGGTTCTCAGAAAGAGTTATCCAAATTAGGCCCCACATACTTTCGCTAAAAAACTGATAATTTTTTTACTACATCTAGAGTACAAACAATTCTCTTTTGAAAGTTACTTCCATCCATCACCTTAATAGGCATCACATTCCAGATCATGACAGATGCATTAATAAAAATTTCCACCCTCCCTCTCAAATTCATTTGCAATAGCCTGACATCGTTTGCTCCATCTAGGTCAGACAATCTATGTCAAAATTTAAGAATGATTAAAGATTTAAAACAAAGCTGTTAAGTCCAACAAGCTAGTCCCTCATGTAGAGATCAGTTCCCTCTCTTTGTCATCACCATAATCCCTTAGCCCCTTCTCCAGCTCCAGAAATGCATCTAATTATCTCTTGATACATCAACACTGTGCATCCAGCTGTTTCTACTTGTCTAGTGCTTTTTCTGTCTGTGTCTGCTCTGGCTCAGATAGTGATACCCTCAGCCAGAAGTTGTGTTTTCAAGCCTTTCCCTCTCTGTGAACTTGTACAAATAAACAAACAACAACACTAGCACTCCAAGTGAATGCCTTATTTGAAGGTGCCATCTCCAAGGTGTGATGTGAGCCAAAGCCCTTTCACTGGTGGTCATCAAGCATGCCTATTTTGAAACAAAAGCAGAAATTGCTAGAGAAACTCAGCATCTGTGTGAAGAAAACAGAGTAAACGCTTTGAGTCTGGTACCTCTTCATACCAATGGAGTTTTCTTCCCATGTCCTGGCCAATGTTTACCTCTCAACCAATACCATTGAATAACAGAACACTTGGTCATTATCAAGCTGCAGTTTAAGAAAAAGTGCAGCGCACAGATTGGCTGCTGCATTTTCCTTCTTACAAAGTGAGCACTCTTCCAATGTGTTTGAATGTACTCTGGTGGTGAAAGGTACTTTGTAGATTCAAGCCTTTGTTTCAGTGAAATAATTTGATCTCCATCAAAAATGTTTTAAATTAACCCGTTCACACATGTTATCGTACACATTTGGAGTAAATGGGACTGAAACCCACTTTATCGAGACCAGAGAGAGGAACACTGCCACTAGATCTTTGAGCAGAGCATTGTATTTACAGTAAGTACCTAACATTTACCAGTCCTGGAAATGTTAATCTGCCTCAGCATTCATTACCCAACCCTAATTATGTTTGAGAAAGTGGTGGAGAACTGCCTTCTTCAAATGCTACAGTCCTTTAAACCCACAATGCTGTTTGGGAGGGAGATCCAGGGTTTTGACTCAGTGACACTGAAGGAACAACAATATATTTTCAGGTTTAAAGTCACAAACAGTCATGAAATCATACAGCAGAGAAACAGGCCATTCAACCCATCATGTCTATGCTGACCAACAAACACCAAACTATTGGCTTTACGCAGGGGAGGTCTTGTCTCATAAACTTGATTGAGTTTTTTTGAGAAAGAAAACGAAGATAAGTGGGTGAGGGTGGGGCAGTGGATGTTGGCTACACGGACTTTACTAAAGTATTTGACAATGTCCCCCATGGTAGGCTGGTTCAGAAGATTAAGTCACATTGGATACATAGTGAGTTGGCAAGTTAGATACAAAATTGGCTTGGTCATAGAAGACAGGGGGTAGTTGTGAAGGGGTGTTTTACTGACTGGAGGTCTGCAACTAGTGGTGTTTGTGAAGATCAGTGTGGAGACTTCTGTTATTTGTAATATATGTATAAATGATTTGAATGAAAATGGTGGTGGTCTGATTATTATGTTTGCAGACAACATGAAAATTGGTGGAGTTGTGGATAGTACGGAAGGTTATCAAAGAATACACCAGGATGTAGATCAGTTGGAAACTGGACAGAAAAATGGCAGATGGACTTTAATCTGGTCAAGTGTGAGATGATGCATTTTGGGAGGCGAAATCAAGAGGAAAGTATCCAGTAAATGGCAGGACTTTTAGGAGCATTGATATCCAGTGGGGCATAAGTCCATAGCTCTCTGAAAGTGGCAACACAGATGGAAAAGATGATAAAGAAGGCATATGACATTCTTCCCTTCCTCAGTCAGGGCATTGAGTATAAAAGTTCACAAGTCATGTTGTAGCTGTATAAGACTTTGATCAGGCCACATTTGAAGTATTGCGTGCAGTTCTGGTCACCATATTATAGGAAGGGTATGGAAACTTTGGAGAGGATGCAAAATAAGTTTATCATGATGTGTCTAGACTGGAGAGTTTTAGCAAAAGGAAAATTTGTACAAACCTGTATTATTTTTGCTAGAACATCACAGGCTGAGGGATGATTTAATTTGATTTGATATATTGTCATGTGTGCCTAAGTATAGTTAAAAGCTTTGTTTGTGAACAGTACAGGCAGATCATAGTAAGCAAGGACATACAGGTCATAGGCCGAAGAAAAACACCTGGACAGAATAAGGCATACAGGTTACACCACATAAGACGTGCGCTAGGCAAGATTAGCATTAACAAGATCAGCATTACTTTAAGTGAGAGAGTCCATTCATCAGTCGAATAAAACTGGGGAGAAGCTGTTCTTGAACCTGTTTCTGTATCTTCTGCCTCACAAAGAGGTTGTAGGAGATCATTACTGGGATGTGATGGGTCTTTGATGATGTTGGCAGCCTTTCTGTGGTTGTGAACCATTTAAATGGAGTCCATGGATGGAAGGTTGGCTTCTGTGATGATCAGGGCCGTGCCACCACCTTCTACAGTTTCTTATGGTCCTGGGCAGAGCGGTTGTCATACAAGGCTATTATGCATCCAGACAGTATGCTCTCAATGGTGCATCTTTCACACACATACACACACACATGCACACCTGTAGGATGATTTTTCATTTGCAAATTTGTACTTCCAGATACATTCAACTTTGTTCAATAAGCATACAATCTGTACGCAGTCAGTCCATGTGACTATTTATAAATTCCTACTTTGGAAATAGAATCAGTCTGACTCAAGGTTGGGATACAGCCAGACTCTAACCCACACCTTTATTGGATGAGCTGAGATGTCACCTTTTTTTTTGTAAAACCTTAAGTTATCTCAGGAATGTGACTTGAAAGAAGTTCTAGGATTTACATATTAATCAATCAAAACCTGCATCCCCATTTTAAGTGATAAAATATCTAACAGAAATCTAGGTTTGTTCAATACATCACATCAGTTATATGACACTTTGATCTTTTAGTATAAATTCTGTGTCCTACGATCCTGCCCCACTAGCTACCTGACAAAAGATCAGCGCTCTGAAAGCTTGTACTTCCAATAAACCTGTTGATCTATAACCTGGCATTATGCGATTTTTAACTCTACCCTTATTAGACCTCCCATTGTACTTATCATAATTACATTCCCTCTGCCATTATTCTGTCCAATTTCCCAGCTTATCAATATCAGACAGTAACCTGAGACCATCCTCCTCACTATCAACAATATCCCAATTGTTGTGTCTCTGCAAACTTATTAATTATATCTTCCACATCTGATTTGTTAATGTACATAACAAACAGCAACGATCCCAGTTCCAATCCTTGTGATACACAGCTGGTCACAAGCTTCCAATCACAAAAATAATCACCATTACCCTTTACCTCGTATTTGCAAACCAATTTTGGATCCAGTTTGCCAATTTGCCTTGGATCCCATGGATTCATATGTTTTGGACCAGCCTTCTGTGTGGGAAATTGTCAAAGGCATTGTTAAAGTAAACCACATGAACTGCACTATCCTCATCAATATATGTACTTGCCTTTTCAATAGCTCAATTAAATTTGTCAGGCAGGATCTCTCTCTAACAAATCTGGGCTGACTATCCCTGATCAGCCCTTGCTTTTCCAAATATTGTTTAATCTTGTCGTTCAGAATTTCTTCCTACCTTTGACGTCAGTCCAACTGGTCTGTAATTAATTGTCCTATTCCTGTTTCCCTTCCTGAGCAAAGGAAACTACACAAAGTATCCTCCAATATCTGACACTTCATCTGTGGCCAGCTAAGCATTAACAATCTCTTGTTGTATGGTTGATCCAATTTAGTTTCTGGTCAATTGTAATCCCCAGGATGTTGATAGTGGGGGATTCAGTTCTGGTATTACCATTTGAATGTTAGATTCTCTCTTGTTGGAGATGGTCATTGCCTGGCAGTTGTGTGGTGCAGATGGCATTTTTCAACATAAGCCAGGACTTTGCACAGAAATTGGTGCATTTTGGCATGGACTGCTTCAGCAGCTGAGGAGTCACAAATGGTGCTGATCATGGTACAATCATTGACAAACATCCCTAATTCTGGCCTTATAATGGAGGGAAAGTCATTGAAGCAGCTGAAGATGGTTGGGCTGAGGACACTATCCTGAAGAACTCTTGCAGATATGTCCTGGAGCTGAGATGACCAACCTCCAACAAACACAACCACCTTCCTATGTGCCAGGTATGACTCTAATCAGCAAGAGTTTTATCATGGTAAAAACAATGACTGCAGATGCTGGAAACCAGATTCTGGATCAATGGTGCTGGAAGAGCACAGCAATTCAGGCAGCATCCGAGGAGTCCTTTTACCTTGATGTCACTTTTACCTCACCTTCATCTCTGGAATTCAGTTCTTTTGTTCCTGTTTGGACCAAGGCTATAGTGAGGTCAGGAGCTGAGTGGCCCTGATGGAACACAAACCGAGCATCAGTGAGCAGGTTATTGTTGAGCAAGTGCTACTTGATAGCACTGTGAATGACATCTCCCATTAATTACATGGACAATTTTCCACATTGGTGGGTAGATGCCAGCTTTGCAACTGTACTGGAACACTAATTATCTAAACTGCATTTTTATAAACTCTTTCACTGTCCTTTGGTGTCCATGACATTAATTGAAACTCAGATGCAATGGCAGATCTACTGCACGATAATAGCTCTCAGACGATAATCTTTCAAAAGGTCTAAAGTCATTCAGCTGGTATTTTCCCTTTGTTTCTATGAAATGAGAGAGCTCGGTATTTGTGAGCAGAGATTCTGATTCTGAGATCCTTCAGCGGTGTAAGAGGAATGGGGTTAGCACGGAGGCAGATTAGGTCAGGAGCAATGAATTTGAGGAAAAGGGAAGTGGGTCCAATGCAGGCATAGATGTTGTCCAGCGTGGGCTGGTATTATTGAGTTTCAGGCAGAGAGAGGGAGGCTGGTTTCAGATCAGGGGCTTTTTTCTTTGTTCTCTTGTGGGACGTGGTTGCCACTGGCTGGGCTAGCACTTATTGCTCATCCTTACTTGCCCTTGAGAAGGTGTTGGTGAGCTGCCTTCTTGAACTGCGGCAGTCTACCTTCTATAGCTTGATCAACAATGCCACTAAGGAGAGGATTTCGGGATTTTCACTCAGCAACAGTTAAGGAAGGAAACAGTGAAGATTCCTGATGAATGGCTCCTGCCCGAAATGTCGATTTTCCTGCGCCTCGGATGCTGCCTGACCTGCTGTGCTTTTCCAGCATCACTCTAACCTTGACAGTGAAGGAACATTGATATATTTCCAAGTCATAGAGTCATACAGCACAGAAACAGATCCTTCAGTCCAACTCATGCATGCTAACCAGGTTTCCCAAACTAAACTAGTCCCATTTTCTTGCATTTGTCCTCTATCCCACTAAACCTTTCCTATTTATAGACCTGTCGAAATGTCTTTTAAATGTTGTAACTGTATCTGCATCTACCATCTCCTGTGGCAGCTCATTCCAAATACAGGATGCACTCTGTGTGAAAATGTTGCCCTTCAGGTCTCTTTCAAATATTTCCTCTCTCACCTTAAAATCTTAAGCTGGAATTACATCTATCCCGGTATTTGGAAAGTATTCCTGACTTGACTATTGTTGATAGTGATCAGACATTGGGGTGACAAGAGGTGAGTTAAACACCAGAGAATTCCTTGCCTCTGACCAGCTTGTGTAGCCACAGTATGGAGCATTTGTATGACTGGTCCAGTTGAGTTTCTGGCCAATAGTAACCCCAGGATGTTGATAGTGAGAAATTCAGCAACTGTATTACCTTTGAATGTTATGGGGCGCAAGCTAGATTCTCTCTTGTTGGAGATAGCAATTGCCTGGCACTTGTGTGGCACAAATGTCACTTTTCAGTTATCAGCCCAAATCTGGATGTTGTTTGGATCATGCTGCTTATGGACATAGGCCACTTCAGTATCTGAAGAATTACAAATGGTGCCGTACATTGTGAAATCAGCAGAGAACACCCCATTCTGCCCTTTTGATGGAGGGGAGATCGAAGCAGCTGAAGATGGTTGGGATTGGGATATTACTCTGAGGAAATACTGCAGTGATGTCTTGGGATGTCCAACAGCCACAACCCATCTTTCTTTGTGCCATATGTAACACAAATCAGCACCCCTTATTTTCCAGAGACTTCTGTTTTGTTTAGGCTACTGAATTCCAAACTTGATCAAAAGCAGATTTGATGCATAGGGCAGCCACTCTTACCTCCCCTCTAGGGTTCAACACTTTTGTCTCTGAGTGGACCAAGTCTCTAATGAGGTCAAGAGTTTACTACCCTTGCAGGAAATTAAACTGAACATTTTATTCCTTTGCAGTCGCCGTTTGATAGCACTCTCATCACTTTACTGATGAACGAGAATAGACTGATGGACCGGTAATTGACTAGGTTGGATTTGTGTTGTTTTTTGTGCACAGGGACATACCTGGATAACTTTCCACATTGTCAGGTGTATATCTTGGCTAGGAATATGGCAAGTTCTGGAGGACATGTGTTCAGTACTAATGCCAAAATGCTTTTGACAACATCCCACGTTTGAGACTGATAAAGAAGGTAAGAGCACATGCAATCCAGGGTAACTTGGCAAGTTGAATCCAAAATTGGCTTTGTGGTAGGAGGTGGAAGGCTGTTGGTGTGAATAGAGGCCATTGTCCAATGGTATTGCACAGAGATTAATGGTGGGTCCCTTATTGTCTGTGATGGACATAAACAATGTAGATGAGAGTGTGGGGAAGATAACTCAGTTTGTAGATGACAGAAAGATTGGCCAAATGGTTGATGGTGTGGAAGAAGGTCTTAGGTTACAGGAGGATATAAATGGATTGGTCAGATGGTGTTAGTGATAGATCAGTGGCAGATGAAATTTAATCCTGAAAAGTGTGAGATGATGCATTTTGGCAGAGGGAATAAGACAAAGGAGTACTTAATGAATGGTAGGATATTAAACAGCTCAGAGGATCAGAAGGATCTTGAGGTGTTTGTCCAAAAATCCCCAAATGTGGTAAAGCTAGATAATAGGGTAGTTAAGAAGGCAGATGGCCACTGGTGGAACAGATTGTCAGAGTAAGGAAGTTATATTGGAGTTGTACAGAAATTTGTTTAGGCCATAGTGGAGTACTGTGTGTCGCTCTGGTCTCCACACTACAGGAAGGATGTGATTGCATGGGGGGGGAGGGGGGAGCGCAGAGGAGATTCACCAGGACATTGCTTGGGATGGAGCAATTTAGCTATGAAGAGAGGTTGGATAAGCTTAGTTAGTTTTCTTCGGAGCAGGGAAGGCTGAGGGGGGGATCTGAGGGGAGATCTGACTGAGGGGCACGGAAAGGACAAATAGAGTGTGGCTGTTCTCCCTATTCAAAGGATCAATAATAAGGGGTCATCATTTTAAGGTGAAAGGCAGAAGGTTTAGAGGGGATTTGAGGAAAGCATTTTTCACCCAGAAAGTGATGGAGGTCTGAAATGCACTGTCTGGGTGGGTAGCTGGGGCAAATAACCTCACAGCTTTTAAAAAGTATTTGGATGAGCTCTTGAAATGTCATAACATTTGTGGTTATGCTGGGCCATGGGGTTACTGTTACTAAATACAATTGTGCCTCAGATGGCCCAAAGCTTCCCAAGGTTGCCCAGGTTGGAGTTACCAAATCTGTTCGAACTTTGTCCCTTTTAGCACAGTGGTAGTGCCGCACAACACAACGGAGGGTATTCTCAAAAAGGACTGTGCAGTGGTCACTGCAATCGATACTGTCATTGTCAGATGCATCTTCAGCAGGCAGATTGGTGAGGATGAAGTCAACTAGATTTTTCCCCTCTTGTTGGTTCCCTCAACATCTGCCACAATCCCAGTCTAGCCGCAATGTCAACTAGCTCAATCAATAGAGGCACTGTCGGTGGTAGATTTTGAATGTCCCTATTTAGAGTACATTCAGTGCCTTTGTCACCCTCAGTGCTTCCTCTAAATGCTGTTCAACATGGAGCATACGTAGTAACCAGCAGGAAGTTTCCTTGTCTATGTTTGTCCTGATGCCATGTGAATTCATGGTGCTCGGAGTCAATGTAGAGGATTCTCAGTGCAATTTCTTCTGGTCTGAGTATTACTGCACTGCCAACCTTAGACTACCTACAGTGTGTAAAGAGGCCCTTCAGCCCAACAAGTCCACACCGACCCACCGAAGAGAAACACCCCCCCTATATTTACCCCTGACTAATCCACCTTACACTATGGGCAATTTAGCATGGCCAATTCACCTAAGCTGCACATCTTTGGACTGTGGGAGGAAACCAGTGCACCCGGAGGAAACCCACACAGACGCGGGGAGAATGTGCAAACTCCACACAGACAGTTGCCCGAGGCGGGAATTGAACCCGGGTCCCTGGCGCTGTGAGGCCGCAGTGCTAACCACTGTGCCACCATGTCGTTCTGGTGGGACAGGACATATCCTAGCATGGTGATGGTGTGTTGTCTGAGACATTATCTGTAAGGTATAATCCCATGAGGATGGCTATTTCAGGCTGTTGCTTGACTAGTCTGTAGGACAGCTCTCCCATTTTTGACACTAGTCCTCAGATGTCAGTAAGGAAGTCTTTGCAGGGTTGATCGTGTCTGCTTGTACCATCACTGTTTCCGGTGCCTGTGTTGATGCTGAGTGGTTCATCTGGTTTCCCTCAATTTTTTTTAGGCTTTGTAGTGTTTTGATACAACTTTGTGGCTTGCCAGACCATTTCAGAGAGCAGAGCTTACTGTGGGTCTGGAGTCACATGTTAGCAAGATCAGGTGAACACAACAAACTTTTAGCCCAATAGACATTAATGAACCAGTTGGCTTTTTACAACAATGGACAAGTGCTTCATGGTTGAAATCAGGCTAGCTTTTAATTTCAGATTCTTACTGAATTCAAATTTTGCCATCAGGTGGGATTCTGGTAACCCCAGAATATTTACTGAGAGTTCTGGTTTGCTCATTCAGTAACATTACCATTACACAATCACCTCTCCACTTGTGGTCAATGGTGTTGACTACAGGTGATTCATCAATGACAATGTCATTGTATGCCGATTGGCAATGGTTAGATTGTCTCTTGTTGGAGATGGCCATTACCTGGAACTTGTGTAGCATGGATTTTACTTGTCACTTGACAACCTAAACCTGGACATTGTCCAGGTCTTGTTGCATTTGAAATTGGACTGCTTCAGTATCTGATGAATTGAAAATGGTGCCAAACATTGTACAATCTTAAACAAACATCTCCACTTCTGACCTTAGGATGGAAGGAAGATGATTGATGAAGCCATTGAAGATAGTTCGGCCTAGCACACCTCTGACTTAAAAATATTTGATAACCCTGCCTCCATCCCCATCTGGGGAAGAGAACAGGTTTCTCCCTCTCACTCTGAATCAGTCAATGTTACATTGCAACCTTCTGTTCCCATCTTCATGACTGACTGTCTCACTTAATGTCACCAAGCTTGCTACCATTACTGCAATCTTGGTCCCATCATGAGTTAGCATCTTCACAAGCAAGGGGAGAAAGGGAAGAGAATGGGCCAAACTTAAAAACAAGAAGTTCTCTTTAAGAAAAGATAAAATAGCAAGCGCAAACAGGGGAAATTATGCTTCCTTTATCTGGCAACTTTCTCTTTTGGCAGCTATCTCAATACCCGGCTCACTTTTTGTCTTCTAACCGTGTCTAATGCTAGGTTATTTGGCTCGACTCTTTCATTTGCTTCGCCTCATCTCTAATAGACTGGTTAATGTTGCGAGGAAGTGCTTCTTTCCCCTTGATCGGTGGCACTTGTGAAGCAACATAAAAGACTTCACATGGGAGATATTAGTCAAAACAAAGTCTTGCTCCCGTTATCTGAAGAGGAAAAACATGTCCCAAGTATTTGGTGACTAAGGACTCAGGCTGATTGTCTCTGCACCTGGACTCTATTTCTTGGCACTTACGTGCATGCAGTGAGTGAGAGCACGAGATTAATTCCTCCCTGCATCATTAAGCACTGACAAAGCGAGGAATCAGAGCAACGAGCCAAATGAACTGGAATCAGTGATAGTTGAATAGCAAAGAGAGCGTAAAACACTAAAGAGTGTGGACAGAAAGCTAAAGCCATCAAACAAGATACAAAGTCATCCTGGTCATCAGCACAAATCAGGCGATGGTGCACCCTTAATGCTTGCCTGGTTTTCTTTCCCAATATATAGAAAAGGTCGGTAGACGGCCTGACTGCTCTCTGTCTCAGCTTCGACCCTCATCATGCCTTCATCACCTCAATAGTATAGGAGAGTAATTTATTAGATTAGATTCCCTACAGTGTGGAAACAGGCCCTTCGGCCCAACCAGTCCACACTGACCCTCTGAAGAGCAACCCACCCAGACCCATTCCCCTACATTCACCCCTGACCAATGCACCTAACACTATGGGTAATTTAGAACATAGAACATAGAATATTACAGCGCAGTACAGGCCCTTCGGCCCTCGATGTTGCGCCGACCTGTCATAACAATCTGAAGCCCATCCCACCTACACTATTCCATGTACGTCCATATGCTTGTCCAATGACGACTTAAATGTACTTAAAGTTGGCGAATCTACTACCATTGCAGGCAAAGCATTCCATACCCTTACTACTCTCTGAGTAAAGAAACTACCTCTGACATCTGTCCTATATCTACCATCCCTCAATTTAAAGCTATGCCCCCTCGTGCTCACCGTCACCATACTTGGTAAAAGGCTCTCCCCGTCCACCCTATCTAACCCTCTGATTATCTTATATGTCTTTATTAAGTCACCTCTCAACCTTCGTCTCTCTAAGGAAACAGCCTCAAGTCCCTCAGCCTTTCATCGTAAGACCTTCTCTCCATACCAGGCAACATCCTAGTAAATCTTCTCTATACCCTTTCCAAAGCTTCCACATCCTTCTTATAATTCGGTGACCAGAACTGTACACAATACTCCAAGTGCGGCTGCACCAGAGTTTTGTACAGCTGTAGCATAACCTCATGGTTCCGGAACTCGATCCCTTTATTAATAAAAGCTAAAACACTGTATGTCTTCTTAACAACCCTGTCAACATGTGTGGCAACTTTCAAGGATCTGTGTACCTGGACACCGAGATCTCTCTGCTCATCTACACTACCAAGAATCTTACCATTAGCCCAGTACTTTGCATTCCGGTTACTCCGACCAAAGTGAATCACCTCACACTTGTCCGCATTAAACTCCATTTGCCACCTCTCTGCCCATCTCTGCAGCTTATCTATGTCTCTCTGTAACCTACAACATCTTTCGTCACTATCCACAACTCCACCGACCTTAGTGTTATCTGCAAATTTACTGACCCACCCTTCTACGCCCTCATCCAGGTCGTTTATAAAAATGACGAACAGCAGTGGACCTAACACTGACCCTTGATGAACATTTCCCATCGACCACCACCCTCAGTCTTCTTTCAACAAGCCAATTACTGATCCAAACTGCTATTACTCCCACATTAGCATGGCCAATTCACCTGACCTGCATATCTTTGGACTGTGGGAGGAAACCGGGGCACTCGGAGGAAACCCACGCAGACACGGGGAGAATGTGCAAATTCCACACAGACAGTTGCTTGAGGCTGGAATTGAACCTGGGTCCCTGGCACTGTGAGGCAGCAGTGCTAACCACTGAGCCACCATGCATTTCTGAAAACACTGTAAAGTGTGAATAAGTCACCATAATTAATCCAGTGCCCGGTTAATTACATAAATTATTTTTTTAAAATGCGAAGTTAAGACAACTTTCACTTTTTGTTCCAATCATGACTTCTTGATTTCACAAGTGGCTACAGGACACTCCTTACCCTCACAGCGGCCAAAGCTGTCCCTGAGGTCACAACAGCAAGAAGGTAGCAGGCTGAAGCAGCCCCCTCCACTGATGACCAGACTCAGAATGTCACCTCTGCCAAAGCCTCCTCATTACTGCTGATACTCCAGCCGCCGCTATAGTCTAGACACTGTCCCAGCTCTCAAGGAGTGGGCCCATCTCAACTTTCGAGAATCACTTGACCTAACTCCCAAGGATGGAGGGATCATTCACTCCACTGCTTTTGCAAATGCCGCTGAAACGTCGAAGGAGAGGAACGGACCGTGATCCGTTGACACTGGAACAGATGCTAATACCTGGATTGCTATGGCCACGAGTTATAGACCGGATCCACTGCCCAACGGCTCCCCGCAAACTCTCTCCACCATCACAGGAAGAACAAAACATGAATATTATTCAAAAGTTGAATGAAGAAAAATAAAACTTAAAAAAAACGGGTGCGGAATGGTCGTGCGAGAGGGAACGGATGAGCCAGGAGCCCGAACACCTCCTACTCTGCTTCCTCCGCCATCTTGAAATGAAAAAGACTTAACAATTCGAATGCTCTTCGGATTGGACTCCCTACCTCAATAAATTTTAGATCAACAAAAATCTCTATTGCCTATGACTTAATTTGCACCATCACCCGGTCATCTGTTGCCTGAGTGCTCGATGAACTGCAATGCCTCTTCATCAATCAACACCTTGATTTCATATCTTGTACCCTATCAAATCTCTTGTTGGCCTCACCCTTCACTATCTCCTCTCCTTTATACCCACAACTCTCTGAGATATTTGTGCTTCTCTAACTGGGGCCCATGGAATTTCCTGCAATGCATTCGCTCTACCAATAGTGTCCACACCTTCACTTGCCTCGGCCCCAAGCTCTGAGGTTTCTCTTCTAACCATCTACACCTCATTTTCCTCCTTTGAGACACTCTCAAAATCTGACCTTATTGAGCTTTTGGTTATCTGATCAAATAGTTGCTTACATTTCTCTAGCGTGTCTTGGAATTGTATATTACATTCATTTTTAAAATTTACTCACTGGATGTGCTGTCGGGGCCAATGTTTATTGCCCGTCTCTAGTCACACTAATAATTTGTTGTTGTTGTTGATGTAGGGTTAAGTAGAAATAAAGTGTCAAACTGGTAAAGCTTGAAAACCGAACTCCTTGCGTGCCAAACGGTCTGAGTAGAAAGCGATTGATAACTAAGCAATTCCAAAACCAATGGACCAGACCTAAGATCTGCAGCCCTGCTACACCCAGTCATGAATGGTGGTAGAAAGCTAAATAACTGACTAGAGGAGGAGATTTCTCAAGCACCCCCATCCTCAAAAATGGGAGAGCCCAGTGCATCAATGAATAAGATATGGCTGAAGCAGTCACATCCAGAATTGCTGACTGGATGATCCATCTCAGCTTCCTCTGGAGGTCTCCAGCATCAGGGATGCCTGACTCCAACCAAATAGTTTCAGTCCACATGATATAAAGAAATGGTTGAAGACAATGGGTATAGCAAGGGCAATGGACCCTGATAATATTCTGACAATGGTACTGAGGAATTTTGCTCTAGAGTTTGCTGCTGCCAGTACAGTTACAGCACTGGCATCTACCCAACTATGTTAAAAATTGACCATGCACTTCCTGTATGCAAAAAGCAGATCAAATCCAACCTGGCCAATTACCTCCCCAGCAATAACTTGCTCAGTGACACCCAATTTGGGTTTGACCAGGGCCCACTCAGCTCCTGAGCTCAGTACAACCTTGTACAACAAAAGAACTGATTTACAGAGGTGAGGTGAGAGTGACTGCTCGAGGTATCAAGGTCACATTTGACTGTGTGTGGCATCGAGGAGCTCTCTAACAAAAGAAAAGTTAATGTGAATGAGGGAGAAAGACTCTCTGCCCAAGTTGGAATTGTACCTGGTACATTTGAAGGTGGTTGCTGGAGTCAGTCATCTTTGTTCCAGGCTGTCTCTGCAGGGATTGCTGTTGTGTCCTAGGCCAACCATCTTCATCAATGACCTTCTATCTATTACGAGGTCAGAAGTGCAGATGGTCGCTGATGATTGCACAGCAATTGTTCAACACCATTTGTGACTTAGATACTGAAGCAGGCCCTATATATGCAGCAAGATCTGGACAACATCCAAACAGAGGTTCAAAGTGAGAATAGAAAAGGTAGTCAAGAGCAAGTCAGAGAATGAGATAACTCTGAAGAAATAAACTGCATTTATTTCAATGTAAGAGGTCTTATAAGTAAGGTTGATGTACTCCGGCCATGTATGGAAACGTGTGACTGGAATGTCTCCAGAAATTTGGCTGAGGAAATGACAGGATGGGTAGCTCAACGTTCTGGGTTAGATACTATAGGAAGGATAGAAAGGGAGGAAAGAGGGGAAGGGGAGTGGTGTTTTTGAATTAAAGAAAACATTACTACTGTAATTAGAGAGGATTTTTCTGAGGAATAATCCAGTGAAACTCTACAGGTAGAAGTTAGAAGAAAGAGATGATCACCTCAAATGGCTTCTATTATCGGGCTCCCAATAGTCATAGAGTCATCAAGATGTACAGCATGGAAACAGACCCTTCAGCCCAATCCGTCCATGCCAACCAGATATCCCAACCTAATCTAGTCCCACCTGTCAGCACCCGGCCCATATCCCTCCAAACCCTTCCTATTCATATACCCATCCAAATGCCTTTTAAACGTTGCAATTGTACCAGTCTCTACCACTTCCTCTGGCAGCTCATTCCATACACGTACCACCCTCTGCATGAAAAAGTTGCCCCTTAGGTCTCTTTTATATCTTTCCCCCCTCACCCTAAACCTATGCCCTCTCGTTCTGGACTCCCCAACCCCAGGGAAAAGACCTCGCCTATTTATCCTATCCATGCCCCTCATAATTTTGTAAACCTCTATAAGATCTCCCCTCAGCTTCTAACGCTCCAGGGAAAACAGTCCCAGCCTGTTCAGCCTCTCCCTGTAGCTCAAATCCTCCAACCCTGGCAACATCCTTGTAAATCTTTTCTGAACCCTTTCAAGTTTCACAACATCTTTCAGTGGGATATTAAGGAACAAGTATGAAGAGATATCTCAGATATATTGGATCCAGGTCGATGTGCTTGTTGATTGAATCTGATTGAATACTGGCCACTGAAACGGACAGCTGGAACTGACAACCGGAAGCGGCAGATTCAAACCACTACAAATGCCGGAGGAAAGATCACAGAAGCGCTTCACAGGAGGTTCCCAAGCACTGAGGATGTCACCTAGACAGGCGACGAAACTTCTGCAACACAAATTCCCAGCTCGGCGAACAGAACCACAACAATGAGCACCCGAGCTACAAATCTTCTCACAAACTTTTTGAACAGTGTTAAAGGCTTAGATGGTGGGGAATTTTTAAAAATGTGTCCAAGAAGATTTTCCTTATCAGTATGCAAACATGCCTACCAGAAAAAGAGCAAAACTTGACCTTCTTTTGGGAAATAGGGCAGGGTAAGTGACTGAAGTGTTAGCAGGGGAACACTTTGGGACTAGTGATCATAATTCTGTTAGTTTTAGCATAGTTACAGGAAAGGATAGGCCTTCTATAAAACTCAATGCTTTTAATTTGAGTAAGGCAAATTTTAATGGTATGAGACAACATCTTTCAAAAGCTGATTGGAGAAGACTGTTCACAGGCAAGGGGACATCTGACAAGTGGGAGACCTTTCAAAAGTATGATGTGGAGGTGCCAGTGTTGGACTGGGGTGGACAAAGTTAAAAAATCACACAACATCTGGTTATAGTCCAACAGGTTTATTTGGAATAACTAGCTTTTGGAGCGCTACTTCTTCCTCAGGTAACTAGTGGGGCAGGATCATAAGACAGACTTTATAGCAAAAGATCACAGTGTCATGCAATTAAAATGATATATTGAACAAACCTAGATTGCTGTGAAATCTTTCATCTTTTAGAATGGGTTGCAGATTTTGGTTCATTTATACGTAAATCCCAGAACTTTTTTTCAGTCACATTCTCGAGATAACTTAAGGTTTTATTAAAAAAGATGACATCTCAGCTCAGACAATGCATTAAAGGTGTGAGGTTAGAGTCTGTCTGTATCCTAATTTTGAGTCAGACTGGTTCTATTTCCAAAGTAGAAATTTATAAAATGTTATATGGATTGATTGCCTGTATTGACTACCTGCAGGTTGTGTGCTTTTTGAGCAAAAATAGAATGTGTCTACAAATACAATTCTGCAAATGCAAATTCACTCCATAGGCATGTGTGTGTGTATATGAGGGAGAGAGAGAGAGAGAGAGACAGAGAGACAGAAAGAGTGCATGTGAGTATGTGCATGTGAGTGCGTGTGAGAGAGTGTGTGTCTCTGTGTGTGTGCGTGCTTGGCAGAATGTGTGCATGAGTGTGATGGAGTGTGGGTGTGTGTGTGGGTGTGAGTGTGGGGGGTATATATGTGTGTGTGTGTCTGAGAGAGAGTGTGTGTTTGAGAGAGGGTCTGTGTGAGTGTGTGAGTATGTAAGAGTGTGTGTGTATGTGTGCTTGTGTGTGTTTGTGAGTGTGAGAGAGGTATAGTGCAGTGGGGTCATCTGTAGTGTGACATGAACCCAAGGTCCCGGTTGAGGCCATCCCCTTGGATACCGAACTTGACTATCAGCCTCTGCTCGGCCACTTTGCGTTGTTACATATCCTGAAGTCTGCCTTGGAGGATGGTCACCCAAAGATCCAAAGTCAAATGTCCCTGATCACTGAAGTGTTCCCTATGTGGGAGGGAACAGTCCCGCCTGGTGATTGTTGTGTAGTGCCCATTCATCCATTGTTGTAGTGTCTGCTTGGACTCGCCAATGCACCATGCTCGGGACATCCTTGCCTGCAGCGTATGAGATAGACAACGTTGGCTGAGTCACATGAGTACCTGCCGTGTACATGGTGAATGGTGTCCCCATGTGTAATGGTAGTATCTATGTTGACACTCTGACACGTCTTGCAGTGGCTGGCATGACAGGGTTATACTGCGTTGTGGTTGATATTGTACTGAAGGCTGGGCAGTTTGCTGCAAAAAATGGTCCATTTGAGGTTTGGCGATTGTTTAAAGTGAGAAGTGGAGGCGTAGGGAAGGTCTTGGCGAGGTGCTCATTCTTATCAATTATGTGTTGCAGGCTGCGAAGAGCTTGGCGTAGTTTCTCCGCTCCCAGAAAATACTGGACAAACGAAGGGTGCCCTATCGGTCGCATCATGTGTCTGTCTCCTGAGGAGGTCATTACGGTTTCTCACTGTGGCACATCGGAACTTGTATCTTATCCTGTTCTAATGAGGTCGATAGTAGTCATGATTTGGAGATGCTGGTGTTGGACTGGGGTGTACAAAGTTAAAAATCACACAACACCAGGTTATAGTCCAACAGGTTTAATTGGAAGCACACTAGCTTTCGGAGCGACGCTCCTTCATCAGGTGATAGTGGAGGACTCGATCATAACATCAGAATTTATAGCAAAAATTTACACTGTGATGTAACTGAAATTATATATTGAAAAATTAATTGTCTGTTAAGCCTTTCATCTGTTAGAATACAGTGATAGTTTCACTTCTTTCATGTGTAAATCACAAAACCTTTTTTTTAAGTTGCATTCTCGAGTTAGCTGTTAACAATGGTGATAGCTAGACAATATGTTGAAGGTGTTAGCCCCCTGTGTTCTCTGTCTGTGACCTGATGTTTAGATTGATTCTAATCTAAAAAGTGAGATAACAGGGTTTTACATAAATTCATGCAGTTTTTGAGTTCAGAGTTCTACATGAATGTATGCAGTTTTTGAGCAAAATACCATGTAACTCTGCAAGTACAAATTCACCCCACAAAATATATGTGTGTATGTGGGTCTTTGTCTGTCTGTGTGTGTCTGTCTGTCTGGGGTGGGGGTTGTGAGTGTGGGAACGTGTGTGTGTTTGTTCCCACACTCACAACCCCCACCCCAGACAGACAGACACACACAGACAGACAAAGACCCACATGCACACATATATGTTGTGGGGTGAATTTGTACTTGCAGAGTTACATTGTACTTTGCTCAAAAACTGCATACATTCACCTAGAACTCTGAGCTCAAAAACTGCATGAATTCATGTAAAACTCAGTTATCTCACTATTTAGATTAGAATCAATCTAAACATCATGGCATAGACAGAGAACACAGGGGGCTAACACCTTCAACATATTGTCTAGCTATCACCATTGTTAACAGCTAACCCGAGAATGCAACTTTTAAAAAAAAGGTTTTGTGATGTACACATGAAAGAAGTGAAACTATCACTGTATTCTAACAGATGAAAGGCTTAATAGACAACCAATTTTTCAATGTATAATTTCAGTTATATCACACTGTAAATTTTTGCTATAAATTCTGTGTTACGATCGAGCCCTCCTCTCACCTGATGAAGGAGCATCGCTCCGAAAGCTAGCGTGCTTCCAATTAAACCTGTTGGACTATAACCTGGTGTTGTGTGATTTTTAACTTTGTTCTAATGAGGGCATCCTTCAGCATGCTCCTCCTCATCTGAATAGATCCTGTGTATGTGTAGGGCTTGTCCGTAGGCTGTTAGAGTGGAAGCTAGAGAAGTGTGGCATCGTGAGCTTATATGTGGGTTTGCGGTAGAGTGAGATACTGAGGTTCCCATCCTTGATGGAGATGCCTGTGTCCAAGAATGAGACTGATACTAAACAGTAATCCATGGTGAGTCTGATGGTGGGATGAAACTCATTGATATCATTGTGCAGTTGTTTCAGTGACTCCTCAACATGTGCACAGAGGAAGAAAATGTCGTCAGGTGTATGGTGTTGGTTGGAGGTCCTGTGCAGCAAAGAGGTCTTGTTCAAACTTGAGCATGAAAATGTTGGCATATTGGGAGCAAATTTGGTCCCCATGGCTGTCCAATTTAACTGAATAAAGAACTGGTTGTCAAAGCTGAAAACGTGGTTGAGGATGAAGCAGATGAGTTGTAGGATGGTGCTCGGAGATTGGCAGTTGTTGATGTCGAGTACTGAGGCTGTTGCCGCGATGCCATCATCATGGGGGATGCTGGTGTAGAGTGCCGGAACGTCCATTGTGACAAGGAATGTTTCCAGTTCGACTAGTCTGGGGGTGCTGAGATTCTGTAAGAAATCTGCAGTGTCATGACAGAAGTTGGGGGTCACTTGTACAATGAGTTTCTAGATGTCCTTGACATAACTATGGAAGTTCTCACACAGAGTCCCATTGCCTGACACAATGGGATAACCATGGGTGTTGGCTTTATGTATCTTTGGAAGGCAGTAGAAGTCCTCTGTGTGAGAAATACATGGGATGAGACTTCATAGAATGCCCTGAAGGAGTGGATCAAAAGTCTTGATCAATCTGTTCAGTTCACGGGTGTGTCCTTTGGTTGTATCGGCTGGTAGTTGCCTATAGTGTTCCTGGTTGGTCAGTTGTTGTTAGATTTCCTTACAGTAGTCCATTCTATTCTAAATGACAATGACTCATCGTTTATCCTATATATCCTGTTGCTTCTACTGTGACTAGCTCATGGCGCTGGTAGTAAGCCTGAGATAACTACCTTTGAGGGCCTACATGACATCACCACAGGAAATGACATCACCAACCCAAAGAAACACATAAATAGAAAGCAGGAATTATCAGCAGTGCTTCGCCTGAGGCCATCTGAAGATGTTACCTATTAGGGTGATGAAACATCTGGAAATGAACCTTCCAGCTCAGCGAGCATACCTACATCCAGGACCTACATTTCTACTTTCTTGCTAGTTCTCTATATTCTGCTTTTAGGATCTCATCCCCTTTTTTCAACCAATGTCATTATACCAATGTGTAACACGACCACTGGCTGTTCCCCCTTCCCCTCCAGAATGTCTCGCAACCGCTCCAATGCATCCAGGACACTAGCACCAGAGAGGCAACACACCATCCTGGGCTCTCACTAGCGGACACAGAAACACTTATCTATTCCACTTATGATTGAACCCCCTATAACTATAGCATTTCAATGCCTACTTCTCCCTCCCTCTGCAGCAGACCCAACTGACAATAATTTTGTGCTCACTATTAGACTCTTAATAGTCGATTTTTAAAAATTGAAATCAAATTCCAACATCTTCCTTGGCAAAGTTTGAACCTGGGTCCCTAGAATATTACCCATGCTTTGGATTAACAGTTCAGCAGTAATACCTCTATCACCTCTCATAGCAACAATGGGCAAGTGTTGACCATGCATGCTCTTGAACTATATCCATGGCTGATCTGTAATTCAACACATCTGATCACCTTTGTTCTCTAAGTGTTTATTTTCTTGCCAAATAAAAATTTATTAATCTTAATTTGTGACTTTTCAATTGCCATCCAGCTTTTTGGTGGATATTGTTCCAAATATCTTCTATCCTATATGTGAAGAAGTACTTCCTCACATCTATCTGAATAACCCAACCCTAAATTTCTCCCTCGTTCTCAGCTCTGTCAACTCCTTTAATCATCTTAAACTCAATTGGACATCATTTAAACACAAGAGGAAATCAGAGGTTGAGAATTTGCAACAACTCGCCAAGGCTCCCTCCATACTTAGGTCCACTACCACACCAATATCTCTCCCTCAATGTCAGCAGAATGAAGGAGCTGGGCATTGATTTCAGGAAGCGGAGTCTGTATCAATGATTCTAAGGTGGAGGTGGTTGAGAGCTTCAAGTTCCTAGCAGTAAATATCACCAATAATCTATTCTGATCCATCCTGGGCAACGCTACAGTCAAGAAAGCACACCAATGTCTCTACCTCCTCAGAAAGTGAAGAAAATTCAGCGTGTCTATAATGACTTAATAATCTTTATATATGCACCATACAAAGCATCCTATCCAGATGCATCTCAGCTTGGTACAGGAACTGCTCTGCCCAAGACCACATGAAATTACAGAGAGTTGTGAACACAGCCCAGTCCATCGCACAAGCCAGCCTTCCATCCATTGGCTTCCTGCTGCCTCGGGAAAGCAGCCAACATTGTCAAAGACCCCTCCCACCCCAGCTATATTCTCTTCCACCCTCTTCCATTGAACAGAAGATACAAAAGTTTGACAACATATACCAACAATTCAAGAACAGCTTCTGCCCTGTTGTTAGCAGACTCATGAATAGAACTGGAATATATTAAAGTTAATCTTTCTCTGTACCTTCTCTGTGGCTATAACACTATATTCTGCATTCTGTTGTATTACCCTGATATATTTATGTAAGGTTATGATTTGTCTGGATAGTATGCAAAACAATACTTGTAACTGTATCTTGGTGCATTTGACAGTCATAAAATTTAATCAAATTAAACCTAGAATGATAAAGGCAGGAGATATATGGGAATATCACTGCCTGCACGTTCACCTCCAAGTGAAACATCAAACTGACTTGGAAATTTATTGCTACCCATTCACCACCCTCGGGTCAAAATTGCTGGTTCTACCTTCCAGACAAATGCAGCTATTTCTTCCTCACCCTGCCTGTTGACTGCAGGGAATCACAATAGCAGGTCTCTACCAGCTATTCTCTAATGCAATGATGCATTGACAACAAATGGCTCGCATTGCTCACACACCATAAAGGAATTTAAGAAAAAACACCTCAATGAGGTCACTTCTTAAACTCTCATGCCCAAGGGAATACAAGGTCAGTGTATTCCACCTGCCTTCATGCTTTAATCCTACTGATCATTACTTAAGCAAACACTTTGCACATTTATCTGTTAATCACACTCAGGATAAAGGAAGTCGAGAGCACAGCAGGTCTAGCAGCGTTCTCCAGCTCCTCGGATGCTGCAGGACATGCTGTGCTTTACCAGCACCACACTCACGACTCTGATCTCTCCAGCATCTGCAGTTCTCACTTTCACTCAATATAAAGGAACACTTCCTGACGTTTACCTTAGATTTTCCATTCATATTTTGACAGAGAATTCTTTTTCATCAGAACGACCCAGAAAATTGTGATAGTATTGTTTGCAATGAGTAAAGGAACAGACAGTGAGCAATCAACTTCAACTGTTGGGAGGGTTTGAACAATACAAGATCAACAGTAAGAGGTTTAGAACCAAAAATAAGAAAAGCCTTTTCACACAGGGAATTGCGAGGCAAGGAAATTCATTTCCAGGGTTATTGCTTAGTATAGAATCCGTATTGACATTAATGGCTACATTGAGGATTTGTAAAACAGAAACTGGAAAAGAATGGGGCGGATAAGTGTGACAAGGATTCAGATTCGAGGCAAAAAACTGTCTCTTTATTTTTCCTAAGCTACAAGGTATCGACTGTAGGAGACTATAAAACTGATCGGTTCCTCTTGTAGCTGTGCATTCTGGTTTGCAATGGGACCCGAAGTATCACAAAACTCAAATCTATTCACATCACGGCATAAAGCAGCCTTCCCCCTGAAGACTAGGATATCTAATGAATCTGTAATTTGAAGGCACTCATCATTATAAATTAATCCAGCAAAAAAAAGCATCTTATTCCATAGGGTTCTGCAGGCATTATTATTGAACATTTTCTTAATTGACTGAACCCAGTTTGGAACATAACTTTCATGACGATGAGACAAAGCTTTCATCTGCTGTCAATTCTCGTGCATCGTAGCCAACTTGCAGTACTTCACTGTAGTGTTTGGGACCCACGTTCTGAAACTCCCTATTAAACCTGAGCAAAGCAAGTTCTAAGGCACATCAAAAGAACCATTATGAAAGACAACCTCACAAAGAGAGCAATTAGAAGACATGACAAAATGCTTGATCAAAGGGATAATATTTTATGACTGTTTTTAATGTAAGAGGAGAGACTAAATGGAGGAGAGAGAAAGGCAAAGAGGTGGAGAGGCTGAGAGGAGGATTTCAGAGTTTCAAGGCATGTTTGTCAATCCTGGTACATGGAAGAGGCTAGAACTGGAGGAACGCTGAGTTCTCAGATAGTTTAGAGATGAGAGTGTGGTGCTGGAAAAGTACAGCAGGTCAGGCAGCATCTGAGGAGCAGGAGAGTCGATGTTTCAGGCAAACACCCTTCAACACTGCACCCCCCAGGTCATCTCTTCTGCCCCCTACCCTCTCAGATAGTTTAGTCTGGGGGAAGTTACAGAGTTAAAAAGAGATTGGGGGTGGTGGGGGGGGGGCAATGGCATTATCGCTGGACTGTTAATTCAGAGACCCAGACAATGTTCTGGAGAATTTCAATTCAATAAATATCTGAAATTAAGAGCTTAATCATGACCATGAATTTGTTGTCGATTGTCGGGAAAATTCACAAATGGCCTTTAGTGGAAACTGCCATCCTTACCTGGTCTGGCCCACATGTGACTCCAGACCCATGGCAATGTAGTTGACTATTAACTGCCCTCTGGGAAATTTGGGATGGGCAATAAATATTAGCCTTTGCCAACAACGCCCTCATCCTGTGAATGAATAAAAAAAATCACGGGAATTCACTAGGCCCAAGAGGGATTTGAATACAAGGGTGAGAATTTTAAGACTGAGGCATTGCTGAGTTAAGAGGCAATGTCACAGTGAGCACAGGGCTGAGGGTGAACTGGATGAGGTGAGAGTTAGGATAAAGGTAGCAAAGATTTAGATGAACTGTAGTTCATGGAGGCTGAAATTTGTGAAGGTGATCAAGAGAGCATCATCATCTCTGACTGGATGTAATCCCGACCTTTTCATCATATAACTTCCTCACCAAATACTGCTCAACCTCCATGCTTCATCTTCAATTCCTAAACCTTCCAGTACAACCCTGGGAGGATTAAAAATCTGAATCGTAAAGTTGGTAAAAGATATGATGAACTGAATGATAAGCGTTTTGGGATGTTTTACTGTAACGCTGATGCTGCACAAATGCAAGTCGTTGTTGTTAATGGTCTCATCCTGTACTGGTTGTGTTACCCACCAGGAAGCCTAGATGATATCTAGTGGTATTAACCTGTGACTATGCTTGGACAATCAGGTGGAAGATATGGTCTGGCTATGATACTGCTATCCCACTCATAGTCAGATGTTAGGCTCACACATTATGGGATCTCCACATGCTAAAGTGAATCCTTATGTATCTTCAGATTACCAAAGATGATATTTTCTTCAATAAACTAACTGGGTGGGAGGCACAATTATATATTTAGCAGTCAGGCACTTAAGTGGCACAAGGCTGAGAGAATTGTTGTGCACTTTGAAAGCATGTTTTTTATAATTGATAGTTAAATCCTTGGTGAGAGAGGCGGGGGGAGGGGAGCTGCGGGGTGGCTAGTGGGATAGAGTTGCTCAAGTAGGTGCAAACAATGCTCAGAGTGCTACTGTGTTTCAGAAAACTTAATTCAGACTTCAAAACCCTGCTTTTCATTTCACAAGTACCTAATGAAACAAACTTTCCTTTGAACCTCAATCTTGTCCCCACAAGAAATGTAACACATCCCACTGTCCCATTTGCTGGAAAAGGTGTGCAGAGATTCCCTCGCCTTTTGGCATATTTAGGTGCACATTTTATATCTGCAAAATGGATAAATGTGATCCATTGGCTAGGTTCAACAGTCTCTCTCTCTCTCTCTCTTTGTCACTCTCCACTGTTATTTCTCTTTCTCTCCCTCTCTCTCTCACACACTCTCACTCACTCTTGCAGCAGACAGGAGAAAGCAGTTCAAAAGGCAGTGGCATAACTTTATTTGGTTTGTGGAAAACTAAGTCCTCAAAATGAGCCATATTAAACTTTTAACTGAGTAAAAGAAAATCCATCCAGTGTTCAGAAGAATGAGAAACCAATCTCAGAGGGGAGTTTGGACCAATGGTGCGCACAGAAACCGAAAACTATACTCTCAAAGGAAACCCAGGCAGCGTGAAAGTGCCCAAACCACAGCACTAATAAACAACAAGGAAGCTTCGTTGCCTCCCGGAATCCTTGCAGTGGCTGGGATGCATCAATGGAATGAGCTGCCGGGGAAGTGGTAGAGGCAGGTACAATGTTTAACATACAAACATTGAAACATAAAAGACAGGAGTAGGACGGGGCTCTTCGGCCCTTCAAACCTGCTCTGCCATTCATCACGATTATGGCTGATTGTCCAACTCAATCGCCTAATTCTGGTTTCTCCCCAAAACCTTTGATCCCATTCACCCCAAGTGCTGCCTCTTAAACACATTCAATGTTTTAGCATCAACTCCTTCCTGTGGTAATGAATCCCACAGGCTCACCCACTCTTTAGGTGAAGAACTGTCTCCTCATCTCCATCCTACATGGTCCACCCCAAATCCTCAGAGTGTGACCCCCTGGTTCTGGACACACCCACCATCGGGAACATCCTCCCTGCATCTACCCTGTCTAGTCCTGTTAGTCCTGTATAAAAGACATTTGCACAGATACATGAATAAGAAAGGTTTGGTGGAATATGGACCAAATCCAGGCAAATGGGACTATTTCAGTTTAGGGTACCTGCTCAGCATGGATGAGTTGGACTGAAGGTTCTGTTTCCATGCTGTATGATTCTATTACTCTACAAGAAAATATCTATTCAACTATAAAACCGTTGCAGCTGCTGGGTCTGACATCAACTGTGAACTGGTAACCATCAGGAAGACCTTGTCCCTAATCAAGTTGTTTCAGTACAGCTACAACATTGGCATCTACCTGACAATGTGAACAATTGCTCAGGTATGTCCTGCCTACAAAAAACAGGACAGAAGTACATAACTATTTTCTACCCTATCTGTCGATTCTCGATCATCAGGAGAAAGTGAGGACTGCAGATGCTGAAGATCAGAGTCGAGAGTGTGGTGCTGGAAAAGCACAGCAGGTCAGGCCGCATCCTCATGATTCATGATGAAGGGCTTATTCTCCTGCTTCTTGGATGCTGCCTGACCTGCTGTGCTTTTCCAGCACCACACTCTCGATTACTCTCGATCATCAGTAAAGTGATGGAAGGGGTCATCAACAGTGCTATCAAGCAGCTCCTGCTCAGCAATAACCTGCTCAGTGACGCCCAGTTTGGGTTCCACCAGGGCCACTCAGCTCCTGACCTCATTACAGCCTCGGTTCAAACATGGACAAGAGAGCTGAATTCCAGAGGGGAGGCGAGAGTGACCGTCCTTACATCGAGGTCACATTTGACAGAGTGCAGCATTAAAATGCTCTAGCAAAACTGGATTCAATGGGAATCAGGGGAAAAAATCTCTACTGGCACAAAGAAAGATGGCTATGGTTGTTGGAAGTCAGTCATTCCAGTTCCTGAATAGGTCCACAGAAGTTTGTCAGGGCATGTCTTTTGTCCAGATTACTACCTAAATGGAATCAGTTTAGGTAAAGAGGCAGTACAAAGCGATCTGGGTGTTCTTGTACACCAGTCAATGAAGGTAAGCATGCAGGTACAGCAGGTAGTGAAGAAGGCTAATCTCATGCTGGCCTTCATAACAAGAGGGATTGAGTATAGAAGCAAAGAGGTTCTTCTGCAGCTGTACAGGGCCGTGGTGAGACCACACCTGGAGTATTGTGTGCAGTTCTTGTCTCCAAATTTGAGGAAACACATTCTGGCTATTGAGGGAGTGCAGCGTAGGCTCACAAGGTCAATTCCTGGAATGGTGGGACTACCTTATGCTGAAAGACTGGAGCGACTGGGCTTGTATACCATTGAGTTTAGAAGACTGAGAGGGGATCTGATTGTGCCATGGGTGGCATGGTGGCACAGTGGTTAGCACTGCAGCCTCACAGCGCCTGAGACCCGGGTTCAATTCCCGCCTCAGGCGACTGACTGTGTGGAGTTTGCATGTTCTCCCCGTTTTTGCGTGGGTTTCCTCCGGGTGCTCCGGTTTCCTCCCACAGTCCAAAAGATGTGCAGGTCAGGTGAATTGGCCATGCTAAATTGCCCGTAGTGTTAGGTAAGGGGTAAATGTAGGGGTATGGGTGGGTTGCGCTTCGTCGGGTCGGTGTGGACTTGTTGGGCCTAAGGGCCTGTTTCCACACTGTAATGTAATGTAATGTAATCTAAAATAAGATTATTAAAGGATTGGACACTCTGGAGGCAGGAAACATGTTTCCGCTGATGGGTGAGTGCTGAACCAGAGGACACAGCTTAAAAATACAGGGTAGACCATTTAGGACAGAGATGAGGAGAAACTTCTTCACCCAGAGAGTGGTGGCTGTGTGGAATGCTCTGCCCCAGAGGGCAGTGGAGGCCCAGTCTCTGGATTCATTTAAGAACGAGTTGGACAGAGCTCTCAAGGATAGTGGAATCAAGGGTTATGGAGATAAGGCAGGAACAGGATGCTGATTAAGGATGATCAGCCATGATCATGTTGAATGGTGGTGCAGGCTTGAAGGGCAGAATGGCACCTATTGTCTATTCTGGATCAGTGGTGCTGGAAGAGCACAGCAATTCAGGCAGCAAGATTTTGCCTGTCCTCGGATGCTGCCTGAATTGCTGTGCTCTTCCAGCACCACTGATCCAGAATCTGGTTTCCAGCATCTGCAGTCATTGTTTTTACCTATTGTCTATTGTCTATTGTCCAACCATCTTCATCTGTTTTATCAATTACTTTAGCTCCATCATAAGGGCAGGAGGAGAGTACTTGATGATTTCATAATGTTCAGTACCATTGGTGACATGTCAGATATTGAAGATGACCATGTCATGATGTAGCAACATCTAGGCTTGTGTCAGCAAGTGGCAAGTAACATTCATATCACACAACTGCCAGGCAAAGTCCATCTCCAACAGGAGAGAAAAAGATACATCACGGAAATTCACAAAGGTTCCTTAGTCAGCTCTTCCCAAACCCATGACTGCTACTATCTAGAAGGGTAAGGACAGCAGCTACATGGGCATACCGCCACCTGGAGGTTCCCCTCCAAGATTCTCATCATTGATTTGGAAATATACCACTGTTCCTTCAGTGGTGCTGGGTCAATGAGATGTTTTCTTGAGCTGTAATCCATCTGCACATTGAATCACAATTCCCTCAGGGAGGGAAATCCAGGATTTTGACACAGTGATAGCGAAGGAACAATGATTTATTTCCAAGTCAGGCTGGTGAGTAGCTCAAAGGGGAACTTACCGGTGTTACTATGTATCTGCTGCCCTTATCCTTCTAGATGGAAGTGGTTGTGGGTTTGGATGGTGCAGTCCAGGGAGACTTGGTGAATTCTGCAGTGCATCTTGTTAATAGTACACATTACTATTACTGGGCATTGATGGTGGAGGAAGTGCCTGTGGATGCGATTACAATCAAACAGACTGATTTATTCTGGGAGTATCAAGCTCTCTGAGTGCTGTTGGAGCTGTACCTATCCAGTCAATGAAAAGTATTCCAACACAGTCCTGACTTGTGCCTAATAGATGGTTGACAGAATTTGGGGAGTCAGGAGGTGAGTTACTTGCCACAATATTCCTAAGCTCTTCAGACAGTTGTTCTTTTATAGATACTCCTTGAGTGTAATGTCAAAAGCTTCAGCAAAATTTGTCTCTTCTCAGCCGTGCTTGTACTCAATTTTGCTATATTCACAACCATTAGAAGCACCTTTTAAACATATTTTAAAATATTTACCTTCTAAAAATTCCAAATGAATGTAGACAAATGAACTAGTAGATGGAACAGTTATGAATTTATATCTAGGTCATTGTCAATGATTTAAAATTTGGTGGTGATATGCTTTTGAGATGTCAATTTTGAGCTGTGTTAAAACTTACAACTCTTAAATAGATCAATGATAATTTTTCATAGAATTCCTGTAGAATGGAAGCAGGCTATTCAGCCCATCAAGTCCACACTGACCATCCAAACAGCATCACCCCCTACCCATACATTTCCCACGTCTACTCTACCTCACCGAAACATCCCTAGGCAATTTAGCATGGCCAATCCACCTAACCAAACTGTGGGAGGAAACCTGCCCAGACACAGGGCGGATGTGCCACCTTCACACAGACAGGTGCCCAAGGGTGGAATTGAACCCAGGTCCCTAACTTTGTGAGACAGTAGTGCTAACCACTGAGCCACAGTGCTACCCCATCTTGCAATGCAAAGAGAGCACAATGAATAGTTCGATTCACTTATGCTGCCAGGTTTTAGATTTGTAATCATGGAAGTGAGTTTGGGAGGAAATGTGGGCAGTTACTTCACTTTCCTGATTGAGGGCAATTTCAAATGCTATTGCATCCAGCCTGTTGATCACAAACAAAGTGGAAACTCTACCCCGCAAAAGTTTAAACATCTGGATCTTCACACGTCGGTTTTTTATCTCAAGAGATTTTGCTTACCATGCCCATTAGAAAATGCAAAAGAACAAAGAATTCGAAATGAAATACTGGCATTCTGCAAGATGCATATAGGCTAATGTGAGATGAAAATCTCATTACAGGCACAGTGTCATATGTGGGATTGAGTGGTCGCTCAATATTAGATGATGCAGTTGGGGAGTGGGCAATGGTCTGGGGACTATCCAGAGTAATGTGCTGCCTTTGACAAGTAATTAGTTTCACTGAGGAGTATGACAATGTTACACAGTAATGCAGCAATGATTACTTTAAAATGTAGTCAAATAGTTATGACTCTCTCTTTAATAATTCATTAATAAAAAGAGTTTCTGCCAAAAGTTGTCTCTTGCTCCCACAGCTGCATGCAACTGCCTCAAGACCCTTACAGTCTAACTGTTCATTAGATTTATCAACTTTGAATTGGAAGTGTCAATTCCTGTTTTATTGTGACTATACTTTCACATTCTTTTTTATACAGCTTTAATGTTGAAAATGACAATGCTTTTAATTGTTCATTTTGGGATGGAATGTTAGCCCAGCTCCATCTGCCCTGTCCCAGTCACTATGTTGACGGACACTGATATAGGTTTTCTCCAGTACCCTGACCAATAATTATACATTAGCAATCATAACAGGAACAGATTGCACAGTCAAGACTGCACTATTTTTTTTCTGAGGGGCCCTGCTGTGGAGAAATTGGATGCCGCATTTTCTACCTCAGGCAGTTAGGCTTTGAGATGCTCTAAGGCTGAGAAAGGCAATACATAAATGCAAGCATTCCTTTTGTCTTAACTTTCCTACATTTATCAATTGACATGGCTAAGAAATCACGTGCTAAGTGGGTCAGCTGTAAGCTCTGAAGTCCTGCTGCATCTAGTCATGAATTAAGCAACTCACTGGAGGATAAGGCTCCACCAAAATCCCCATTCTTAATGTATAGGGAAGGGCAATAAGTGCAGGCCGAGAAAGTGACCCCTTTGGATTTATTAGTGAAATCTTATGATTACAGATCCTAGTTTCTTTATTTTTTCATTGGCTAGTGACTAATCAGTGACAACTAATGATATGTTCATGGTCACTGTTACCTGATATGACCTTGGCTCTAGCATAGTATTTTATTTAATGTAGCAACGCTTATGTTATCTCTGATGATGTCAGAAACTAGGCACCAATATTGTGGCATTGAAGAGTCCCACAGGCATTTATGATAACTATCATTAAAAACATTACATTCCCAGGTGTATCATTCTCTGGACCAAAATTAAGTTTTGCAAGGCGGCTTGCGTCTAGCAGTGTGTCATGCTTCAGTTGATCGTGAGGTAAGATGAAACATGTGATATTTATTCCCTCAAGCCACAGAGAGTCATAGAGTCATAGAGATGTACAGCATGGAAACAGACCCTTCAGTCCAACCTGTCCATGCTGACCCAGATATCCCAACCCAATCTAGTCCCGCCTGCCAGCACCCGGCCCATATCCCTCCAAACCCTTCCTATTCATATACCCATCCAAATGCCTCTTAAATGTTGCAATTGTACCAGCCTCCACCACATCCTCTGGCAGCTCATTCCATACATGTACCACCCTCTGTGTGAAAAAGTTGCCCTGTAGGTCTCTTTTATATCTTTCCCCTCTCACCCTAAACACATGCCTTCTAGTTCTGGACTCCCTGACCCCAGGGAAAAGACTTTGTCTATTTACCCTATCCATGCCCCTCATAATTTTGTAAACCACTATAAGGTCACCCCTCAGCCTCCAACGCTCCAGGGAAAACAGCCCGAGCTCGTTCAGCCTCTCCCAATAGCTCAAATCCTTCAACCCTGGCAACGTCTTTGTAAATCTTTTCTGAACCCTTTCAAATTTTACAACATCTTTCCGATAGGAAGAAGACCAAAACTGCACACACTATTCCAACAGTGGCCTACCCAATGTCTTGTACAGCCGGAACATGACCTCCCAACTCTTGTACTCAATACTCTGACCAAACGCCTTCTTCACTATCCTATCTACCTGCGACTCCACTTTCAAGGAGCTATGAACCTGCACTCCAAGGTCTCCTTGTTCAGCAACACTTCCTAGGACCTTACCATTAAGTGTATAAGTCCTGCTAAGATTTGCTTTCCCAAAATGCAGCACCTCGCATTTATCTGAATTAAACTCCATCTGCCATTTCTCAGCCCATTGACCCATCTGGTCCAGATCCTGTTGTACTCTGAGGTAATCCTCTTCGCTGTCCACTACACCTTCAATTTTTGTGTCATTTGCAAAGTTACTAACTATATGCTCGCATCCAAATCATTTATGTAAATGACAAAAAGTAGAGGACCCAGCACCGATCCTTGTGGCACTCCACTGGTCACAGGCCTCCAGTCCAAAAAACTACCCTCCACCACCACCCTCTGTCTTATACCTTTGAGCCAGTTCTATATCCAAATGGCTAGATGTCCTTGTATTCCGTGAGATCTAACCTTGCTAATCATTCTCCCATGGGGAACCTTGTCAAATGTCTTTGAAGTCCACATAGATCACATCTACCGCTCTGCCCTCATCAATCCTCTTTGTTACTTCCTCAAAAAACTCAATCAAGTTTGTGAGACATGATTTCCCAAGCACAAAGACATGTTGACTATCCCTAAACAGTCCTTGCCTTTCCAAATACATGTACATCCTGTCCCTCAGGATTTCCTTCAACAACTTGCCCACCACTGATGTCAGGCTCACCGGTCTATAGTTCCCTGGCTTGTCCTTACCACCCTTCTTAAACAGTGGCACCACGTTAGCTAACCTCCAGTCTTCCGGTACTTCACCTGTGACTGTCGACGATACAAATATCTCAGGAAGAGGCCCAGCAATCACTTCTCTAGGTTCCCACAGAGTTCTGGGGTACACCTGATCAGGTCCTGGGGATTTATCCATCTTTACCCATTTCAAGACATCCAGCACTTCCTCCTCTGTAATCTGGACATTCTGCAAGATGTCACCATCTATTTCCCTACAGTCTATATCTTCCATATCCTCTCCCACAGTAAATACTGATGCAAAATACTCATTTAGTATCTCCCCATTTTCTGCAGCTCCACACAAAGGCCGCCTTGCTGATCTTTGAGGGGCCCTATTCTCTCCCTAGTTACCCTTTTGTCCTTAATGTATTTGTAAAAACTCTTTGGATTCTCCTTAATTCTATTTGCCAAAGTGATCTCATGTCCCCTTTTTGCCTTCCTGACTTCCCTCTTAAGTATACTCCTACTTCCTTTATACTCTTCTAAGGATTCACTCGATCTATCCTGTCTATACCTTACAAATGCTTCCTTCTTTTTCTTAACCAAATTCTCAATTTCTTTAGTCATCCAGCATTCCCTATACCTTTAGAGGGATATGGGCCAAATGCTGGTGAATGGGAATAGGTCAGATTGGCATGCTTGATAGCACGAATTTGTTGGATGAAAGAGTCTGTTTCTGGGTTGTATTAGTCTGTGACTAAGCGCCGACTGTGAGTTACAATACAACACTCCCCGTTTTCCAAAGACCAAATCTTCCCCCCCAACACCTATGTATGGCTGTGTATAGACTAATGCTGTAAATTCCATTATTATAAAAAAAAGTTTCAAAAATTAACATTCACTATCCTGCTCAGTGTGTAGATTCATGTGCTTTCGAACTGGGGATTCAATAACCATGTGAATCTTGTGTAACATAATATCTTGGTACAGTCATGGAGTCTTGGAGTCATACAGCATGGAAAGAGACCCTTCAGTCCAACTGGTCTACACCCTCCATTTTCCCAAACTAAACTAGTCCAACTTGCATACATTCAGCCCATATCCCTCCAAATCTTTCCTGTTCATGTACTTATCCAAATGTCTTTTAAATGCTGTAAGATGTACCTGCATCAGCCAGGTGTACCTTCCTCTGGCAGTTCTTTCCACACATGAGCCACTCTCTGTGAAAAAAGTTGTCCCACGTGTCCTTTTTTAAATTTATCTCCTTTCACCTTAAAAATATGCTCCCTAGTTTTCTCTCGTGTCTGTGTGGGTTTCCTCCAGGTGCTCCAGTTTACTCCAACCAGTCCAAAGATGTGCATGTTGGGTGGATTGGCCCTCAGTTTCCAGGGATGTGCAGGTTAGGTGGATTAGCCATGGCAAATGCAGGGTTACAGGCATAAGGTGTCGGCTTGTAGGTCTGGGTGGGAAGCTGTTCGGAGGGTCGGTGTGGATTTGATGGAATGAATGGCCTGGTTCCACACTGTAGGGATTCTATGATTCTAGGTGACTGTGCTGAATCACTGTATCTATACAGAGTGCAATGATACAATAATGCATGCTGTTGCCCCAGGTGTACAAGGTTGGGTGGATGAAAAATCGCTGGGTTTGGAACAATTTTTAAAAATAAACTCTCCTAACTCTTTAGGAATTGAGAAAAAAACAGATTGGCAAAGTAACTTGCAAAAGGAACTTCCTTCACAAATAGTTAGGATTTGGAGTACACTGATTTGCAGCTACCTGATGAAGGAGCAGCACTCTGAAAGCTTGTACCTCCAAATAAATCTGTTGGAGCATAACCTGGTGTTGTGTGATTTTTAACTTTACCCACCCCAGACCAATATCAGCACCTCCACAACAGTCTGAGGGAGAGCCATTACTTCATTGCCAGAACAGCTGTGACAATGGGAAATGACACAGTCTTGTCAGTGCTTTTATAAAATTTATTCACGGGATGAGGATGTTGTTGGTTAGGCCAACATTCATTGGCCTGAGGCAGTTAAGAGTCAACCACATTGCTGTGGGTCTGGAGTCACATGTCGGCCAGACCAGGTAAGGATGGTTAACAGCAAATTACTGCAGATGCTGGAATCTGAAACCAAAAGAGAAAATGCTGGAAAATCTCAACAAGTCTGGCAGCATCTGTAAGGAGAGAAAAGAGCTGACATTTCGAGTCTAACTGACCCTTTGTTGACAAAGGGTCAGTTCGACTCGAAATGTCAGCTCTTTTCTCTCCTTACAGATGCTGCCAGACCTGCTGAGATTTTCCAGCATTTTCTCTTTTGGTTTCAGGTATGGATGGTAGTTTCCTTCCCTGAAGGACATTAGTGAACCAGATGGGCTTTCCCAACAATCAGAAATGGATTCATGGTCATCATTAGACTCTTATTTCCAGATTTCCTTGTGTTGAATTCACATTCCACTATTTGGGGATTCAAACCCAGGTCCCCAGAACATTACCTGGGTCTCTGGATGAACAGTCCAGCGATAATACCACTAGGCCATCACTCCCCTTTGCTGATCGCATCATGTAGATCGTACAGGAGTCGGTGATGTTGAAACTGAACTAGAAAGTACAGTAAGGTCGCTCTGAAAATCACAGGGAAGGGTGAGGATGTAAATGTTTGCTGGGCGAAACTGGAGAATGGGGTTCAACATCGGGACATGTGAGCTGTACATTCTGTTTAAGACAATGTAGTCATTATATTACAAGTCTGGTTGAATGGGCGGATGTGGGAGCAAATGAATTTGGCTTGTGAGATATTAAAACAGCAGATAACTAGAAAGAATGCTCATGATGATGATTTGTACAGGTGAAAAGGTCAAAAGAAACTCAGAACTTGTATTTCTTTCCCAACTTTTATGTTCCGAGGATGTCTTCAAAGTGATTTATAACCAATAAAAATGCTTTGTAAGTGTCACATTTACCAAATAGGAAACGGGTGTGTTGATGATATCGTGGCAATGTCCTTCAATTAGTAATCCAGAGGCATACATCTCTCAGGGAACAGTCCCTCCACAATCATTAATGACATTTAAAATTTCATTCATCTAACAACGTGGAATATGTTGTGACTATTGTGATGCTGCTGCTCCTTTAACAAGGTTATGTTGTGCTTGGCTTTCTTTTCAGAGTGGTGGTAAACGCAGAGGTTCCGGGGTATCTGGTTTGGATGTGTTTTAGGACTAATCTGATTATAGCTAACAGATACTGCCTCAGGTGAAAGGTTTTCAAGTTAAAAAGAAAATACTTGTACAATGAAAGGGGAGTGGCCAGTTCTCCCAGCTCAGCTTTCTCTGGTTTGGTTTGGTTTGAGCAGTCTGGCTGTTCGGAGCTACTGGTCAGTTGTTAGCTGGGAATCCAAAATAAACAGCTACATGGAAGAATGTTGTCCATTCGGAATTGCTCTGCCATCTCTCTCTCTCTCCTGTAAGATTAGATTAGGTTACTTACAGTGTGGAAACAGGCCCTTCGGCCCAACAAGTCCACACCAACCCTCTGAAGATCAACCCACCCAGACCCATTCGCCTACATTTCCCCCTGTGTTTGATTTTACTTTTTGTGCCAAGGATTGTTTATGGGGATTGTTGCTGGAATTTGGAACAGCATCATTAAGTTGGGATAATATGTTGGGTTTTCGGATTGGTTAAGTTATTCTGTATTCTGCTCTCTTTTGCTTGTGTTTCATTCTGTACTCTGTAAATAAAGTCCGTTTTATTTAAAATCGAGAAATTCTGACTATCTGCATCACTCCTGGATTATTTGTGTTGCACCTGCTCAAAATGATTAGAAAAGTTAGGCCTGGGCTACCTCCTTGAAATCTTTCAAGGGGGTCTGGCCTGGCCCATAACACTATGACAATTGTTAGGTGTTGTTATAGGGAAGGAAATTCACCCCCACATGACTCCACACCCACAGCAATACAATGGAAGATTTAACTCTTCTGGCCTAGCAAGTCACTGCACGCAAATGGCAATTAAGGATGGGTAACTAATTGTGGCTTTTCCATTGGTGTCCACAACCCAAGAAAATATGAAGAGAATAAAAGAGTGTGCACCAATGACTGGCTAATCTGTTTTTCAAGCACTCCTGGAGGGATAGATGTTGGTCAGGGAAGATCTGTCAAGATGGAACTGTGGATTCTCTTGCCTCACTTTGAGGATGGGAAAAGCCTTGGGTTCAATATCTGATACAAAAGACAGCAGCTCAGTGCCATAGTGGAGCACCAGGTGGGATTAGTAGCTCCACAACCCAGTACCACCGTTGTAGGTCGGATCTCAAACAACAACGAGGCAGAGTACAGGAAAAAGATTGAGTGCTCAGCGGCAGGGCGTGAAGACAACAATCTCTCCATCGACGTCAGCAAAATGAAAGGAGCCAGTCATTGACTTCAGGAAGCAGAATGGATGGCTTGCCCCTGTCTGCATCAATGGTGCTGAGGTGGAGGTGTTCGAGAACATCAAGTTCCTGGGAATGATGATCACTGACAATCTGCCCATGTCCAGCCATTTCGGCATAACAACATCTCTGCTTCCTTGGGAGGCTAAGGAAATTCAGCATGTTGGCAGTGATTCTTATCAATTTTCATAGCTGCACCATAGAAAGCATCCTATCCAGATGCATTACACCTTGGTACGGCAACTGCTCTGCCCAAGACCTCAAGAAACTACTCAGAGTTGTGAACACAGCTCAGTCCATCACTCAAACCAGCCTTCCATTCATTGACTCCATCTATACTTCTTGCTGCCTGGGGAAAGCAGCCAACATAATCAAAGACCCCTCCCACCCCATTTATACTTTCTTCCACCCTCTTCCATTGGGCAGGAGATACAAAGGTTTGAATACATGCACAATCAGTTTCAGACTTTTGAACAGACTTCTCAAATGTTAATTCTGTTCTCTCTCCCTGCCCCTTCTCTGTGGCTGTAACACTGTATTCTGCACTCTGTTCTGCTACCCTGATGCACTTTGTATGGCACAACCTGCCTGTATAGCACATAAAACAACACTTTTCACTGTATCTTGGTATTTTTCACACAATCAATCAATCGATCCTGGATTGGTACATGAAATGTATGATTCCTATACTTCAAAAATATGAGTACTACAAATGAACCATGGTTACGATGACAAGTCATTCCTTCCAGTGATTTGGGACATGCTCTTCCCTCGCTGAGTTCCTTTCCTCATGATGTTGCCACTTCCCAACTCAAATGGAGAGGGTCGCAGGAGAAGACAATGTCACCTTTAAGAATGACAGCACTGGCAATATTCACTAGAGTTCAGAAAAATGGGGGCGATCTCATTGAAACCTGTAAAATTTGAACAAGAATTAGACAGGGTAAACACAGGAAGGTTGTTCATGATAGCAGAGGCAGTCCAGAAACAGGGGTCATAGTCCAAGGATATGGGGTTGGCCATTTTGGACAGGGATGAAGAGAAATCTTTTCACCCAGAGAATGGTGAGCCTGTGGAATATTCAATCACTTAGAACCCACTGCCCCACAAAGTAAAAACAAGTCATCTTTGACCTTGAGAAGGTAACGAAGAGATGGCGAGCCTAAGGAATTCTCCGCTACACAAAGTAGTTGAGACCAAAAAGGTTGCATGTATTCAAAAGTGAGATGTATATGGTTCTTAGGGTGAAAGGGATCAGAGGGTGTGAGGTACTGAGTCGGCCAATCAGCCATGGCCATATTGAATGGCGGAGCAGGCTCAAAGAGCTGAATGGCCTCCTCCTGCTCCTATTTCCTGTGGTTTCTGTAACATCAATGGCTGGGAGGAGCTCAGTGACAGTTATTCAAAATGGCAACAACTGGTCCATGGGTAGGCATCACGTTGTGAGTCTAAAGGTCTGAACAATGAGGTGGAGAGATTGGCAGAGAGGGGACGAAAAGGAAGCAAGTCTGGGCCTCGCCATCCTGTCCTCTACTCCCCAAACTTCAACTGGCCAAGGATCAGCCTGAAGTCATGCAAAGAGCCAGGGCAGAGACCCATGATCCATATGAGACATCAGGCTCTACCTAAGGGTCAGTCCATGACCCCATGACAGGATGTGAAAAGCAAAGTTTGGTGTGAAAGTTTTCTGTGTTGCCCCCTTTAGGGGCTTAGAAGTCCCTACAAAAATCCAGTGTGGAAATAGGCCCTTCAGCCCAACATGTCCACAAAGAGTAATCCATTCCTCTACTGTCCAATATTTAACCCTGACTAATGCACCTGATAAAGGGCTTTTGGCCAAAATGTCGATTTTCCTGATCCTCGGATGCTGCCTGACCTGCTGTGCTTTTCCAGCACCACTCTTCTCCGGAATCTGGCTTCCAGCATCTGCAGTCCTTGTTTTTACCTAGTTGAAAGCACCTAACCCACAACCCCAAACACTATGGAGCAATTTAGCATGGCCAATTCACCTTAACCTGCACATCTTTGGATTGTGCACCCGAGCACCCAGAGGAAACTCATGCAGACACAGGGAGACTATGCAACCCCTACATAGTCAGCTGAGGCGAGAATTGAACCCAGCTCCCTGGTGCTATGAGACAGCAGTGCTAACCACTGAACCACCATGCCACCCCAAAAAGGGTATTTAAATGTTTGAACAGAAATGTGGATAAGTTCTGTTTTCTCTGAAACTTTGTCTCTCTTTCTCTCTCTCTCTCTGGCAGAGCTGCACCAGCAAATGCCGCTTGAGTTTGCCTCGGCGTGAACAACTCCTTCAAAAGAGACAGCAGGGGCGAGTCGGGCCGAATGGCCTCCTGCTGTGCAGCAGCCCTCTGCGATTTGAGCACTCAATCTCGACAGCAATGGAGAGAAAACTGAACCCGGGAAGAGAACATTCCTTTCAATCTTCGGCTGATCGAAGGCTGCCACTTTAAGAGAGAGAGAGAGAGAGGCAGCAAACCAGGTTCCAAAGAGAGAGAAAATAAAGTTTCAAATAAAAGAAAATGAGTTAACAAAATCATTTAAGACGATCGTAACAAATGTTGATAAATGCGCTCCATATGTCACTAATAAAAAATGCAAAACGGCGTGTAGATCTAACATCGACTTAAGCCATAAACAAATAAATTAAAATGAGCATTGAGGAGTCTTGCAGCTCCCCTTTTAATGAGGAATAGATGGCGAGATAAAAAAAGTTACAAGGCTCATTTGCTTAAAATGTCACTGTCTTTTACACAGTGTTTAAAAAGCGAGCAGATGTTGACATTGCATTGGGGTTTTTTTTTCTTTCTCTCTCGTCACTCGGTCTCTCTCCTTGCTTTAACTGCGAAAAGGGGGCAGAATCTTATCTCTTACTGCACAAGGGAGCCAGATGGAGCGTGGTTTTTTTTCTCTGCTCTCTCCGGGTTTTCAGAGTATTTGTCACATCTGTCAGGCCAGCTGTTTAATGAATATTGAAAGCAGGTAGTTCATTAATAAACTGGAGCAGACTTTAATTTTTTTTGTTAAAAAGAGAGGGGGGGGGGGGGATGGGAGGAGGGGTTGCATGAAGGATCTTGCTTGTTGTCCATTAGTCGACTGTTTAGCTCTCTTCTTTCTAGCTCCTCCGTTCCCCCCTCCTGCCACCCTTGTAACATCTGGCCTATTAACGCGAATGAAACATGTCACTCTGTTGGTTTTAATTGACTTCTGTTGTCACTTCTGCAGCCCGTAATAGTATTAATTGACTGACAATGTAATGTTTGATGGGGCCTCTCTGTCTCTCTCTATATTTATATTTATATATATATATATATGTTTCAACTTGGAGCTTCTCAGAGATGGCACATTTTCAGAACCACACAGGGGAGACATGGCCTGTACCTTGCATCCGGCCTGGCAAGCCTTCTCTTTTTTTTAGTCCTGCATCTGTCTCTCGCTTACCCTTCCTCACTTTTCTCTCATGCTATCATATTCTTATGCATCTTGCTTTCTACCTCTTGTGATCTGTTTCTGCTCTTTCGGAATTTAAAAGAATTATTCTTACATTTGTGTCCCTCCAGTTTTTATTTCTGATCTCCAGCCTCCACAATACTTTGCTTTTAGTTCTTTTGACATCCTTTTCTCCCCCCCTTTCATTTTCCTCTTCATTCTATCTCCTCCTCATAATCATGCCGCTTTTTAACTTAATTCTTATATTACCCCTTCTTTCTCCCTTTTTCCCATTTTCCCTTTTATTCTTTATTTTATTCTTTTCTTTCCCAGCTTGGTCCTATCCTTTGCTTTCTTCCGCCTTCTCCTTCCCATTCACACTTTCCTCGCTTCGCCTTTTCTTTCTCACAAAAGCTTTCTCATTTTTTTAATCCTTCATCTGTTTCTCTTTTCACTAACAAAAACAGAAACTGCTGGAAAAGCTCAGCAAGTCTGGCAGCATCTGTGGAGAGAAATCAGAGTTAACGTTTCAGTTTGAGTGAGCCTTCCTCACCAGGTCTGTCCTACATCTTAAACTGGTCACCTTTCCTTTCTCTGTCTTCATTGTTTCGCATAATATACAATCCGTTGTGTCTGTTCCTATTTTAAAGAGTGATTTTACAATCCATAAGGGTGATCCCCAGGATTCAATGCTGGTCTGAGATGGTCCAGCTGATTGCTTTATAGAGTCATAGAGATGTACAGTACGGAAACAGACCCTTCGGTCCAACCTGTCTATGCTGACCAGATATCCTAAATTAATCTAGTCCCATTTGCCAGCATTTGGCCCATATCCCTCTATTCATATACCCATCCAGATGCCTTTTAAATGTTGTAATTGTACCAGCCTGTACCACTTCCTCTGGCAGCTCAGTCCATACACGCACCTCAGATCCCTTTTAAATCTTTCCCCTCTCACCCTGAACCTATGCTTTCTAGTTTTGGACTCACCACCTTGCATATTTACACTATCCATGCCCCTCATGATTTTATAAACCTCTATAAGGTCACCCCTCAGCCTCCAATACTCAAGGGAAAACTCTATGACTCTCCATACTTCTCAATAAAGATGATTGTTATCCCCTGTCTCTTGTAGTGTGGGCTGGGACTCAGTCACAGGGCTCCAGGTATCAAGTTAAGTGAAAGAAAAATCCAGGCTGGCACTCCAGTACAGTGCCAGGGGAGTGCCACAGTGTCTCAGATGAGAAGCTACACTACAGTGCTCTCTGACTCTTTGGGTGGGTAGAAGAGATCCCACGGGCACCAATTTGAAGAGGCGCAGGGAGTTATTTCCAGTGTACTGTATTATACTTGCCCATTAATCAACTTTGCAAAAACAGATTATCTGACAACTATTGCTCTGGTGTTTGCTATGCACACATTGGCTGCTGTGTTTCCTACATCTCTGCTGTGGCTCCATTTCAAAAGTACTGAAGTGCTTTGAGATGTCTAGTGGTCATGAAACGTACTATAAGTATTTCTTTATATTCCTTCTCTACACCATTTCCATGGTCACTGTGCCACTTAAGTCAAAAGCTCATGGAACGCAGCAAGGTTGCATTTGGCTGAGTATTGTGTCAAGCAGGAGGCTGGAAGAACACAGCAAGCCAGGCAGCATCAGGAGGTGGAGAAGTTAATGTTTTGGGTATTAACCTGTCTTCAGAACCCTCTTTGAGTCTCGCAGAAAGGTTAATACCCAAAACGCTGACTTCTTCACCTCCTGATGCTGTCTGGCTTGCTGTGAATCTTCCAGCATCCTCCTGTCTATCTTGGAATCCAGCATCTGCTGTTCTTTTGTCTCTACCTAAGTGAAATGAGATCAAATGGAAATCAGGGTTGAACTCTCTGCTGGTTGGAGTCACATCCAGGATAGAAGAAAGCAGTTGTGGTTATGGTTGTTGGAGGTCAGTCATTTCAGCTCCAGGAGATCTCTGTGGGAGTTCCTCAGGCCAGTGTCTGAAGCCCAATCATCTTCAGTTGCTTCATCAATGACCTTCCCTCCGTCATAAGGTGCGATGTGCTGATGATTGCGCAATCTTCAAAAAGTATTTGTGATTCCTCAGATACTGAAGCAGCCCATGTCCAAATGCAGCAGGTCCTGAACAATATCCAGGTTTGAGCTGAGAAGTGGAAACTAATCCTCCCACAATATAAGTGCCAGGCAATGCCAGCTCCGACAAGAGAGAATCTAACCATTGCCCTTTGACATTTAATGGTATTATTATCACGGAATCCCCTGTATCAACTCCTGGAGACTGCAATTGACTAGAAACTGACTAGAGTGGTGCTGGAAAAGCACAGCAGGTCAGGCAGCATCCGTGGAGCAGGAAAATCGATGTTTCAGGCAAAGGTCTTCCTGCTCCTTGGATGCTGCCTGACCCGCTGTGCTTTTCCAGCACTACTCTAATCTTGACTCTGACCTCCAGCATCTGCAATACTCACTTCTGCCTGGAAACTGACTAGACAAGTCATATAAGTAGTTTGGATATAAGAGCAGGTCAGAGGCTAGGAATTCTGCAGTGAATGACTCACCTTCTGTCTTCCCAAAGTCTATTCTACCATTTGCAAGGCTCAAATCTAGAATGTGACAGAATGCTCTTCACTTGCCTAGGTGAGTGCAGCTCCAACAATAAGACAAAGTGGCCTATTTGACTGGCACCACATCCACAACATATATAGGGTCATAGAGTCATAGAGATGTACAGCATGGAAACAGACCCTTCGGTCCAACCCGTCCATGCCGACCAGCTATCCCAACCCAGCCTAGTCCCACCTGCCAGCACCCGGCCCATATCCCTCCAAACCCTTCCTATTCATATACCTATCCAAATACCTTTTACATGTTGCAATTGTACCAGCCTCCATCCTCTGGCAGCTCATTCCATACACGTACCACCCTCTGTGTGAAAAAATTGCCTCGTAGGACTCCTTTATATCTTTCTCCTCTCACTCTAAACCTATGCCCTCTATTTCTGGACTCCCTGACCCCAGGGAAAAGACTTTGCCTATTTACCCTATCCATGCCCCTCATGATTTTGTAAACTTTTCGAAAGTCAATATTCTGTAGCAGCAGTGTACTATCTACAATGATCCCCAGAAAGCACTTTCAATACTCATGACCACTTCTATCTAGAAGAATAAGGGCAGCAGAACCACCTGCAACTCCCCTCCAAACCACTCCCTGTCCTGACATAGAAATAAATCACCATTCCTTCACCGTCACCGGGTCAAAATCCTGGCTTTCCCTCCTGAACAGCATTATGGGTGTATCTACAGCATATCGACTTCACTGCTTCAAGAAGGCATTTGACCTCAACCTTTTCCAGCACAATTAGGGATGGGCAATAATTGCTGGCTCATTAGCAACACACAAGTCCCATGAATTAATTTTTAAAAAACTCATTGCAACTCCCATCATCTGGTTCTTTTCCCAGTTAAAACCTATGCCCACTGGTTCCTGACCTTCCTACTGATGGCTAAGTGAAAGGAACTGCATGTTGTAACAGAGATGCTCTTTAATGAGGGAACTGTGTTGCTTCAGTGTAGTTTAGGCTTTCCCTGTGGCAGGTTTAAAAGAAAACAAAACATGTAGCATTCTTCAAAATCTCAGGAAGCCTCAGAGAACTTTGGTAAAATGAAACGAAGAACTGCGAATGCTGGAGACGCGAAACGAACAAAACGATTCTGAAGAGGGGTCACTGGACTCGACATGTTAACTCTGTTTCTCTCTCCATAGGTGCTGCCAGACCTGCTAAGTTTCTACAGCAATTCCTGTTTGAAAGTATCTAACTGAATGAAGTTGCTTTGAAATGCAGTCATTGTCAGAGGAACTGCGGCAGCCAATCTGTGCACAGTATGCCCCCACAGACAGCCAATGTAACAATAACTGGTTAATATGGTTTGTTGAATGTTGGTTGAACCATAAATATTGACCCAGGGGGTGTGAACACAGCACTATTCTTCAATAAAGTGCTAGAAGAATCACTAAAGAACAATAAACTCATTGAGGGGAGAGATGGGACATCAGTTCAAGGCCTCATGTGTAGTGGCCTATACTCAAAATGCATGGGATAATAGGTGGAAGCACCACCTAAAAGTGTCCAAATCCAGTCAGAGAAAAGCTTCCCCCATAACTGGAAAAGCTTCTCAAACCACTTTCAGTGAGATAGAGGTGGAGTAGGGTTCTGACTCTGGGGCCTGTCTGCTCCACCTGCTTTTCCTATTGTTTTTTTCTCTCTCTCATTTTCTTTCTCTCCATTCTTTTATTTACCCCTTGGTGAAGAACTCAGTCTCAGCAATGCCATCAGTGGTGACGAGTGGGTCCAGCAGCACAGATTCGAGTAGGCCCAGCGGCACAGACTTGAGTAGGCTCAGCAGCACGGACTTGAGCAGGCCCAGCAGTATGTCCTCGAGTAGGGCCCACAGTGTGGATTCAACTAAGCCCAGCAGCATGGACATGAGCAGGCACAACAAAATGTCCTCGAGAAGGGCCAACTGCATGGATTCAACTAGGCCCAGCAGCATGGACTTGAATAGGCCCAGCAGTGTGGATTCGAGTAAGCACAACAGTGTGGATTCGAGTAGGCCCAACATTGCAGATTCGAGTAGGCCCGACAGTGCAGACCCGAGTAGGCCCAGCAGCGTGGATTCGAGTAGACCAACAGCGTGGATTTGAGTAGGCCCACAAACATATATTTGAGTAGGCCAACAACACAGATTTGAGTAGGCCCGGCAGTTTGGATTTGAGTAAGCCAACAGCACAAATTTGTGTAGGTCCAAAAGCATGAATTCGAGTAGACCCAGAAGCTTGGATTCGTGTAGGCCCAACTACATGGATTCAAGTAGGCCCAATAGCATGGATTCGAGTAGACCCAACAGTGCAGGCTTGAGTAGGCCCAACAACATGGATTCAAGTAGGGCCAACAGCATGAATTTGAACATGCTGAGCAGGGTGGACTCAAGTAGGTCCAACAGCATGGATTTGAGTAGGTCTAGCAGCATGGATTCGAGTAGGCTCAGCAGCGTGGATTCAAGTGTGCCAACAGCACAGATTCAAGTAGGCTCAGCAGCATGGAATTGAGTAGGCTCAGCAGCGTGGATACGAGTAGGCTCAGCAGTGAGGTTTCGAGTAGGCGCAGCAGTGTGGATTCGAGTAGGCTCAGCATCACGGTGTGAGCAGGCCCAGCAGTGAGGATAAGAGTAGGCCCATCAGTGAGGTTTCGAGTAGGCGTGACAGTGTGGATTCAAGTAGGCCAACAATGTGGATTTTATTAGGCTCAGCAGTATGGATTTGAGTAGGCCCAACAGTGTGGATTCAAGAACGCTCAGTATTGTGGATACGAGTAGGCCCAGCAGTGAGGTTTCGAGTAGGCTGAGCAGTGTGGATTTGAGTAGGCCCAACAACGTGGATTCGAGTAGGCTCAGCATTGCAGATACAAGCAGGCCCAGCAGTGTGGATCTGAGTAGGCTCAACATCATGGATATGAGCAGGCCCAGCAGCACAGATTAAAGTAGGCCCAACAGTGTGGACTTGAGTAGGCCCAGCAGAGTGGGCTTGAGTAGGCCCAACAGTGCAGATTTGAGTATGTCTAACAGTGCGGATCCATGGTGGTGCTATTAGATGTGAATTTGTGTTCCTGGTGGCTTCTGCATCATTGAGGCAGTCATAGTGCTGACTAATGTCTGCTGCGGTGGAGACGGGGTTGTGTTCCCAGTGGTGTTAAGGTCTGGCGCAGATTCATGGCTGCGGTGAGTTTGCGTCCAGGCAGCACAGCAACGGCTGCTTTACTCAGGTGGACCCGAAGCGGACTCCTGGTGGCGGTGGAGTCCAGTTTGGGCCATTGCAGTCCCTGGCAGCATCAGTGGCACCTGCATTGGTGAGGTCCAGTGACGAGGGCATTGGTGGAGGCGAGAGGCCCTGAAGGTGTGGTGGCTTTCATTGCAGGTCTGGCAGTGGCATGGCAAAGGGGACTGATGACTGCCAACAGGCCCGTGGCAGAGCACTTAGCAAGAAGAACTGGTTGGTTTATTTTAAGATGGCGTCAGAACGTGGCACTATACAACAACTTGCATTATGTTTTGTAAGACGTGACAATAAATAAATAAATCAATAAGTCACTCACTGGTTCTTTTTCATGTCCAGTTGTTGAGAGGCTCATGGTCACCCAACCAACAGTAAACAGTGAAAGAGAAGCAGCCTGTGATTGGACTAACAGTGAGAGGGTGAGTGACAGCAATGAGCAAACGGACTCTGAGAGGGTGGCTGGGCCAAGCTTGAGCACCGAGGCTGGGAAGATAGACAGGAGCTGGCCTATGGGGAATGACACTGGGAATAAAGTGAGTCTGCAAATGGGGGAATGATGGCGGAGAGAAGGACTGCGAAGTGAGGGGGAGGAGCTGAAAGGTAATGGGTAAGGTAGACTGCAAACAAGGGGGAAGGAGCAGACAGAGAGGTGATGAGTTGCAAAGATGAGAAGCTATGCAAAAAGGGGAAAGGGACTTGCCAAGGGAAATGTTCAGTTTCCAACCTTTCAACAAAGAAATAGTGTATTGTATGAACAATACCACTGCAATGAACAACCTAGTTGGATAATTTAATAAAAATAGTTTTATAGTATCAATATTTACTTTAAAAGAATGGATCAGGGTACTTTCCAGATGGTATGAAGTTAAATACATTGGATGTTCAAAGACACTTCAGGTGCATAGATCTTTAAAATATCATAAACAGATACGGAAAATCAGCAAGAAAGCTAATGGAATGCCAGCCTTTATTTCAAGAGGACCGGGGTACAAACATGTTGACATTATAAGTCTGTAAGTTAGCTCACTGAGCTGGAAGGTTTGTTTTCAGACGTTTCATCACCATACCAGATAACATCATCTCTTGGTTTCCTAAAGTGGGTGATGTCATTTCTGTTACTTTTTTCCAAGGGAAGGTAGATAAGATCTAAGTCAATGTGTTTATTGATGGAGTCCTGGTTAGACTGCCATGCCTCTAAGAATTCTCATGTGAGTTTTTGTTTCTCCTGTCCTAGGATGTGCGTGTTGTCCCAGTCAAAGTGGTTCTAGACTAGAGTGGTGCTGTAAAAGCACAGCAGTTCAGGCAGCATCCGAGGAGCTGGAAAATTGACTTTTCGGGCAAAAGCCGTTCATCAGGAATAGAGGCAGAGTGCCTGCAGGGTGTAGAGATAAATGAGAGGAGGGTGGGGGATGGGGAGAAAGTAGCATAGAGTACAATAGGTGAATTGGGGTGGGAATGAGGGTGATAGGTCAGGGAGGAGGGTGGGGGAAGGTAGCAAAGAGTACAATGAGTGGATGGGGGTGGGGATGAAGGTGATAGGTCAGGGAGGAGGGTGGAGTGGATAGGTGAAATGAAGATAGGCAGACTGCTGTGCTTTTCCATCACCACTCTAATCTAGAATCTGGTTTCCAGCATCTGCAGTCCTTGTTCTTACCCAGTCAAAGTGGTGTCCTTCTTTGTCTGTATGTATAGCAGCTAGTGATAGTGGTTAGTGGCCAGTTCATGTTCATGTATCCTGGAGGACAATTTCCTGCTAGTTTGTCCAATGTGGTGTTTTTTATAGTTCTTGCATGGCATCTTGTACATGACATTAGCTTTGCTGGTATTTAAGTGTGTTGGTAGATTTTGGGCTACCATGATGCCAAGGGGTCTGAGTAGTCTGGAAGTCATTTCTGATATGTCTTTGATGTAAGGTAATGTGGCTATAGTTTTTAGTTGCGTTGTGTCTGTTTGTTTGGGTTTGTTTCTGAGGAATCGACATATTGTGTTTATTGGGTACCCGTTTTTCTTGAAAATGTTGATTAGATATTTTTCTTTTTTTTGTAGTTCTTGGGTGCTGTAGTATGATGTAGCTCATTGAAATAATGTCTTAATGTAGCTCTGTTTGTTGGTGTTGGGTTGATTGCTTCTGAAGTTAAGTATTTGGTCTGTGTTTGTGTTGTTTTTCTGTAGATGCTGGTTTGAAACTCTCCGTTAACTGGGCATTCAACTGCCACGTCGAGGAATGGGATGCTATTGTCATTCTCCTCCTCTTTTGCAAATTTTATGTCTGTCAGGATATTATTGATGGTGTTGTGTGTTTCCTCTAATTTATTTTGTTTTGCGATGACAAAGGTGTCATCTACGTAGCGGATCCAAAGTTTGGGTTGGATAGATGGGAGGGCAGCTTGTTCAAGTCTCTGCATTACTGCTTCCACTATGAGCCCTGGTATTGGTGATCCCATGGGCGTTCCATTGACTTGTTTGTAGATTTTGTTATTGAATGTGAACTGGGTGGTGAGGCACAGGTCCACGAGCTTGAGGATGTTGTCTTTGCTGATAAAGATGGTGCTGTCTGGTGTTTGTGGAAAACCAGGACCACAAATTTACTTAGATCCTATCTACCTTCCCTTGAAAACAGAACCGTAAATGACATCACCCACCTTAAGGACCCAAGACCTATAAATAGAGAGGCGGGACATACCACCAGCGCTTCACTGGAGACTCTCACTGATGATGTTACCCAGTGTGGTGACGAAACATCTGAAAACAAACCTTCCAGCTCAGTGAGCTAACTTACAGACTTATCATCAACCTGAACTACAAAGCTTCTCAAAAATCGTTAATGTTGACATTATGCTGCAGTTATTCAAAACCCTGGTTAGATCTCACTTGGAGTACTGTGAACAAGTCGAGGAACCACACATTAGGAAGGACTCCTTGGAGGGAGTACAACGCAGATTTCCAAGAATGATATCAGGACTTCAGGGATTAATTAGTGACGAGCATTTATACAAATTAGGCCCGTTTTCTCTAGAATTTAGAAGGTGAAAGGGTAATCTGATTCAAATCTTCAAGGTAGTAACAGGAAATAAATAGTGTAGTCAAAAATGAACTGTTTTTACTAGTTGGGGATTCTAGAATTAGGGGGCATAGTCTGAGAATTGGGCCAGACCATTCAGGAGAGATGTCAGGAAGCACTTCTATGCGCAGAGTCATAGAGATGTACAGCATGGAAACAGACCCTTCGGTTCAACCTGTCCATGCCGACCAGATATCCCAACCCAATCTAGTCCCACCTGCCAGCACCCGGCCCATATCCCTCGAAACTCTTCCTATTCATATACCCATCCAAATGCCTTTTAAATGTTGCAATTGTACCAGCCTCCATCACTTCCTCTGACAGCTCATAAAAAATACAACCAAGGCAAACGTGAGGCGCTGCGTGTCAGGCTCTCGAATTGATGGTAGATGTATGGAAGTTACTTCCACAAATGGCAGTGGATGCTGGATCAGTTGTTAATTTTAATTCTGAGGTAGATATATTTTTCATTAACCAAAGGTTTTAAGAGATATGGAACATAGGGCAGGTATATGGAGTTAGGCCACAGAACAGCCAATATCTCATTGAATGGTGGAACAGGCTCAAGGGGCTGAATGGCCCACTCCTGTTCCTATCTCCCTATTTATGTGCTACAGTATTTCTGAAACATATTGCATATCATAAATTATTTGAGTGCAGTGACTATAGTCGAGACAAACATAGATCCATTTCACTGTGAACACAAGTCAGTGGCCAGTGCGTTTATGGTGGTAGCTTTCTGCATGGGTGTGTGTTGATTACTTTTTTAAAAATAAGTCTTGTTGCCAACTCATGCCTATAATCTGAGACCAATTGAAATAGCGGGGTGTCTTGATTGTGGTTGTGTTGTGGCTTAAGTTTAATGTAGTGGTGATGATTTTTAAGGAACTTGATGAATTCTTCCAATTCTGTTTCTGTGCACATATGTCAACATAAATACAGAAGTTAATGGCTGCATCACTGAATAAAGGAGTTGGTCATCCAGATCCAGCAGTGTGGTTGACTCTGAACTGCTTCCTCAGGTGGCCTAGAATGCCACTCAGTTCAAGAGAGAGGCAAGAAATGCCAGCCTTGAGTCAACAGAAAGGTGACATCTCTAACAGGCTGGAGAATGGGGTTGAGAAACATATCATTGAATGGCAGAGCAGACTCAGACGACCCAAAACTACTCCTATATCTTATGGTCCAACAGTATAGTGCTCCTTGAAGACAGCACTGGGAACATCAACTTGGATTTTTCTACATGGCAATGGAACTTGCAACATTCTGTCTCAAAGATTGGAGGGTTGCAAATGTAGCCCCGCTATTTAAAAAGGAAGGAAAAGAAGAAAGCAAGATAATTATAGACCCATTAGCCTAACATCAGTAGTGGGGATAATGCTAAGAGTCTATTAAAAAAGATACTAAGATAACATTTGAAACATATTAACAGGAGTAGACAAAGCAAGCATGGGTTAAAAGGAACATAGAACAATACAACACAGAACAGGCCCTTTGACCCTCGATGTTGCACCGACCTGTGAACTAATCTAAGCCCACCCTCCTACGCTATTCCATCATCGTCCATGTGCTTATCCAAGGATTATTTAAATCTCCCTAATGTGGCTGAGTTAACTACATTAGCAAGCAGAGCATTCCACACCCTTATCACTCTCTGAGTAAAGAATCTGCCTTTGACATCTGTCTTAAATCTATCACCCCTCAATATGTAGTTATGCCCCCTTGTACAAGCTGACATCATCATCCTAGGAAAAAGACTCTCACTGCCTACCCGATTTAATCCTCTGATCATCTTGTATGTCTCCACCAAATCTATCAAAATATCTCTTAGCCTTCTTTCCAATGAGCATAGACCCAAGTCTTTCAGTCTTTCCTCTTAAGACCTTCCCTCCAGACCAGGCAATATCCTGATAAATCTCCTCTGTACTTTTTCCAATACTTCCACATCCTTTCTGTAATGGGGCAACCAGAACTGTACACAATATTTCAAGTAAATCTTGTATATCGCCATCAAATCTATCAAAATATCTCTTAGCCTTCTTCTTTTCAATGAGAACAGACCCAAGGTTTTCAGCTTTTCCTCATAACCACTACAGAACGCACCAGATGGCCTCCTTCTTTAGAGACCGCAATTTCCCTTCCCACGTGGTTAAAGATGCCCTCCAACGCATTTTGTCCACATCCCACACCTCCGCCCTCAGACCCCACCCCTCCAACAGTAACGAGGACAGACACCCCTGGTGCTCACCTTCCACCCTACCAACGTTTGCATAAACCAAATTATCCGCCGACATTTCCGCCACCTCCAAAAAGACCCCACCACCAGAGATATATTTCCCTCCCCACCCCTTTCTGCCTTCCGCAAAGACCGTTCCCTCCGTGACTACCTGGTCAGGTCCACGCCCCCCAACAACCCACCCTCCCATCCTGTCACCTTCCCCTGCCACTGCAGGAACTGTAAAACCTGCGCCCACACCTCCTCCCTCACCTCCATCCAAGGCCCTAAAGGAGCCTTCCACATCCATCAAAGTTTTACCTGCACATCTACCAATATCATTTATTGTATCCGTTGCTCTCGATGCGGTCTCCTCTACATTGGAGAGACTGGACGCCTCCTAGCAGAGCGCTTTAGGGAACATCTCTGGGACACCCGCACCAATCAACCAAACCGTCCTGTGGCCCAACATTTCAACTCCCCCTTCCACTCTGTCGAGGACATGGAGGTCCTGGGCCTCCTTCACCGCCATTCCCTCACCACCAGATGCCTGGAGGAACACTTCAACCCCAGGGCATCAATGTGGACTTCAACAGTTTCCTCATTTCCCCTTCTCCCACCTCACCCTAGTTCTAAACTTCCAACTCAGCACTGTCTCCATGACTTGTCCTACTTGCTATCTTCTTTTGCACCTATCTACTCTACCCTCCCCCCCCGACCTATCACCTTCATCCCCTCCCCCACTCACCTATTGTACTCTATGCTACTCTCTCCCCATCCACACCCTCCTCTCATTTATCTCTCCACCCTTCAGGCTCTCTGCCTGTCTGTTCCTGATGAAGAGCTTTTGCCCGAAACGTCGATTTTACTGCTCCTCGGATGCTACCTGAACTACTGTGCTTTTCCAGCACCACTCTAATCTAGACTCTGGTTTCCAGCATCTGCAGCCATTGTTTTTACCTCATAAGACCTTCCCTCCACACCAGGCAATAGCCTGGTAAATCTCCCTTGCATCTTTTTCAGTGCTTCCACATCCTTCCTGTAATGGGGTGACCAGAACTATATTTCAAGTAAATCACGCATAACTAACCAACTGAAGTTCTTTTGAGGATGTAATTGGTAGAGTAGATAAGGGAGAACTAGTAGATGTAGTGTATTTGATTTCAAGGTCCCACATAAGAGGCTAGTGGGCAAAATTACCATATATACTCGAGCAATAGTCGATCTCATGTAGAAGTCGACCCCCTATCTTTGGCTAAAAAATCAGGAATTTTCCATATGTCTCGTGCACAAGTCGATCCTAGTTCTTCACAGATAACAGATCAATATTTATGAGTCAGTGTACTGCCGTCCCGCTCTGCTCTGGATCTTCCAGTCTGCCAGGGGCTGTTGCACTCTGCTCCGGGTTTTCAGAATTGCCATAATTCATTAATTTTTTTTCCCTTCTACATTTAGAGATCAATTGGGTATCTGCTAAAGATACGGTATGAATTTTGACGGGCAAGAGGTTTAGCTCCTCAAAAGTAGTATCCATATAATAGTCGACCCCATAAATTTATCCTTTGACTATTACTGAAGTATATATGGTATAGCACATGGGCTTGGGGTTAATATATTGGCAAGGACTGAGAATTAGTTGACAGACTGGAAACAGAATGGGAATAAACGAGTCTCTTTTCAAGTGGCAGGCAATAGCTTGTGGTGTATCACAGTAATCTGTGGTTGGTCCCCAGATAGCCATAAAGTATAGAAATGACTTGAATGATGAACCAACATTTCCAAGTTTGCTGATGACAGAAAGATGCAAGGAGGCTTCAAGTTGATTTGGATACGTTGAGTGGATGGGTTAAATGTGAAGGTATACACTTGGGTGTGAAAAACCGAATGGCAAAGTATTATATAAAGTCGAGAGTGTGGTGTTGGAAAAGCACAGCAGGTCAGGCAGCATCTGAGGATCAGGAGAATCACCATTTCGGGCATAAGCCCTTCATCAGAAAATGCCTGAAACGAAAATTCTCCTGCTCCTCAGATGCTGCCTGACCTGCTGTGCTTTCCCAGTACCACACTCTTGACTCTCGTCTCCAGCATCTGCAGTACTTACTTTTGCCTGGATGGACTAGATGCAAGGAGGATGATTTCTCTGGTCGAGGAGTCTGGAACTAGGGGACACAAGACTCAGAATATGGGGTAGGCCATTTAGGACTGAGATGAGGAAACAGTTCTTCATTCAGAGGGTGGTACCCCTGTAAAATTGTCCACCACAGAAGGTTATGGAGCACCGGGTCACTGAGTATATTCAAGAAAGAGATTGATAGATTTTTTTAAATGTTAAAGGAATCAAGGGGCATGGTATGAAAGTGAGAATTCAGTATTGCAATAAAGGATCAGCAGTGATCCTTTTGAATAGTGAAGCAGGTCATAGGGCTCAATGGCCTACTCCTAGTTTCTATATTTTATGTTTCTGTGTTTTTCAGAATCAGCAGGGGGGAAACAGAGTGTATGGCATGAGCCTTCTTCAGAACCTTACCTGCTGTGTGAGGGATTCATTCCTCACTTTTGCATTCTGTGTAAAGCTGAAATATATAATCCCTTGCTGAATGTACTAGTTATAGCCACAAGAGGGAGCTGAACTTTGCTTAATAAGTCAGCGCAGGGTAAGCATCAGGAACTGTGAGTGAGCTCAGGGTTGTGGTGAATGGTTAAATACCTTCTCTCTCCAGCCCTGTCTACAGCCTCTGTGTTTTCTCACTAGTCCTTTCATTCTGGCAGTGGCAGCATGGAGAGGGGGACTTCTGCCTGGACAGCAGACCAATGGCAGAGCACTCAACAAATGGACTGTAAATTTGAACACTTTTTTTTTTCATTTCTTCATTTTTTTATGCCTTTATATAACATGTTTTGGTTTTCTTTCCCTGTATTTTAAGATGGCGCCAGAGAGTGGCAACACTACACAAAACTTTTCACTGTATTTTGTAACAAAGTACACATGGCAATAAATACATCAAATGAAATCATTTGTCAGATGTCTTTCATGTTTGTGAGGTGTTGGCACTTAATTTTGTTTCTGGAAGAGGGAATAAAGTGAACTAAAATCCTGTCAGATATATCCAAGTGTGACTGACTTAACCAGTTAAAACTGCACTTGTGGAAGAATTTAACACCGTAAAAGCTGTAACAAGTGTATTCATACCACAGGTAAATCTAATAAGGATATTAGGAGTACTGTCCTTGTTTGTTAGGGTTAGAATGTGGAACATCCCACCACACAAATTGATTGGGACAAATATCTTAGATGTTTTCATGGCGGCACAGTGGCTCAGTGGTTAGCACTGCTGCCTCACAGCGCCAGAGAGCCGGGTTCAATTCCTGCCTTGGACAACTGTCTGTGTGGAGTTGGCACTTTCTCCCCGTGTCTGCGTGGGTTTCCTCCAGGTGCTCTGGTTTCCTCCCAAAGATGTGTAGGTCAGGTGAATTAGCCATGCTAAATTGCCTGTAGTGTTAGGTGAAGGGGTAAATGTAGGGGTCTGGGTGGGTGGCTTTTTGGTGGGTCGGTGTGGACTAGTTGGGCCGAAGGGGCCTGTTTCCACACTGTAAGTAATCTAATCAAGAAGACTTAGTGAATACGGTGGAGAACAGAAAAATATGGTATCATATGCTGTACAAACACTAAAACAAACAAAATAAGTTGTGCCAAATGAACCTGCTTCTGTTTTGTATATTAATACAATTTTTGAATCAATGGAAGTGTAATGCCCTGGAGGTTTTCTTGGGAAAAGGGTGGAGAACGTTACACATTAAAATTGGACTAGAACAGAAATCATAAAGATCTGAACCAGTTTAACAGCACAATGGCTGGAATCCCCTTTCATCTTCCCTCACTACTTTAAAATTCGGTCGGTTCTGCTACAATGTGTGTTACTTCAACACAAATTGACCTTAACACGATTGAGGAATTTAGACTGTTATTTGTAGAATGCGAGCTTTCCTTACCTGTGTTGGCTATAACGCGATTCCGGTCCCATTAGTTTAAATGGAGTGGCTATTGCATGATTTTCTTAGAACAGGAGATCGCACAGGAATGGAACTATCACAATATATCAGAACAGAATGTTAACTGTTTATTTGCTGACAAAGGACAAAAAAAAATTGTTTCATCAACATTTACAACCGCAATAGCAATCAGCTAAGGTGTTGCTTGGGTGTCAACACATGGTCTTCCTGAGCCAGAGGTGCACTGTACTGTGGGTTTAAGCCTCAATGTACTTGGTTCCCAGGCCCACAGAGTGGAAGGTTTTAACATATAAAAGGTGCTATGTAAATGAAAGTTATTATTGAGGTGGATGCAAATCCCAGTGGGGTTGACAAGACTGTGGATATCTCAGTGTCAGGTTATTGCTATCTGACCGTAATCAAACAGATCTAGAATTAGAGTCACAGAGTCATACTGTACAGAAACAGACCTCTCGCTCCAACCAATCCATGCCAACCATAATCCCAAACTAGTCTCACCTGCCTGCACTTGGCCTATCTCTCTCCAAACATTTCTTATTCATGAAATATCCAAATGTCTTTTAAATGTTGTATCTGTATCTGCTTCCATCACTTCCTCTGGAACTTCATTCCATACACAAACCACTCTCTGTGTAAAAATATTGCCCCTCATGTCTTTTTTTAAATCTTTCAACTCTCACCTAAACATTTGCCCCCTTGTCTTGAAATTCCCTCACTTTAGGGAAAAGACACATTCCATTCAGCTTATCGATACCCCTCATGATTTTATAAACCTCTGTAAGGTCACCGCTCAGCCTTCTATGACCTAGTGAAAAAAGTTCCAGTCTATTCAGCCTCTCTTTATAACTCAAACCCTCCGTTCCCAGCAACATCCTGGTAAACCTCTTGTGAACCTTCTCCAGCTAATAATGCCCTTCCCATAACAGGGCGACCAGAACTGGACATAATAGTGGCCTCACCAAAAGCATTCTCTCATTCATTCTATTTTTCTCAAAAAGCACACGATCTGCAGGCAGTCAATTCATGTTACATTTGATAAATTCCTACTTTGGAAATAGAACCAGTCTGACTTAAGATTGGAATACAGACAGACTCTAACCTTACTACTTTTAATACATTGTCTGAGCTGAGATGTCAACTTTCTTTATAAAATCTTAAGTTATCTCGAGAATGTGACTTAAAAGAAGTTCTGGGATTTACATATTAATGAAACAAAACCTGCAACCCATTCTAAAAGATGAAAGACATAACAGCAAGCTAGGTTTGTTCAATATATCATTTCAGCTGTATGACACTGTAATCTTTTGCTCTAAATTCTGTGTCTTATGATCCTGCTCCACAGCTACCTGATGAAGGAGCAGCGGTCCAAAAGCTAGTCCTTCCGAATAAACCTGTTGGACTATAACCTCGTGTGACTTTTAACTTTGTCCACCCTGTGTCCAACACTGGCACCTCCACCTCATTCAATCAAGTTCATGGATTGTACTTGGAATTTGGGGATTACTTTCTGTGATTCTGTGAATTGTCCTTGAAAACTGTAAATCAGTGTTTGTCATCATACATGAGAACCAAGTATCCTTAATACGCAATACCACACCTCAGGAGGCCTTGAGGGAATACAATGTAGATTTACAAGAATGACACCTAGGCTTCAGGGGTTAAAATATCAGGTGAGGTAATGCAAATTAGACCTGTTTTCTCTAGAATATTGAAGGTTAAAGAATTATTTGATTGAAGTCTTCATGATACGAACAGGAGAAGACAGATTAGATAATGTATTTCCACTGGATGGGGATTCTAGAACTAGGGGACATCATCGAAAAATTAAGGCCAGACCATTCAAGAGAGATGTGAGAAAGCGCTTCAGTGCACAAAGAATGGGAAATGTTTGGAACTCTCTTCCACAAAAGGGCTGTGGATGCTGGATCAGTTGTTAACTTTAAAACTGACACAGATAAATATGGGCCTTCACCACACATCACCTCACTACTTAAGCACAGTGTCAGAACCAGGGAGCTGGTGTACAATATACCAACCAGCACCCTCTCCAATACGGGCCAAAGGCAAGTATATGGAGTTAGGCCAAGATCAACCATGATCTCATTGAACGATAGTATAGGCTCAGGGGACTGAATGGCCTATTTCCTGACATGTTCCCAGTTGCCTTTGAGAAATGATAGTGAGCTGCCTTCTTGAACTGCTGCAAATTAAGTGTTCCCCCTTTTTGGGCAGAAATAAGGGGAAATTATTTCCCTCAGTGGGTTGTGTGACTTCGGGATGCTGCATCTCAAAAGGCAATGGAAGGCAAGGCCATTGAGTATGTATAAGGCGGGGGGTGGGGATAGAAGGAAGTCAAAAGCTTTAGCAGAAGTTAGATGAGGAATATGGAATTCAGAATGCAAACATATCAGACCATCATCTTGTTATAGTGTGGTGCAGGACTGAATAGCCTATCTCTACTCCTGTTCTACTGGCTTGTGCAATCGTGGAAAATTCACTCCTACTCTGGTTCAATGGGTTTTGAAAGGCTGACGGGTACAATGTGCTGTCTGCAGACTCTGCCACATGTCGGGTAGATGGTGCATTGAAAGGTTGCTTAGATGAGATAGTTTGGAGTTTTGAGCACCCATTCTGAAATCACGAATTCACTGCTGCATGGTTTCAATGAACTCTAGCAATGGGCTCAGTGCCAACTTACAGGAGTGTTCTCCATTCTGATTGGTCACGGGCCAGGAGCAGCCATCATTTGGCAAGGACATTTGACCATTTCAGGAGTTGCTTTGAGAACCTCCCTGAATTCTGCTTTAGGAAGGATATTATTAAACTGAAGAGAGTTCAGAAAAGGTTTTCAAGGATGTCACCAAGACTTGAGGGTTTGAGTTATATGGAGAGGCTTGATAGGCTGGGAGTTTTTTTCCCTAGGACAGAGGAGGCTGAGGGGTGACTTTAAAGAACTTTATAAAATCATGAAGATCAGAGGTAAGGTGAATAGCCAAGGTCTTTTTTTGCCCCAGGATAGGGGAGTCCAAACCTAGGGGGCATATGTTTAAGGTGAGAGGGAAAAGATTTAAAGGGGACCCAAGGGGCAATTTTGTCACGCAGAGGGTGGCACGTATAACAGAATAATTGCCGGAGGAGGTGATCGATGCAGGTAGAGTTTCAATATTTGAGCAGGTACATGAGTAGGAAAGGTTTAGAGGGATATTGGCTAAATGCAGGAAAATGGGTTTAGCTTAGGAAAGCCAGTCGGCATGGATGAGTTGGGGCTGAAGGGTCGGTTTCCATTCGGTATGACTCTATGATTCTAAACATTTTGGTTGTCCACCTGGAAACCTCCTGCCACAACTGAAGTCCAAGAAGAACAGGAACTTCAGGAGTCTGGCGTCAGGCATATGGACAAAGGTGTCGAGAGTGTGGTGCTGGAAAAGCACAGCAGGTCAGGCAGCTTCCGAGGAGCAGGAGAATCATCGTTTCGGGCTTAGGCCCCATATCAAGCATTTATTCCAACTCTCACTCCACAGGTGCAGCCTGGCCTCCTGACCATTTTTAGCATTTTCCTTTTTAATTTCCGATTTCCAGTATCTGCACTATCCCACTAGGTATGCTCAGTTGTAACGGGACAGATTGCTTACTTTGAAGTGACTGCAACAAAGCAAATCTCACTTGTTTAGGCATGTTCTTGAGTGGTCCATGATTCAAATTAAACTAGCAAACATTGTTTTTGGTATTTACTGAGGATGATAATGAGATGAATGTAACATTAGAAGACAAGATTCAAAAGAATATAAAGATATTTTAGCAAGATTTCCATCAGTCTATCATTGGTGACCTTTTTTGCCTTGACATCTAGAATGCCTTCCCTAACTTAATCGGCCCAGATTTTGATATTCTGTCCTAAAATGAGCTTTAATGTGTCAACAATCCCTTCCAACAGATCTTTGCGAGGGTTGACAATATTAAAATTAGAATTAGAATTAGGTTTATTGTCACGTGTATTCAAGTGCAGGGATACAGTGAAAAGTTTGCAATGTCACCACTCAACTGTGCCATTTTAGGTACGAGGTACACAGGTACAAAATCTTAGGTAAAGAGTAGAAAAATAAAGAAACAAGTTAAAAGTTCAACATTAAAGTTCTTGTCAGTATAAAGTGGGAAATTAGAAATAAAGTTGAAAGTTCCAAATCACAGTCCGTCTTTCGTCATAGGGTAGCACAGTGTCTCAGTGGTTAGCACTGCTACCTCACAGCACCAGGGTCCCAGGTTTGATTCCAGCCTCGGGCATCTGTCTGTGTGGAGTTTGCACATTCTCCCCGTGTCTGCGTGGGTTTCCTCCGGGTGCTCCGGTTTCCTCCCACAGTCCAAAGATGTACAGGTCAGGGGAACTGGCTATCCTAAATAGCCCATGATGTTAGGTGCATTAGTCAGAGGGAAATGGGTCTGGGTGGGTTACTCTTCAGAGGGATGGTTGGGCCAAAGGGCCTGTTTCTGCACTGTATATAAGTAAGTAATCTATAGGCATGCTATCATTCCACTTTCTCTGTGAGGGCTCAATCTCCCAGTCCCTGTGCCTCCACCCTGCCGACCACCAGGCTGTCAGAGTTCTGCTCTGGTGCCACCCTGTGCCACCAGCTTCTTCCACAATGTCGCCAACCACCAGGGTTCTGCCCGGGCAGAGTTCAACACGAATCGTGAAATTTTGTGTTTTCTAAAATGCAACAATGACCACACTGCAAATGTGTTTCATGGGCCATAAAGCACTTGAGGCATCCTGCAGTCATAGAAGGTGCTATAGACAATAAAAATACACTTCTGTTTCCCTTTTCCCATCGCAGGGCGTCTAGGTGTCCACAGAGATGCCCCAACAGTGTGGATCCCTGCATTGTCTCTGCCATCAGCTTCAGTTTTGACTTCTGTGTTTTGGACTTGTGTGTGTTTTTCTTTCCGAACTGTAATCTGTTACTACTTTAAGAGTTTAATTAGAATTTACAAACGCCTCACACGACATGTTAGGTTTGAAGCTGTAACTGTTACTGGTGAGACTGCGTGTTTGATCATCTGAGCTTGGCTCGGCAGGCAATCAGATGCTCCATTTAGAGTCGAGAAAATGGAAGTGTGTTACCTCGTTAGCAGCTCCGACCAGCTGCTGAATTACATTAGCACTTGGTGATTGATTAGAAAGGGGGAAGGAAAAAGAGTGAAGTGGCAAAGATCAGGATGCTGCTAGTAGAGGGATGGGAAAGTGGGGTGGGGGGGGGGCAGGGAAGGATGAATGGAAAGGAGTCATGACCACAGGAGAGCAAGCTAACACCTAGGGATGACGCGGCAGCTCAGTGGTTGTCTGGGTTTAATTCCACCCTCAGGTGACTATCTGTGTGGAGTTTGCACATTCTCCCTGTGTCTGCGTGGGTTTCCTCCAGGTGCTCCGGTTTCCTCCCACAGTGCAACGATGTGCAGGTTAGGGTGGGCTAGCCATAGTAATGCAGGGTTACAGGGATAGGGTAGGGGGATGCGCCTGGGTGGGATGCTCTTCGGAGGGTCAGTGTGGACTCAATGAGCCGAGCAGCCTATTTCCCGACTCTGTTGGCATTCTATGTACAGACGTTGCACTACCCTCAGTCTTCACTGGCTTTGTGTTTCCACTTGATTACCTCTCCATCTACACAGGTAAGCACCCTCATCGTCATTGCACAGTGGTAGCCAATGCATACTATCAACAAGATCCACTGCAGTAACACAAATTTTGCTTGTTTCTCTGGAATTTAAAAGGTTAAGGGGTGATCTGATTGACGTCTTTGAGATATTTACAGGAAAAGACAGAACTGATTAATTATATGCACTGTTTGGGGATTCTAGGATTATGGGGCATCATCTGAGAATTAGGGTCAGATTATTCAAGCGAGATTAGATTAGATTAGATTAGATTAGATTAGATTAGATTAGATTACTTACAGTGTGGAAACAGGCCCTTCGGCCCAACAAGCCCACACCGACCCTTCAAAGAGCAACCCACCCAGACCCATTCCCCTACATTTACCCCATTCACCTAACAATATGGGCAATTTAGCATGGCCAATTTACCTAACCTACACATCTTTGGACTGTGGGAGGAAACTGGAGCAAACCCACGCAGACACAGGGAGAATGTGCAAACTCCACTCAGACAATTGCCCGAGGCGGGAATTGAACCCGGGTTTCTGGCGCTGTGAGGCAGCAGTGTTAACCGTGTTCGGAAGTAGTTCTACATACAAAGTGTGGTAAATGTTTGGAACTCTCTTCCACAAATAGCAGTAGATTCTGACTCGGTTATTAATTTTAAACCTCAGATTTATTTTTTGTAAGGAAAGGTATTAAGGGATATGGGTCAGAGGCAGGTATGGGGCTTACCACAGGTCAACCATGTTTTCAATCAAAGGTGGAACTGGCTCGAGGGACTGAATGGCCTACTCTTGGTCATATGTAATTCAGCAAGGCTTGTCCAACAGCGTCTTCCAAACATGTGACCTCTACTATCTAGAAGGACAAAGTCAGAGGATACATGAGGACACAGCCTTCCATGTGTTACCTTCCAAAACTCTAACCATCCTGATTTGAAAATATGTTGCTGATTCTTCCCTTTTGCTGGGTCAAAATCCTGGAATTCCTTCCCTAACAACACTTTGGGAGGGTCTGCACCCTAAGGATTGCAGAAGTTCAAAGCAAAGGCCCTCTAATTTTCTCAAGGGACGAACGATATATATCAGCTTTACCCACCACCCTCAGAATGAATTTAAAAAGAAAAACCCTTCCATTTTGGAAAAGGCAAAAGGAATTTGTACCTAGCTAGATGGAAGTTCAAATATATCATTCATTGAATTGTATGAACACAGGCAGTTAATGAGAAAAGGTAGGCAGTTATATTTTGTAACTTGGAGACAGTGGGGATTAAAGATAAGTATCAACCTTGGCCTAGCATTTAGCCAAAAGGTATGAGTAAAAAATTAGCACATTGGTTTACCTCTGAGAGCTGCACTGTTAAAGTGCTATCTTTCTAATGAGGCATTAAGCAGAGAATACATTTACGTCCTGGGTGGATATGGTGGTTCCGTGGTTAGCATTGCTGCTTCACAGCACCAGGTACCTCGGTTTAGATGCCAGCCTCAGGTGACTGTATAGAGTTTGCACATTCTCCCCATGTTTGTGTGGGTTTCCTCCTGGTGCTCTGGTTTCCTTCCATAATCCAAAGGTGTGCAGGTTAGCTGGATTAACCATGCTAAATTGCCCAGAGTGTTCAGGGATGTGTAGGTTGGGTGGATTAGTGGGGGGGGGGGGGTGTCTGAGTGGCATGCTATCTGGAGGGTTGGTGTGGACTCGATGGGGAGTTCTGCATTGTGGGGATTCAATGATTCCTCAGCTTCAGGTAAATGAAGAAAGGTCATTGATTTGATTTCTTGTCACATGTACCAAAGTACAGTGAAAAGCTTTGATTGCAAACAGCACAGGCAGATCTTTGTAGGCAAGGACATGCAGATCATAGGGTGAAAGAAAACTTGGATGGAGTAAGGCATACAGGCTACATTGCACACGACCTGATCATGAGGCAAGATCAACATTATTTGAAGTTAGAGAGTCCATTCATCAGTCTAATAACAGCCAGGGAAGAAGCTGTTCCTGAACCTGCTGGTGTGCGTGTGTTCAAGCTTCTGTATCTTCTCCCTGACGGAACCTCACTGGACCTGAAACATTAGCTCTGGTTTCTCTCCACAGAGAGTGGCATGGTGGCTCAGTGATTAGCACTGCTGCCTCACAGCACTCGGGTCCCAGGTTTGATTCCAACCTTGGGCTACTGTCTGTGTGGAGTTTGCACATTCTCCCCGTGTCTGCATGGGTTTGCTCCGGTTTCGTCCCACAGTCCAAAGATGTGCAGGTTAGGTGAATGGACCGTGCTAAATATACTAACATAGTGTTAGATGCATTAGTCAGAGGGAAATGGATCTGGGTGGGTTACTCTTGGAGGGTCGGTGTGGGCTGAAGGATCTGTTTCTGCACTGTAGGGAATCTAATCTAATCCTGCTGTGTTTTTCCAGCAATTTCTGTTTTTGCTTGAGCTTTCTCCTGCATTATTTCAAAGCAGCACAGGGGATTGTCTTAACCAACAAATATCCCCAAACCAGCTTCATGAAAGAAGGTTATATCCAGCTATTACTTCATGGCAGCTTATGGGAGCTTACTGAGCACAAATTGCTTAGTGCCCCTAAAGTACATATTGGCTGTTAAGCATGGTGGAAAGTGCTGAGGATGTGAAAGCTGCTGTGCAAATGCAAGTACTTTCTTCCCGGTCCTTTCCATGCTTTGTTTCTGATGCTTAGTCACTGAAGCTACATACTTTAATGAAATGAGGCCTTCTAAATAGTGCATGAAGGTGTTAGATTGAAGTTATATTGAGTTGGCAGCGGCAACATTCTGAAAACCCTCTTCTGGTGCAAAGCTTCACCATTGGGAATGCATATTAGGAAATTGCAGGTCCCTGTGCTGGAAGGCCAATTCGGAGAGTTGACCCCAATAGTACACTATGCTATTTACTTTAATAATTGCTTCGTGGTGAATGGGCTTGGGCAATATTGAGTTTACTGATTCTCTGCATGCCTTCAATTTTGCTTTATAGTAATAAATTACAACAAATCTTTGAAAAATTACTTTGCCAGATGTTGTGTGAATAGCAGTCTTGAAAGTGGAAACAATCTTCCAGTACTGGTGTTAACCCTTTCATAGACACACACTCGAGAGGGAGTCAATGTCAGGACTTGCATGAAGTTCTTGAGGCTAATGTTTTTCTGTCACCAAAGTGGCGACTCTACAAATATACACTTTATTGGATGGAAAATAAATGGGCCATCCAGAGATCCTGGATATATCTGCTTTCTTCATTTTAGCTCTGGGGATCTACAAGTGCCAAATTGATTGGCTCATATTGGCACCTAGATAATGTTCACAATAACACACACATTTCTGTCCCTGTGTTCATGCAACATTTGACCCTTCAGAACATGCATACTTCCCAGACAACAAAATTATAAGGGGTCAGTTGGCACAGAGGATGTCCAAGTTTCTTAAGTTGCATCAGAAAGTCAAATGCTCCTTTTCTTAAATACATGCTTTTGGTATGAGAGCATCTGAGGCATAGCCAGCGTTTATAGTCGCTCCCTAACTGCCTTACAACTGGTAGTCACACATATGGTCATAACAATAAACATGCTCCCGTAATCCTGCATCCTGGTATATCTGGTTTTGACTATACCTTATCTTCAATCAAAAGTTGTTCACTGACTGGATCAGCATTTATTGACCATTCCTAGTAGCCTTTGAGAAGCTGCCTTCTGAAATGGCAGGAGTCCATGTTGGTAGACCCACAATGGGAGGATGTTTCATAGTTTCATAGTAATGGAAGCAGGAGTAGGCCGTTTGACCCATTGATCTATGGCTGATCTAACCATTGTCTCAGCTCCTGCTACCTGCATTATCCCCACAACCCTTGATTCCCCTACCATGCAAAAACCTATCCAACCTGTCTTGAATATATTTAATGACGCTGCCTCTACTGCTTCCTTGGGCAGAGAATTCCATAGCCGGAGATGTGTTGCTGGAAAAGCGCAGCAGGTCAGACAGCATCCAGGGAACAGGAGAATCGACGTTTCGGGCATAAGCCCTTCTTCAGGAATGAGGAAAGTTTGTCCAGCAGGCTAAGATAAAAGGTAGGGAGGAGGGACTTGGGGGAGGGGCGTCGGAAATGTCAAGGTGGAAAGAGGTCAAGGTGAGGGTGATAGGTCAGACTGGGGTGGGGGCGGAGAGGTCGGGAAGAAGATCTCAGGTTAGGAAGGCGGTATCTGAATTTGATGGATTTGACTGAGACAGGGTGGGGGGAGGGGAAATGAGGAAACTGGTGAAATCCGAGTTCATCCCTTGTGGTTGGAGGGTTCCTAACCGGAAGATGAGGCGTTCTTCCTCCAACCGTCGTTTTGTTGTGGTCTGACGATGGAGGAGTCCAAAGACCTGCATATCCTTGGTGGAGTGGGATGGGGAATTGAAATGTTGAGCTACAGGGTGGTTGGGTTGGTTGGTCCGGGTGTCCCAGAGGTGTTCTCTGAAACGCTCCGCAAGTAGCCGGCCTGTCTCCCCAATATAGAGGAGGCCACATCGGGTGCAGAGGATGCAATAGATGATATGTGTGGAGGTGCAGGTGAATCTGTGGCGGATATGGAAGTTTCCTTTGGGGCCTTGGAGGGAGGTGAGGGGGGAGGTGTGGGCGCAAGTCTTGCAACTCCTGCGGTTGCAGGGGAAGGTGCCGGGAGTGGAGGTTGGGTTGGTGGGGGGTGTGGATCTGACAAGGGAGTCACGGAGGGAGTGGTCTTTACGGAATGCTGATAGGGGAGGGGAGGGAAATATATCCTTGGTGGTGGGGTCCATTTGGAGGTAGCGGAAATGACGGCGGATGATGCGCTGTACATGGAGATTGGTGGGGTGGTAGGTGAGAACCAGTGGGGTTCTGTCCTGGTGGCGGTTGGAGGGGCGGGGTTCAAGGGCGGAGGAGCGGGAAGTGGAAGAGATGCGGTGGAGGGCATCGTCGACCACGTCGGGGGGGAAATTGCGGTCCTTGAAGAAGGAGGCCATCTGGGTTGTGCGTTTTTGGAACTGGTCCTCCTGGGAGCAGATGCGGCGGAGTCGAAGGAATTGGGAGAATGGGATGGCGTTTTTACAGGGGGCAGGATGGGAGGAGGTGTAGTCCAGGTAGCTGTGGGAGTAGGTCGGTTTGTAGTAGATGTCCGTGTTGATTCGGTCGCCTGAGATAGAAACAGAAAGGTCTAGGAAGGGGAGGGAGGAATCTGAGACTGTCCAGGTGAATTTGAGGTCGGGGTGGAAGGTGTTGGTGAAGTGGATGAACTGTTCAACTTCCTCGTGGGAGCACGAGGCGGCGCCGATACAGTCATCAATGTAGCGAAGAAAAAGATGGGGGGTGGGGCCAGTGTAGTTGCGGAAGATGGATTGTTCCACATATCCTACGAAGAGGCAGGCATAGCTGGGGCCCATGCGGGTGCCCATGGCTACTCCTTTCGTTTGGAGGAAGTGGGAGGATTGGAAAGAGAAGTTGTTCAGGGTGAGGACCAGTTCAGTCAGTCGAAGGAGGGTGTCAGTGGAAGGGTACTGGTCGGTACGGCGGGAAAGAAAGAAGCGGAGGGCTTTGAGTCCTTCGTGATGGGGGATGGAGGTGTACAGGGACTGGATGTCCATGGTGAAAATAAGGCATTGGGGACCGGGAAGCGAAAATCATGGAGCAGGTGGAGGGCATGGGTGGTGTCCCGAACATAGGTGGGAAGTTCTTGGACTAAGGGGGACAGGACGGTGTCAAGGTACGCAGAGATGAGTTCGGTGGGGCAGGAGCAGGCGGAGACAATGGGTCGGCCGGGGCAGTCAGGTTTGTGGATTTTGGGCAGGAGGTAGAAGCGGGAGGTGCGGAGTTGTGGGACTATGAGGTTGGAGGCGGTGGATGGGAGATCCCCCGAGGTGATGAGGTTATGGAGAATTCCATAGATTCATCACTCTCTGGGAAAACCAGTTCCTCCTCATGTTTGTCCTAAATCCACTCCCCCTAATCTTGAGGACATGTCCTCTCATCCTAGTCTCACTCAATAGCAGAAACAACTTGCCTGCCTCTATCTATCTAATCCTTTCATAGTTTTATATGTTTCTGTAAGATCCCCTCTCATTCTTCTAAATACCAGTGTGTACAATCCCAGGCAGCTCAACCTCTCCTCAACCCTGTCATATCTGGAATCAAACTGGTGAACCTCCTCTGCACCACCTCCAAAGCCAGTATATCCTTCCTCAAGTAAGGAGACCAGAACTGTGCACAATACTCTCAGTGCGGCCTCACCAACATCTTGTACAATTGCAGCAGAATGTCCCTGTTCTCAAATTCAATCCCTCTGGCAATGAAAAACAATATTTTGTTTGCCTTCCTGATTGCCTGTTGCACCTACAAATCAACTCTTAGCAATTAATGTACGAGCACTCCTAAGTCCCTCTACACAACAGCATGCTGCAATCTTTCATCATTTAAATAATACTCTGACCTACTATTTTTACTTTCCAAGTGGATAACCTTACATTTGCCAACAGTGTACTCCATCTGCCAGACCCTTGCCCATTCATTTAACCCTTATCTAAATCTCTCTGCAGACCCTCCACATCGTCTGCACAGTTTGCCTTTCCACTCAATTTAGTGTCATCAGCAAACTTGGATACGTTACACTCAGTCTCCTCTTCCAAATCATTTATATGTATCATGAACTGTTGCAGGCCCAACACTGAACCCTGCAGCACCCCACTCATCACTGATGTCCAACCAGAGAAACTTCCACTTATCTCAACTCTCTACTTTCTGTTGGTTAATCAGTCCTCTATCTCTGCCAGTACATTCCCCGCAACTCCATGCATTCTTCACTTATGGATGAGTCTTTTATGCGGCACCTTACCTAACACCTTCTGTAAATCCAAGTGTACGACAGCAGTTTGAACCAGTGACACTGAGGGAATGCCAATGTCTGTCAGACTCCTATTTATTGACCTTAGCTCTGCCTTCGACACCATAATTCCAACTAAACTCATCTCCAAATTCTGAGACGTAGGACTCTGTAGCCACTCATCCCCACCACCCCCACCCCTGCAACTGAATCCTCGACTTCCTAGCATGCAATCAGTAAGAATAGGCAACACCTCCTTCACAATAATCCTCAACATCAGCGCCCTGCAGGCTGTGTACTCAGCCCCTTATACTGTCCTCTTTATGCACTCACAACTGTGTGGCTAAATTCAGCTCTAACTCCATTTATAAATTTGCTGATGATGCCATCATAGTGGATCTGATCTCAAACAACGAGACAGAGTCCAGGAAGGGGATAGACAGTTTAGAGGCATGGTGTAAAGACAGTAATCTCTCCCACAATGTCATCAAAATGAAGGAACCGGTCAGCGACTTCAGGAAGTGGACACATTCCCCATCTATATCAGTGTTTCTGAAGTTAGAAATCACACAACAGCAAGTTATAGTCCAACTGGTTTACTGATGAAGGACCAGCACTCCGAAAGCTAGTGCTGCCAAATAAACCTGTTGACTATAACCTGGTGTTGTGTGACTTTTAACTTTGTCCACCCCAGTCCAACACCAGCACCTCCTCATCAGTGTTACTGATGTGGAGGTGGTCAAGAGCTTCATGTTCTGAGGAGTAATGGTGGCATGGTGGCACAGTGCTTAGCACTGCTGCCTCACAGCGCCAGAGACCTGGGTTCAATTCCTGCCTCGGGCAATTGTCTGTGTGGAGTTTGCACATTCGCCCCGTGTTGGCGTGAGTCCCCACCGGGTGCTCCAGTTTCCTCCTACAGTCCAAAAATGTGCAGGTCAGGTGAATTGACTATGTTAAATTGTCTGTAGTGTTAGGTGGAGGGGTAAATATAGGGGAATGGGTTTGGGTGGGTTGCTTTTTGGAGGGTCGGTGTGGACTTGTTGGGCCGAAGGGCCTGTTTCCACACTGTAAGTAACCTAATCTAAATATCATCAACATTGCAGAAGGCTAAGGAAATTCAGCCTGTCCACAATGACTGGTACCAAGTTTTAAAGATGCACCTATCCGAATACATCACAGTTTGGTATGGCAATTACTCTTCCTAAGACTGCAAGAAACTACAGTCAGTTGTGAACACAGCCCAGTCCATCACGAAAGTTAGGCTTCCTCCCATTCACTCCATCTATACTTGCTGCTGCCTCGGGAAAGCAGTCAATATAACCAAAGATCCCTCCCACCCCAGTTATACTCTCTTCCACCCTCTTCCATTGGGCAAAAGGTACACATGTTTGAAAACACATACCAACAGATTTAAGAACAGCTTCTTCCCTGCTGTTATCAGACTTAAGAACAGCCCTCTCATACATTAGAGTTGATCTTTCTCTGCAACTTCTCTGTAGCTGTAACACTACATTCTGCATTCTGTTCTATTACCCTGACGTACTTATGTAAGGTATGTTTTGAATGGTTAGCAAGTAACACAATACTTTTCGCTGTATCTCTGTATATGTAACAATAATAAACCAAATCAAATCCAATCGAATATATTTTGAGATAGTGACCAAACAGGGAGACGAGGGTAAAGTGGTTGATTGGGTGTATATGGATTTCAGTAAAGTGTTTGATAAAGTTCCCCATGGTAGGCTGTTAATACACAGTAGAGGCACAGGATTGAGGGTGATTTAAAGGTTTGGATCAGAAATTGGCTCGCTGAGGGATGCCATCGACGTCCCTGCCGATTACACTTGCAGGAAGTGCACCCATCTCCAGCTCCTCCAAGACCGTGTAAGGGAACTGGAGCTGGAGTTGGATGAACTTCGGATCATTCGGGAGGCAGAGGGGGTCATAGATCAGAGTTATAGGGAAGTTGTAACTCCAAAGATGGCAGATAGATGGGTTACAGTGAGGGGGACTGGGAGGAAGCAGCCAGTGCAGGGACCTCCTGCGGCCATTCCCCTCAAGAACAAGTATACCGTTTTGGATACTTGTGGGGGGGATGACTTACCAGGGGTAAGTAACGGGGCTCAGGTCTCTGGCACGGAGCCTGTCCCCGTTACTCAGAAGGGAAGGGTGAAGAAGAGCAGAGCAGTAGTAATTGGGGACTCGATAGTTCGTGGCACAGATAGGCGGTTTTGTGGGAACGAGAGAGACTCACGTTTGGTATGTTGCCTCCCAGGTGCAAGGGTACGTGATGTCTCTGATCGTGTTTTCCGGGTCCTGGAGGGGGAGGGGGAGCAACCCGAAGTCGTGGTCCACATTGGCACCAACGACATAGGTAGGAGGAGTGCTGAGGATGTTAGACAGGCTTTCAGGGAGCTAGGTTGGAAGCTCGGAGTTAGAACAAACAGAGTTGTTGTCTCTGGTTTGTTACCCGTGCCACGTGATAGAGATTCGAGGAATAGGGAGAGAGAACAATTAAATGCGTGGCTTCAGGGATGGTGCAGGAGGGAGGGGTTCCAGTTTTTGGATAACTGGGGTTCTTTCTGGGGACGGTGGGACCTCTATAAACAGGATGGTCTACACCTGAACCTGAGGGGAACCAGTATCCTTGGGGGGAGGTTTGCTAGTGCTCTTGGGGGGGGTTTAAACTAACTCGGCAGGGACATGGGAACCCAGATTGTAGCTTCAGGGTGCAGGGCCTGGAGTGTAGGGAGGTGAGGAACATGGCATCAATTTCCAAGGAGGGTGCCTGTAAACAGGGAAGTGGCTTGAAGTGTGTATACTTCAATGCAAGAAGTATACGAAATAAGGTAGGTGAACTTGCAGCGTTGGTTGGTACCTGGGACTTCGATGTTGTGGCTATTACGGAGACATGGCTAGAACAGGGACAGGATTGGCTGTTGCAGGTTCCGGGATTTAAATGTTTTAGTAGGGTCAGAGGTGGGGGTAAAAGAGGGGGAGGTGTGGCATTGCTTGTCAAAGATAGTATTACAGCGGTGGAAAGGACGATGGATGAGGACTTGCCATCTGAGGTAGTTTGGGCTGAGGTTAGGAATAGGAAAGGTGAGGTCACCCTGTTAGGAGTCTTTTACAGGCCTCCTAATAGTCCTAGAATCATTGAAGAAAGGATTGGGAAGGTGATTCAGGAGATGAGTGACAGTAATAGGGTGGTTGTTATGGGGGACTTTAACTTTCCTGATATTGATTGGGAAAGCTATAGCTCAAGTTCGTTAGATGGGTCAGTGTTTGTTCAATGTGTGCAGGAGAGTTTCCTGACACAATATGTAGACAGGCCAACAAGAGGTGAGGCCATACTGGATTTGGTTCTGGGTAACGAACCAGGCCAGGTGTTAGAATTAGAGGTAGGTGAGCACTTTGGGGATAGTGACCATAATTCGGTGATTTTTACTCTCGTGATGGAGAGGGATAAGTGTGTACTACAGGGCAAGAATTATAGCTGGGGTAAGGGAAATTATGATGCGGTGAGGCATGACTTAGGATGTGTGGCTTGGAAAAGTAGACTCCAAGGCAAGAGTGTAAATGATATGTGGAACTTGTTCAAGGGGCAACTATTGAGTGTCCTTGATAATTATGTACCTGTCAGGCAGGAAGGAAAGGGTCGTGCGAGGGAGCCGTGGTTTAATAAGGAATTGGAATCCCTTGTTAAATGGAAGAGGGCGGCCTATCTCAAGATGAGACGTGAAGGTTCAATTGGGGCGATTGAGAGTTATAGGGTAGCCAGGAAGGACCTGAAGAGAGAGCTAAAAGCAGCAAGGAGGGGACATGAAAGGTCCTTAGTCGATAGGATTAGGGAAAACCCTAAGGCTTTCTATAGGTATGTTAGGAATAAAAGAATGACTAGGGTAGGAATAGGTCCAGTCAAGGATAGTAGTGGGAAGTTGCGTGTGGAGGCGGAAGAGATTGGGGAGACACTGAATGAATACTTTTCTTCAGTATTTACTCAGGAACAGGGCATTGTTGTCGATGAGAATACTGAGTCACAAATAAGTAGAATGGATGGCTTTGAGGTATGTAGAGAAGAGGTGTTGGAAATCCTGGAAAAGGTGAAAATAGATAAGTCCCCTGGGCCTGATGGCATTTATCCTAGGATTCTCTGGGAAGCAAGGGAGGAGATTGCAGAGCCATTGGCCTTGATTTTTATATCCTCTTTGTCTACAGGAGTAGTCCCAGAAGACTGGAGGATAGCAAATGTGGTTCCCTTGTTCAAAAAGGGGAGTAGGGATAGCCCTAGTAACTATAGGCCGGTGAGTCTCACTTCTGTTGTGGGCAAAGTCTTAGAGAGAATTGTAAGGGATAGGATTTATGCACATCTGGATAGGAATAATGTGATCAAGGATAGTCAGCATGGTTTTGTGAAGGGCAAGTCGTGCCTCACAAACCTTATTGAATTCTTTGAAAAGGTGACGAAGGAGGTTGATGAGGGGAAAGCGGTAGATGTGGTATATATGGATTTTAGTAAGGCGTTTGATAAGGTTCCCCATGGTAGGCTACTGCAGAAAATACGGAGATATGGCATTGAGGGTGAGTTGGAGGTTTGGATTAGGAATTGGCTGGATGGAAGAAGACAGAGGGTAGTAGTTGATGGCAAAGTTTCTTCATGGAGTGCCGTCACTAGCGGTGTTCCGCAAGGATCTGTTTTGGGACCATTGCTGTTTGTCATTTTTATAAATGACCTGGAAGAGGGGTTAGAAGGTTGGGTGAGCAAGTTTGCGGATGATACGAAAGTCGGAGGAGTTGTTGACAGTGAGGAAGCATGTGGCAGGTTACAGCAGGATATAGAGAAGCTGCAGAGCTGGGCAGAAAGGTGGCAGATGGAATTCAATGTAGCTAAGTGCGAGGTGATTCACTTTGGGAAGAATAACAAAAAGATGGGGTACTGGGCTAATGGTCGGATACTTGGTAGTGTGGATGAGCAGAGGGATCTTGGTGTCCATGTACACAGATCTCTGAAAGTTGCCACCCAGGTAAATAGTGCGGTGAGGAAGGCATATGGCGTACTGGCTTTTATTGGTAGAGGAATTGAGTTCCGGAGTCCTGAGGTCATGATGCAGTTGTATAAGACTCTGGTACGGCCGCATCTGGAATATTGTGTGCAGTTTTGGTCGCCATACTATAGGAAGGATGTGGAGGCATTGGAACGGGTGCAGAGGAGGTTTACCAGGATGTTGCCTGGTATGGAAGGAAAATCGTATGAGGAAAGACTGAGGCACTTGGGGCTGTTTTCACTAGAGAAAAGAAGGTTTAGGGGTGACTTGATTGAGGTGTACAAGATGATTAGGGGGTTAGATAGGGTCGACAGTATGAACCTTTTCCCGCGTATTGAGTCGGGTATTACAAGGGGGCATAGCTTTAAATTAAGGGGGGGTAGATATAGGACTGATGTTAGGGGTAGGTTCTTCACTCAGCGAGTCGTTAGTTCATGGAATGCCCTGCCAGTAACAGTGGTGGACTCTCCCTCTTTATGGGCATTTAAGAGGGCATTGGATAGGTATATGGAGGATAGTGGGTTAGTGTAGTTTAGGTGGGCTTGGATCGGCGCAACATCGAGGGCCCAAGGGCCTGTACTGCGCTGTATTCTTCTATGTTCTATGTTCTATGTTCTATGAAAAACGACATTGGTTGATGGGAAATGTTCATCCTGGATCTCAGTTACTAGTGGTGTACCACAAGGATCTGTTTTGGGGCCACTGCTGTTTGTTATTTTTATAAATGATCTGGATGAGGGTGTAGAAGGATGGGTTGGTAAATTTGCAGATAACACTAAGGTCGGTGGAGTTGTGAATAGTGCTGAAGGATATTGCAGGTTACAAATAGACATAGGTAATCTGCAGAGCTGGACTGAGAGGTGGCAAATGGGATTTGAGCTGTTTTCGTTAGAGAGAAGAGATTGAGAGGTGACTTATTTGAGACATATAAGATATTCATAGGGTTAGATGAAGTGGACAGTGAGAGCCGATATCATATCCCTTGCCTTGCATTCATTCTTGGAACATCTGGACAACAAGGACACCTATATCAGACTCCTGCTCATTGACGACAGCTCTGTCTTCAACACCATTATCCCCTCCAGACTGATCTCAAATCTCCGTGACCTTGGTCTCAGTTCCGCCCTCCACAACAGGATCATTAGCTTCCTGACCCACAGACGGGTCAGTGAGGATAGGTAACTGCACCTCCTCCACAATAACGCTTAACATTGGAGCCTCCCAAGGATGTGTCTTCAACCCCCTACTGTACTCCTTGAATACCCACGCCTGCGTAACCAAATTCCAAATGAAGGCCATTTACAAGTTTGTTGACATCACCACCGTGACAGGTCGATTGTTTAACAACGATGAATCAGAATACAGAAAGGAGATAGAGGGCTTGGTGACGTGGTACAGTGAGAACAACCTCTCTCTCAGTGTCGGCAAAATTAAAGAACTGAGCATTGACTTCAGAAAGAAAGGAGGAGAACACTACATCAACAGAGCTGAGGGTGAGAGGGTGGAGAACATCAGTACCTTGGAGTGTTGATAACTAACAATCTGTCCTGGACTTCCCATGTAGATGTGACAGTCTAGAAGGTACAACAATGCCTCTTCTTCCTCAGGTGGAAATTCAGCATATCCATAAGGACCCTCACCAATGTTTATTGATGAGTTAAATCAATGACTGCAGATGCTGGAAACCAGATTCTGGATCAGTGGTGCTGGAAGAGCACAGCAATTCAGGCAGCATCCGAGGACAGGCAAAATCGACGTTTCGGGCAAAAGCCCTTCATCAGGAATAAAGGCAGAGAGCCTGAAGCGTGGAGAGATAAGCTAGAGGAGGGTGGGGGTGGGGATAGGGTAGCATAGAGTACAGTAGGTCAGTGGGGAAGGAATTGAAGGTGATAGGTCAGGGAGGAGAGGGTGGAGTGGTTAGGTGGAAAAGGAGCTGGGCAGGTCGGACAAGTCTGGACAAGTCAGGGGATCGTGTTGCCCAAGGTTAGAAACTAGGATGAGGTGGGGGAAGGGGAAATGAGGAAGCTGTTGAAATCCACATTGATGCCCTGGGGTTGAAGTGTTCCGAGGCGGAAGATGAGGCGTTCTTCTTCCATGCGTCTGGTGGTGAGGGAGCGATGGTGGAGGAGGCCCAGCACCTCCATGTCTTCGGCAGAGTGGGAGGGGGAGTTGAAATGTTGAGCCACGTGGCGATTTGGTTGATTGGTGCGGGTGTCTCGGAGATGTTCCCTAAAGCGCTCTGCTAGGAGGCGCCCAGTCTCCCCAATGTAGAGGAGACCGCATCGGGAGCAATGGACACAATAAATGATATTAGTGGATGTGCAGGTAAAACTTTCATGGATGTGGAAGGCTCCTTTAGGGCCTTGGATGGAGGTGAGGGAGGAGGTGTGGGAGGAGGTTTTACAGTTCCTGCGGTGGCAGGGGAAAGTGCCAGGATGGGAGGGTGGGTCGTAGGGGGGCGTGGACCTGACCAGGTAGTCATGGAGGGAACGGTCTTTGCGGAAGGGGGAGAGGGGTGGGGAGGGAAATATATCCCTGGTGGTGGGGTCTGTTTGGAGGTGGCGGAAATGTCGGCGGATGATTTGGTTTATGCGAAGGTTGGTAGGATGGAAGGTGAGCACCAGGGGTGTTCTGTCCTTGTTGCGGTTGGAGAGGTGGGGTCTGAGGGCGGAGGTGCGGGATGTGGACGAGATGCGTTGGAGGGCATCTTTAACCACGTGGGAAGGGAAATTGCGGTCTCTAAAGAAGGAGGCCACCTGGTGTGTTCTATTGTGGAACTGCTCCTCCTGGGAGCAGATACGGCGGAGGCGGAGGAATTGGGAATACGGGATGGCATTTTTGCAAGAGGTAGGGTGGGAAGAGGTGTAATCCAGGTAGCTGTGGGAGTCGGTGGGTTTGTAGAAAATGTCAGTGTCAAGTCGGTCGTCACTGATGGAGATGGAGAGGTCCAGGAAGGGGAGGGAGGTGTCAGAGATGGTCCAGGTAAATTTAAGGTCAGGGTGGAATGTGTTGGTGAAGTTGATGAATTGCTCAACCTCCTCGCGGGAGCACGAGGTGGCGCCAATGCAGTCATCAATGTAGCGGAGGAAGAGGTGGGGAGTGGTGCCAGTGTAATTACAGAAGATCAACTGCTCTGCGTAGCCAACAAAGAGACAGGCATAGCTGGGGCCCATAAGTGTGCCCAAGGCTACCCCTTTGGTCTGGAGGAAGTGGGAGGATTCAAAGGAGAAATTGTTAAGGGTGAGGACCAGTTCGGCCAAACGAATGAGAGTGTCGGTGGAGGGGTACTGTTGGGAACGTCTGGAGAGGAAAAAAACGGAGGGCTTGGAGGCCCTGGTCATGGGGGATGGAGGTGTAGAGGGATTGGATATCCATGGTGAAGATGAGGCGTTGGGGGCCGGGGAAACGGAAGTCTTGGAGGAGGTGGAGGGCGTGGGTGGTGTCTCGAACGTATGTGGGGAGTTCCTGGACTAGGGGGGATAGGACAGTGTCGAGGTAGGTAGAGATGAGTTCAGTGGGGCAGGAGCATGCTGAGACAATGGGTCGGCCAGGGTGGTCAGGCTTGTGGATCTTGGGAAGGAGGTAGAACCGGGCAGTGCGGGGTTCCCGGACTATGAGGTTGGAAGCTGTGGGTGGGAGATCTCCTGAGGTGATGAGGTTCTGTATGGTCTGGGAGATGATGGTTTGGTGATGGGGGGTGGGGTCATGGTCAAGGGGGCGGTAGGAAGAGGTGTCCTCGAGTTGGCGTTTGGCTTCAGCTGTGTAGAGGTCAGTGCGCCAGACTACCACTGCGCCCCCTTTGTCCGCTGGCTTGATGGTGAGGTTGGGATTGGAGCAGAGGGATTGGAGGGCTGTGCGTTGTGAGGATGAGAGGTTGGAGTGGGGGAGGGGGGTCGACAGGTTGAGGCGGTTAATGTCCCGGTGGCAGTTGGAAATGAAGAGGTCGAGGGCAGGTAATAGGCCAGCGCGGGGTGTCCAGGTGGATGTAGTGTGTTGGAGGTGGGTGAAGGGGTCCTCGGAAGGTGGGCGGGAGTCCTGATTGTGAAAGTAAGCTCGGAGGCGGAGGCGACGGAAGAATTGTTCGATGTCACGGCGTGTATTAAATTCATTGATGCGTGGACGGAGGGGGACAAAGGTGAGTCCTTTGCTGAGGACTGATCGTTCGTCCTCAGTGAGGGGGAAGTCTGGGGGAATGGTGAAAACTCGGCAGGGCTGTGAGCTGGGAGCTGGTGTGGGTGTAGAGCTGGGAGTGGGGTCGGAGCCAGTACCTGGAGTGGGTGTGATGGTGGGGGGAATGGGGGTAGAGTCATGAGCAGGGGTAGTGTTCCCCTTGGGGTTCTGTGGGGTGGGGACAGTGACAGTGGGGTCTGTGGGGGGCGTGTCAGCAGAATGCAGGTGAGTGGCGTTGGTGGGGACGGAAGTGGGGGCAGACACGGCAGTAGGGGTGGCGGAAGTCACTGTGCGTGTGGCATCGGTGATGATGTGAGGGCCGGAAGTGGCTGTGGGAGTGGCCATGAAGGGGGCAGAAGTGATATCATCAATCAGCGTGGGGGTGGTAGCTGCATCAGCCGCATGGCTAATGGTGTTTCCGAGGCCAGGATGCACCATCGAAACCATTCTATGCACTATCTGAGTGCATAATGGCCTTGTAGGGCAACTGCTCTGTCCAGGACCAAGAAACTACAGAAGGTTGTGTGTAAAACACAGATCATCATGGAAGCCAACCCTACAGCCTTGAACACCATGTACCCTAATCGTTCCTGCGGAAAGACTGCCAACATCATGAAAAACCCCTCTGACCCTGATAATGCTCTCCGACAACCTCTTCCGTCAGGCAGAAGATACAGAAACCTGAACACATGCACCAGCAGGTTCAGAAACAGCTTCTTCCTGGCCATTATTAGACTGATCTCTCTTAGAGCTCTCTAACTTAATGTTGATCTTGATTCATGCACATCCTGTGAGGTGTAACCTGTATGCCTCATTCGGTCTAAGCACCCTATGATCTATACATCTTTGCTTGCTATGATCAGCCTGTACTGCTTGTAAAGCAAAGCTTTTCACTGTACGTAGACACATGTGACGACAATAAATTAAAATCAAATCTTATTGGGGGTGAAGGCTATTGCCTGACTTTTTTTGTGGCAGAACTGTTATTTGCCATTCCTGTAATTTAACCTAGGTTGTGCAATGCTTGGATGAGATGTGGGCTCAGTGATTAGCACTGCTGCCTCACTGCACCAGGGACCCGGGTTTGATTCCAGCCTCGGGCGACTGTCTGTGTGAAGTTTGCACATTCTCCCCGTGTTTGCGTGGGATTCCTCCGGGTGCTCCGGTTTCCTCCCACAGTCCAAAGGTGTGCAGGTTAGGTGAATTGGTCATGTTAAATTGCCCATAGAATTAGGTGCATTGTTCAAGGGGAATGGGTGGGTTACTCTTTGGAGGGTCAGTGTGGACGAGTTGGGCCGAAGGGCCTGTTTCCATACTGTAGGGAATCTAATCTAGTCTAATCTAACAAGTGGCTTCAGTACATCACAGCACGATGCCACAGTTCCATTGCTGACTATTCAGTGACTCTCCTGCAAGAAGACATAGATTGAGACTGCAAGTGAGGAGAGTTCTGCATTGGATAATCCCTTCTCCCTGTCTGGCCAGACCTGAAAAATAGCCACCATTTTTTTGTACTCATTCATTGGACTTGGGTGCCATTAGCTAGACTAGCATTTATTGCACTGTGTAAAAGTCAACCATGATGCTGTGGACCTGGAGTCACATGTAGGCCAAGTCAGATGAGGATGGCAGATTTCCTTTCCAAAAGGACATTAGTGAACCAGGTGATTTCTTTACAATTGTCCATCGTTACCTGTTGTTAGACCAGCTTTTTGCTCCCACCTTTTACTGAATTCAAACTATTTTAGGATTCTGACCCATGTCCCACAGACCATTAGCCTAATGCTATGGATTACCAGTCCCAGCACAAATACACTATGCAACTACTTTTTTCTATATTCCAATGCTGTACTCATTGGAATTCCTACAGCATTCCTTGATGTCGAAAATAATATGGTCTTATGGTAACCTACTCAACTTCTCCTTCCAAGATGATCTTTCTATATCTAGGATCGACCTAATGAGCCTTCTCTGGACTGCATCCAACATTGGCGCATCTTTCCTTTAAAAAAAGGACCAAAATTGTCCACCATATTGTATTTGTAATGTGACTAGTTTTTTTATATTATTTAAGTGACACCTACTTTCTTTTGTTTTCTATTCCCTTTGAAATAAAGACCAACATTCAATTTGCTTTCACTATTTCTGACTGAACCGAGATGCTAGCTTTTTGTGTTTGACGGACAGGGACTCCCAAACCTCTCTGTGCTACAGCTTTCTGGAGTCTGTCTCCATTTAAATCAGATTCAGCTCCTCTTTTCTCCACGCCAAAGTTAATAATCCTACATTTTCTCTATTACATTCCCTCTGACAAGATTTGCCTACTCGCTGAACCTATCTATATCCCTCTCCACAGTCTTTGTGTCATCCTCACAATTTGTCTTCCCTCCTATTTTTGTGTCATCTGCTAACTTGGTTACAGGACATTTACTTTCCTTATCTAAGTCATTTATATGTATTGTAAATATCTGTGGCCCCAGCACAGATCACTATGGCACTCCACTAGTTACATTTTGCCATCCTGAAGATGCTTCCCTATCCCAACTCAGTCAACTTTAGTTAATGCAAATATACTACTCCCAACACCATGGGCTTTTATCTCATAGAGTGGTAGAGTATATAACATAGAAACAGGCCCTTCACCCCACCAATAAACACTAATCTATATAAACTCATTTACCTGCACTTGTTCCATAGCCCAATATTTTAATTTCTCATCCAGATGTTTCTTAAATGTTGTGAGAGTACCTGTCTCCATCACACTCTCAGGCAGCGTGTCCCATATTTCCATTTTTCATCTTCTGGGTGAAAAACTTTTTTTCTCAGAGTAGTTTGGCAGTTTTCCAATCATCTGAGGCATTTATAGAATCCTGAAGAATATTACAATTGTGTTCATTATCCCTGTATCTGCTTTCTAGAAAAGCTGACTTAAGGTATGTTGGAGTATTTTTCAAATATTATGAAATTAAAGATTGGGATGGATCAAAGGCATTTGGAATTTGACCCCATGCACAAAGCATTTAAGTTAAAAAGGCTAATCGTATTGGCACTGCATCCATCCAGTTCTGAGGAAGGGTCATTGGACCTGAAACATTAACTCTGATTTCTCTCCCAAGATGCTGCCAGACCTGCTGAGCTTTTCCAGCAATTTCTGTTTTTGTTTCTGATTTACAGCATCTACAATTCTTTTGGTTTTAATCCACTCAGCACCTATTCTTGCCCTTTGGTCAGAATAAATTTAATAGTGCTGGAGCTGTGCGCAATTAGTAGAACATGGTTCAATTGCTCAGAATCCCAACTGCAAAGGAACATTGTTTAGTGTTGAACAAGAAAATACAGCCACTATTCACTAGCCTTTGTACATCCCTGGGTCTGTGTTACCTTTTCTTACCACCTTACACCTGAAAGTGTTAACACACACAATCAAACGACTTTCCCACCACCAAATCACTGTGACTTTTTTTTACTAATGATTAACCACCACTTTCCTTATCTAAGTCATTTATATGTATTCCAACAGAAATAACCAGTACAGCGGGTTAACTAAGTCTGCTTTATTTTGGTTTTAACTATTGACTGCCACCAGCCGGGTATGCTTTTTATTCTCTGATTAAGCTGTTTAGGGATGTTATGCTATATTTCTGATGCAGGTGGGTCTTGAAACTAGGCCTCCTGTCTCAGATACAATGCCACTGCAACACAAGAGTCCTTTAGATCTAATTTATATATATTTTTTATTTAGCTCTGGCTTTACATTGACTTTTGGTTATTTTCTAATCAACCCGTTCAGAAATGCTATGACAGGTGGAACTTGAACCTACGTCTCCTGCCTCAGAGGGAGGGACACTATCACTGTGCTACAAGAACCCTTTAGCTGTGACTTTGGTTTTGCTTAGATCTGCGTTTTGCAATGTTATTTTTATGCCCAGAAGTGCTATCACACGCAACTGAGCGATTTTCCCACCACTGAAATCACAGTGACTCCTTTTTTTTTAAACTACAAACCACCACCAGTAATCACCCATTAAATATTTACAACCAAAATCTATTACAGGCTATGTGAACCATCAAAGATGAAATGGGGTGGGTGGCGGTTAGGGGGCTGGTAGGCTGGGGGAGTAGGTAAGGAGTGGGGGAAGGGTAGGTCTGCTTTACAAAGGGCTCAGGTGATGAGTTCTAGCTGGGCTTGTTACCAAAGGAAGCTGAAAAATGTGTTGCTGGAAAAGCGCAGCAGGTCAGGCAGCATCAAAGGAGCAGGAGCATCGATGTTTCGGGCATAAGCCCTTCTTCAGGAATGAGGAGGGTGTGCCAAGCAGGCTAAGATAAAAGGTAGGGAGGAGGGACTTGGGGGAGGGGCGTTGGGAATGGGATAGGTGGAAGGAGGTTAAGGTGAGGGTGATAGGCTGGAGAGGGGGTGGGGGTGGAGAGATCGGGAAGAAGATTGCAGGTCAAGAAGGCGGTGCTGAGTCCGAGGGTTGGGACTGAGAAAAGGTGGGGGGAGGGGAAATGAGGAAGGTGGATAAATCTGTATTCATCCCTTGTGGTTGGAGGGTTCCTAAGCAGAAGATGAGGCGCTCTTCCTCTAGGCGTCATGTTGGCATGGTCTGGCAATGGAGGAAGCCAAGGACCTGCATGTCCTTGGCAGAGTGGGAGGGGGAGTTAAAGTGTTCAGCCACGGGGCGGTTGGGTTGGTTGGTGCGAGTGTCCCAGAGGTGTTCTCTGAAACGTTCCGCAAGTAGGCAGCCTGTCTCCCCAATGTATAGGAGGCCACATCAGGTGCAGTGGATGCAGTAAATGACGCAGAAATGCAGAAGTCTATCTGCTATAATGTTGTGGGCAGTGGGGCCAATTGGAATTTTAAGAGTGAGCTTGATAAATTCTGATGAAGGGTCACATCTGAAACGTTGACGTTATCACCTCCTGATGCTGTCTGGCCTGTTGTGCCCTCCAGCTTCCTGCCTGTCTATTTTGGATCCCATCATCTGCAGTCTTTGTGTCTCTTGATAGACTTTTGACAGACAATTCAAAATCAATGCCCCATTCTTATGACTACTGCTTCTATGTTCCCATGACAGTCAGCCATCATGGCTAAGTAAGCTGGTGGGTCAGAGAGAACATTATAATGCAGGCAAGACAATTAAAAACAGACAGGATGTTCAAGCAGAAAAAAGAGCAACCTGACCTGTAGCCACAGGGCTGAAGGAAGAGGCAACACAATTTGCTTGGAAATATAAACAGACTCTGGCAAAGGAAAGGTTCCTTTAACAGGGGCAGAAAGCAGCCAACACAACAAAATTCCTTATGTCTTTGTTTTTTTCTCCCCCCGTCCCCCCGCCCCCCAACCCCCTGCCTGATCACAGGTGGCTGGCTCATGTTCAAAAACGCATTAACCCTGACAGAAATTGTCTTTGTTCAAAGATCGAGGGCCTCTCTGTCTCCGCAGCAGGTGGGGGACTCTCAATCCTCACAGCCCCCACAAGAATACTCCGAGGACTCCCTGGCACAGTTCCTTGATAATTTGTTCAATTATTTTCTGACACCAGCCCACTAATTAACATCTGAAGCTTCTGATAGACCTCTGTAGGGAGCAGCATGTTCTCTTTGTTTGCAGGCAGCCCAGGTAGCCCCTGAGGAGGAGCAGGGGGCTTGACAAGTACAAAGAACGGCAGGTGCACACGCCACTCCCACAGGCCTCATCTGTAAGGCCTGTAATCAGTTACCAAGCCTGCTTACTAAATAAGGGCGTGTTGTTTGCCCTTGCATTTATTCCCATCTCCACCCTCAATATTTCACACCATAGAATTCAAAGCAGGTTGCAAAAAAAAAGTACCTTTTTATTTTGTAATGAAAGTAGTGGCAAGACTTTAAGTTTTGAACATTAGGGTCATAGAAATGAACAACATGGAAACAGACCCTATTGCCCAACTCATCCAGGCCGACCAGATACCATAAATAAATCTAGTCCCATTTGCCAGCACTTGGCCCATATCCATCCAGATGCCCTTTAAATACTGCAATTGTACCAGCCTCCACCACGTACTCTAGCAGCTCATTCCATATGCACACCACCCTCTGTGTGAAAAAGTTATCTTTTAGGTCCCTTTTAAATTTAGAGTCTAATCTAAATAAGGCAGGGCAGGTGACTGAGGTCAAAAAGAAATGAAAGGGGTGGCACTGCTGCCTCACAGCACTAGGGACCTGGCTTTGATTCCAGCCTTGGGTGACTGTCTGTGTGGAGTTTGCACATTCTCTCTGTGTCTGTGTGGGTTTCCTCCAGGTGCTCTGGTTTCCTCCCACAGTCCAATGATGTGCAGGTCAGGTGAATTGCCCATAGTATTCGGTGCATTAGTTAGGGATAAATATAGGGTCGGGGAATGGGTCTGGATGGGGTTATTCTTCAGAGGGTCGGTGTGGACTTGTTGGGCTGAAGGGCCTGTTTCCATATTGTAGGGAATCTAATCTAATCTAAATCTTTCTCCTCAAAGAATAAATTTGTGCCATCTAGTTTTGTACTCCCCTAACCTAGGGAGAAGACCTTGATTACTCAATTTATGCTTGTCCCTCATGATTTTATAAACTTCTGTAAGATCACCCCTCAGCCTCTGATGCTCCTGGGAAAATAGCACAAGCCTACTCAGCTCAAACCCTCCAACTCTGGAAACATCCCTGTAAACCTTTTAAGATAATGAATTGTGGAAAATAATGCATTTTTTCTCATCTGCGCAATATTTTCTGTTCTGATTGTGTTGATTAATGCTTTTTCACAAATGCTGAAAGGGTAACAGTGATCCTTTGAGTCTAGATTAGAGTGGTGCTGGAAAAACACAGCAGGTCAGGCAGCATCCGAGGAGCAGGAGAATCGACATTTCGGGGAAAAGCCCTTTTCCAACACCGCTCTAATCTTGACTCTAATCTCTAGCATCTACAGTACCCACTTCCGCCAACAGTGATTCTTATGTGACTGTAAGGCTCAGAGACATGGACAACCTAAAGCAGGCCTTAAAGCACTGTAGATACCGCACCAGCAATGGCTTTGCAAGATCCTGTAAGGCACAAAAGGTAGTCCAATAGCAGCGTGCTTTCCTGGGCCAACATGATCAGCACCGAGGGACGGACAGCTCAAAACCAGGTCAGCTAGGCAGGTAGTGTTATTCTGCCCTCTTGAACTATCCTACCATCTTCCTTCCCACCTATCCGCTCTGCCTTCTGCTCCGACCTATCACCATCACCCCCCCAACTGCATCCACCTATTGCCTTCCCAGCTACCTCTCCCCCAGCGCACCATCCCCCCCCCCCCCCCCCCACTTATCTCTCAGCAACCCCCCCACCCACATTCCTGATGAAGGGCTTATGCTCAAAATGTTGACTCTCCTGCCCCTCGGATGCTGCCTGACCTGCTGTGCTTTTCCAGCGCCACACTTTTCAACTCTGATCTCCAGCATTTGCAGCCCTCACTTTCTCCTAGGAATGTTGTTTGTGCATCTGACTTTGGATACCCATAGCAAATAGGCATCTTTGCAAGAGGATTCGCAGTAGGGTTAAAATCGTTTACCTCGTTGATTTTAACCCTACTGCGCCTGCACCACTAATCCAGAATCTGGTTTCCAGCATCTGCAGTCATTGTTTTTACCTCATTGATTTTAACCCTACTGCGAATCCTCTTGCAAGGATGCCTGCCTTGAAGAAGTTTCCCTCCTCTCTCTCCTGATGAAGGGCTTTTGCCCGAAACGTCAATTTCGCTGCTCCTTGGATGCTGCCTGAACTGCTGTGCTCTTCCAGCACCACTAATCCAGTACCCATAGCAAATACTCTACCCAGAGCCCAGATGGGACGAGAGATTCCAGGCGATTCCAGGCGATTAGAAATATGATGACATTGTCCTCATTGAACATTCTTGCTGACTCACAAAAGACTCCACCTTGTGAAGGAACCAACATTCATTTGGGAAGACCCCGAACGATGCACAGAGAGATGTCCATGGGAAATGTGAAGATGAAGCTAAGGCATCAGGAAGAGCACATTGAGCACCAGCCTCTCCTCTCAGCACTGCTTGGTCTGTGTGTGTGGTCATGTCAGCAGATCTCACACATATTACGCATGTCTATAAAGACTCTGGCATGCCTGTAAAAACTCTTACCAATTTTTATAGATGCACCATAGAAAGCAGTCTGTCTGGATGCAAGGCAGCTTGGTACGGCCACTGCTCTACCCAGGACCATAAGAAACTACAGAGAGTTGTGAACACAGTCCAATCCATCACACAGACCAATCTTCCATCCATTGACTCCATCTACACTTTTCACTGCCTCGGGAAGGCAACCAACATCATCAAAGACCTCTCCCACCCCGGTTATAATCTCTTCCAACTTCTTCCGTCAGCTAGAAGATACAAACACACAGATTCTTGAACAGCTGTTATCAGATTTCTGAATGGACTCCTCAAATTTTAAATTTCAATGGTAATCTCATTGTGCACTTTCCCTGCAGCCGTAACACTGTATTCCTCGCCCTGTTCTATTACCCGAATGCACTTTGTATGGTATTATCCACCCGTCCTGCAAGCAAAACAAAACTTTTCACTGCACCCAGGTACATGTGACAATAATAAATCAAATCAAATCACTGGACAGATAAGAGCCAATCAAACTGGAGTGGATGTTAACCATTCTTGAGTGACTATCTCAGAAGAAGAAAGAGTCAGTGTGACAGTGTCTCTGCCAATTTGCATTCGCTCAAAATATACCATGTTGGTTCCTGATAGCTGCATGATGGGCTGCTTCAGAGGGCATCGCATGGAATCACACAGTCATTTGGAGGCCATTCAGCCCATTGCATCTCTGCAATCCAGCAACTATGGTCCACCTCAGTAACATAGATAAAATGAAGCATGTAGATCTATTGTCAGAATTTGGGGAAGCAGCAGGAAATAAGCAAGTGTGACCTTCAGATTTCACTCCATAAAAACTTGCAAGTGAGTCCTGAAGTAGAAGGATAAGCCTGACAAATACATGTCTGGAGACATAGCACAGGAGGGAGGACTGTAGATTCTTTGGAGGTTGGGATCATTTCTGGAATGAATGGGAATTGTAAAGGCCATGTGGGTTGAACCTAAACAGAGATGGAACTAAGTTCCTTGTGAGATGGTTTGTGAGAGTCTTTGGGGAACAGTTTAGATGAATTGAGCAGGAATGTGGGGTGCAAGAGTTAATGCTCGAGGGAGATACCATGGTGCAAAAAACTTTGGGAGAGAGATAGCGCTATAGAAGGATATAGTAAAGGAGGTGGTGGTTTGGCAATAAGAAGGAAGTAATGAGTTATAAATTAAAGTTACAAAGCATTGTATATGAATGCACTGTGTATGGTAAATTAGATCAGTGACTGGCAGATGCAGCTAACCATGTGGAAATATGATGCTAATGAGAATAGAGACAGAAGAAATCTGTTGCTGAGTAGTAAGTGTTCCAGGAAACAAGGTATAGGTCACCAGCTCGTGGGTAAGAAGCAAAGAGAGAATATGAGAAGACATTTGCAAGAAAATGACAGAGAAGTACAAAAATTAGGGTATGCTTTCATAATATTTCTAGATACCAGCATGTGGTATTCCCTGGTTACAAACTATAGATCACTTTGGCTGGAGTAGTTTATGGTCATAAATCCTCTTTTCTATTTGAGGATCCATTTAAGGATTTGAGGATCCGTGGGCGGCACGGTGGCACAGTGGTTAGCACTGCTGCCTCACAGCGCCGGAGACCCGGGTTCAGTTCCCGCCTCAGGCGACTGACTGTGTGGAGTTTGCACGTTCTCCCCGTGTTTGCGTGGGTTTCCTCCGGGTGCTCCGGTTTCCTCCCACAATCCAAAGATGTGCAGGTCAGGTGAATTGGTCATGCTAAATTGCCCGTAGTGTTAGGTAAGGGGTAAATGTAGGGGTATGGGTGGGTTGCGCTTCGGCGGGGCGGTGTGGACTTGTTAGACCGAAGGGCCTGTTTCCACACTGTAAGTAATCTAATCTAATCTTAATGATGAGGACAGACCACTATAGAATATTGTCTCCATAAAACTTGCAAGTAAGTCCTGGAATAGGAGGATAAAGCTAACATGGCTGGAGATATAGGATAAGAAGAGGCATTTGTTTTATAGGGCCAGGTGCATTTCTCCTCATCTCAGTCTGAAATAGTCCACCTGTGTTGTTAAACTGTAACTTCTGGTCCTGGAGTTGGTAGTCTTCAGGAGAATAACTTCCTGCATTTCCCTGTGTTGTCCAGTTAGAAGTTTGTCAGTTTCTATGTGGTCCTCCTCTAATGCTTCTAAACCCAGTGAATATCATCTTAAACTAAGATGAACTCTTTCAGACCCATTACTTTAAAAATCGTTATAATGGAGATTTTAATTATTCCAATTTAGATCAGGAAAGTAATAGCTTGTTAGACAAACAGGAGAAGAGTTGTCAGATTGTGTCCCGGACTATTTTCTAGAGCTATATATCTCCAGCCAATGAGAATGGATCCACTACCAGTTCTGATTCTTGGGAATGAGGTGTTGAGCCAATTGGATCAACTCTTAGTCGGGGAATATTAAGCGACAGTGATCTTTGTATCATAAGGTTTACGTTGGCTATGGAAGAGGCAAGGAACACTTCATACTAAGAATAATAAACTACGGGGAAGCCAACTTCAATACAGTAAGAATGCGTGTGACCCAGTTAAATTGGAATCAAAGATTGGATTGCAAAACTGTAGCTGAAGAATTGGCTGCCTTGAAAGAAGAGAGTACTTGGGCACGGTTAAAACACATTCCTGCAAGATGTAAAATTGAACAAATAAATCCGCAACTCACTGAGTGACATAAGATAAGATGAATCTGAAAAATTGTGCTTCTGACCAATGTCTGGTGAATAATACAATTAAGAAGCAGGGTAAATATGGAAGGTTGAGAAAGGAATTTAAAAAGCAAGTAGGAGAAGCAAAGAGAGAATATGAGAAGACATTGATATCTACCATAAGAAAAGGTGTTCTAGGAAAAGGCAGGACAAAGGGAACTTGGGCTGATCACAAATTGAAAAGCAAGTGGAGTCAGAAGGCATTGCTGAGGTTCCAAATGAATACGTTGCATCTGTCTTGTTAGAAGAACAATATGTTGCCCAGGCCATGGTGGAAGAGAAGGTAGTTCACACACTAAATGTGTTTAAAATTGATATGGACGAGGTATCAGAATGGCTGACTGCCCATAAAGTTGACAAGGCAATGGGAACACATTTGATTAGATTTATTATTGTCATGTGTATCAAGATACAGTAAAATGTGTAGTTTTGTCTGCTAACCAGACCATACCTTTCATAAGTACATCAGAGTAATAGAACAGCACACAGAATACAGTGTTATAAAATGTTTCCAAAGATACTGAGGGAGTGAGGGTGAAAGCAATAGAGGCACTGGCCACAATCTTTCAATCATTAGTTTCAAGGATGGTGTCAGAGGACTGGAGAATTGCAAATGTTACACCTTCTTCAAAAAGCGTGTACAGCTAAGTCCAGCAACCACAAACAGTCTGTTTAACCTCAGTGGGAGAAAGTGAGGATTGCAGATGCTAGAGGTCAGAGTTGAGAGTGTGTTGCTGGGAAAGCACAGCAGGTCAGGCAGCATCTGAGGAGAATCGACATTTTGGGCATAAATCCTTCATCAGGAATGAGGCTTGTGGGCTGGGGGCTGAGATATAAATAGGAGGGGGGGTGGGGTTGGTGGTCGGTAGCTGAGAAAGCGATAGGTCGATGTAGGTGAAGGAGAAGGTGATAGGTGAGAGGGTGGATTGATGGACAGGTCAGGACGGTGGCGCCGAGTTGGAGGCTAGGGACTGGAATAGTGTGGGGGAAGGGGAAATGTGGAAACTGTTGAAGTCCACATTGATCCCTTGTGGTTGCAAGGTCCCAAGGAGGAAGATGAGGCATTCTTCCTCCTGTGTTAGGTGGTAACAGTTTGGTGGTGGAGGAGGCCCAGGACCTTGACAAGGTGGGAGGGGGAGTTGAAGTGTGCAGCCACGGGGTGGTGAGATGCTTTTAGAAATGATAATTCACGGCAGGGTTAATTTAGCAAGTGAGAGTTAATTAAGGAAAGCCAGCATGAATTTGTTCAGGGCTGATGAGGGTTAACGAGGATAAGGTTGTTGGGTGCATATGGACTTTAAAAAAGTCATTTGACAAAGTGCCATACAATCGGCTTGTGGAGTAAAAAGAGACAATTGCAACATACAAATCTGGCTGAGTGAGGGAAATCCAAAAGTTATGGTGGACAGCTTGTTTGTTTTGGGCATAAGGACAATTTAGAGTGGCATTGCTCTGGGACTGATCTTTGGAATCTAACTCTTCCTGATATATATCAATGGACTAGCTGTGGATGTGCAGAGCACAATTTCAGAATTGCATTTGATACGAAATTTGGGAATATTGTGAACTGTGTGGAGGGCAGTGTTGAATTTCAAAAGGTCATTGACAGTTTGGTGGAAATAAGTTTTTATTAAAATCATTCATGGGATGTGGGCACCACAGGACAGTCCAGCATTTAGTGCTCATTCCTACTTGGCCACAAGGCAGTTAAGGGTCAACCACATTGCTATGGGTATAGAGTCACACGGAGACTAGATTGTATAAGGATAACAGATTTCTTTCCCTAAAAGTGGTTAGTGACTCAAATAGGTTTCTGAAATAATCGGCAGTGGTACATGTTTACTATTAGGTTACCTATATTTTTTATTATTCCAGCTTTTTATTATTCATATTTCACTACCTGCCATGATAAGTTTTCAACCCAGAGTATCTAGCCTGGATTTCTGGTTCACCGATGTTATCACCACATCACCACCTCACCAACACTATGTATAATGTGCAGGGTTACTGAGAAACGACAAAAGGTTGGTACTAAGGTAAACATTCACAGAGCCAGTGCAGACACAAAAATAAATTAACGGGTGGGATGGTGGCCCAGTGGTTAGCACTGATTCCTCACAGCGCCAGAGACCCGGGTTCAATTCCCGCCTCAGGTGACTGACTGTGTGGAGTTTGCACATTCTCCCCGTGTCTGTGTGGGTTTCCTCCCACAATCCAAAAATGTGCAGGTTAGGTGAAATGGCCAGGCTAAATTACCCGTAGTGTTAGGTGAAGGGGTAAATGTAGGGGAATGGATCTGGGTGGGTTACGCTTCGGCGGGCCGGTATGAACTTGTTGGGCCGAAGGGCCTGTTTCCACAGTTAGTAATCTAATCTAAAAAAAAACCAACCAACTTCTGCACTGGAAAAATTCTGTATTTCATGAATGGACAGACAAGCAGCAGATAAAATTTAAGAGAAGGAAGCGTGAAGTAATTTACCTCAGTCAGAAGAATGCAGAGAGGCAAAATGAAATCAAGGGTCCAATTCTAAAGAGGGTGAAGGAACAGGGGGAGCTTGGTAAATATCTGTAATAAATCATTGGAAGAATATGTGGAGGAGTGGCATTTGGTGAATTGTATTTTCAGAGAACAACTACAGATATAGGAGTAAAGAGGTTGGGATGTCTTGTTGTAGCTGTACAAAACATTGGAGTACTGTGTGCAGTGCTGGTCACCCTACAGTAGGGAAGATATTATTAAAGTAAAAAGACTGCAGAAAAGATTTATTAGGATCCTACCTGGACTAGAATGCTTGAATTATAAGGAGAGGTTGGATAGGTTGGGACATTGTTTTGCCAAGTATGTGGTGCTAGAAAAGCACAGCCAGTCAGGCAACATCCGAGCAGCAGGAGAATCGACATTTTGAGCATAAGCTATTCACCGAGAATGGTTTTGTCCCTGGAGTGTAGAAGACTGAGGGGGTGTCCGTATAGAGGTCTATAAAATCACAATTTGGAGAAGTTGTGTCGGACTGGGGTGAACAAAGTTAAAAATCACACAACTCCAGGTTGTAGTCCAACAGGTTTATTTGGAAGCATTAGCTTTCAGAGCGCTGCTCCATCATCAGGTGATCACCTGATGAAGGAGTGGCACTCTGAAAGCTAGTGCTTCCAAATAAACCTGTTGGACTGTAACCTGGTGATGTGTGATTTTTAACTTTATAAAATCAGGAGACATATAGATGACGTAGCTAGCCAACAGCCTTTCTCATGGTAGGTGAATCTAAAACTAGAGGGTTTAAGGTGAGAGGGGAGAGATTTAGAAAGGACCTGAGGGGAAATCTTTTCAGACAGATATATGGAAAGAGCTGTCAGAGGAGATGGTGGTGGCAGGAAGATTCTGGATTAGTGGTGCTGGAAGAGCACAGCAGTTCAGGGCAACATCCAAGGAGCTTCGAAATCGACGTTTCGGGCAAAAGCCCTTCATCAGGAGCTGCAATATTTAAAAGCAATACAAAAGAGTCCAGAGGGACAATTGTTTTGCATAGAGAGTGGTGAGAGTTGGAAACAGGCTGCCAGAGGAAATGGTAGAAGCAAGTACAACTTCATCAATTAAGAAACTTTGAGGAAGGTACATGGATGGGATATGTGTGGAGGGATAGGCAAGTGGGACTAGATTAACTGTGAAAACCTGAAGGGTCTGTTGCCATGCTGTACACCTCTATGACTCTATGAGTGATGGAGTGAATGGCCTCCTTCTGTGCTCGAGCCATTCTGTGATTTACAGAACACAAACAGGACAGGAACCCCAAAAGAATCATGCTGATGTTTTATCCTCCATCCTCTAGTGGCAGCATGATCTAACTCAGTAAAGACACTGGGTTCAAACAGGCACCTGAGGATCTGTATAGTCCCCAACTCCATAACCAGAAGTCCCCATCTCCACTGTCACCACTGACTTATCAATAACCAGAAGTCCCCAACTCCACTATCTCCTCTGACCCATCAATAACCAGTAGTCCCCAACTCCACTGTCACCACTGACCCATCAATAACAAGTCCCCATCTCCACTGTTTGATACATACATATTGTCAACAGAATACTGGACCCTGGTGGACAGGAGCACACTACGGCAATTAAACTCCAGGGTAACTCATTGGTTGTATTACTTATTCTCTTGTGGGAGTCTTTTAGAGTAAGAAAATAAATTAACCAATTATTATAACACAGAGTTGTGTTTACTCAGACAGCTCAGTGACATACAGGTCAGTGATTTAATCCCGCAAACTGTAAAGTAATATGTTTAGTTTCTGTCTTTAAAACATTGACCTGAAACTGAACTGGACCAGCCACTGGTTAGGAAGTTAGGAATCCTGCAGACAGTAATTCACCTCCTGACTCACCATCTTCAAGGCACAAGTCAGGAGTGTGATGGAATAATTTCTGCTTGCCTGGATGGGTGCAGCTTCTAAAAGACTCAAGAAGCTTGACACCATCCGGGACAATGCAGCCCACTCGGGTGGCACCTTATTCATTCCCTCCACCAATGGTGGCTATGTGTACCATCTACAAGACGCACTGCAGCAACAATGTACCAAGGATCTTTGAACAGCATGGTCCCAACACATGACCTCCACCATCTCGAACAACAAGGGCAGCAGAAACCCAGGAGTACCAAATGATTTACGTTTTCCTCCAAAGGGATTGAGTTCTGGAGCCGCAATATCATGCTGTAACTATACAAAACTTTGGTGCGGCCACACTTGGAATATTGTGTACAGTTCTGGTCCCCACATTTCAGGAAGGATGTGGAAGCATTGGAAAAGGTGCAGAGGGGATTTACCAGGATGTTGCCTGGTCTGGAGGGAAGGTCTTATGAAGAAAGGCTGAGAGACTTTCTCATTGGCAAGAAAAAGGCAAAGAGGGGATTTGATAGAGACATACAAGATGATCAGAGGATAAGATAGGGTAGACAGTGAAAGTCTTTTTCCTAGGATAATGATGTCAGCTTGTACGAGGGGGCATAACTACAAATTGAGGGGTGATAGATTTAAGACAGATGTCAGAGGCAGGTTCTTTATGCAGAGAGTGGTAAGGGCGTGGAATGCTAATGTAGTCAACTCAGCCACATTAGGGAGATTTAACCAATCCTTAGATAAGCACATGGATGATTTTGGGATAGGGTAGGGGGATGAGCTGAGAATAGTTCACAGGTTGGCGCAACATCGAGGGCCGAAGGGCCTGTTCTGTGCTGTATTGTTCTGTGTTCTATGTTCTAAACCACAGAAAATCCTGACGATTTTTATCCATTCATGTGATGTAGGCATTGTTGGTCAGGCCAACACTTATCACCAACCATTCATTGCCATTGAGGAGGTGGTAGTGAGGTAATTAGGTACAGTGCAGATAGACGAGATATTTCAGGATTGTGAGCCAGAGATTCTAAATAATTGGTGACATCATAACATTCAAGGTCAAGTGCAGGAAATTGGGATTAGTGCACCTTTAGTGGTAAATATGTATTTAATGGGCCAAAGGCTTTTTTCTGTCCTGTAAGAAACAATGAATCTATACAGTAATCATGGCTGATTTGCAACCTAACTCCACATTACATAACTCTCATAGAATTGTAAAAAAGGTACGAGATGTGTTTTTATGAATGCTTTTCTGAGATGTGAGGCCAGCACTCAATGCCTTTCCCTCAGCACACAGCTGATGATTATGTCACATCACAAAACAAAAGATGACAAACATTTAAAATGGGATTTGCAACTCTAAAATACAGCTCGAGATCCATGATCGCCATTACTGCCCTCATGGTTCAAGATCCTAAAATCTCACAGTATGACCCTTTGGGGTGGGTCGGGGAGAGGTGGGCACACTGGGCTTAAAGAGCACATTGCTTAGATCACAGTCTGTGTGAGCTTGACCCCATAATTCCTGAAGAAGGGCTCATGCCCGAAACGTCGATTCTCCTGTTCCTTGGATGCTGCCTGACATGCTGCGCTTTTCCAGCAACACATTTTCAGCTCTGATCTTCAGCATCTGCAGTCCTCACTTTCTCCCATAACCCTGTCCCAGTTAAAGCGATCGACCTCACATTGGAGGCTATTTGCATTTCAAGAACTTCCAGATTTTCTGTTTCCAGTTTTAATGATGTTTGTTTTCTTGGAAAATTTGCCCATATGAGGTTTTAATCCCATCTCCCAATTGGTTAATAAACATGGCGAATAGTTGACTTTTTTCATTATTAATAAAAGAGGTGGTGTGATTTGGGAATAGGGATGTGTGCAAGTCGAGAACTCCTCCAGATTGGAGGAGGCTTTCAGAATCATAAATGCTACCTGCCACAGTTCAGACTGTGGCCCTATACCTTACAGCGTCATAGCGCTATTACAGCAAGGAAGGAGGCTCTTCAGCATATCGTATCTGTGCCAGTCATTGAAGATCCATCTATTCTAATCCCGTGGAGGGGACTCTTTATTGATGAGGCAATGGATTTAGAGACTCCTGGTCATTGATGGGTCAGTGGTGACAGTGGAGTTGGATAAAAACAATGACTACAGATGCTGGGTCAGTGGTGACAGTGGTGTTGGGGTCTCCTGGTTATTGATGGGTCAGTGGTGACAGTGGAGATGGGGACTTCTGGTTATTGATGGGTCAGTGGTGACAGTGGAGTTGGGGACTTCTGGTTATTGATGGGTCAGAGGAGATAGTGGAGTTGGGGACTTCTGGTTATTGATAGGTCAGTGGTGACAGTGGAGATGGGGTCTCCTGGTTATTGATGGGTCAGTGGTGACAGTGGAGTTGGGGACTTCTGGTTATTGATGGGTCAGTGGTGACAGTGGAGTTGGGGTCTCCTGGTTATTGATGGGTCAGTGGTGACAGTGGTGTTGGGTTCTCCTGATAATTGATGGGTCAGTGGAGACAGTGGAGACAGTGGAGATGGGGGTCTCCTGGTTATTGATGGGTCAGTGGTGACAGTGGAGTTGGGGTCTCCTGGTTATTGATGTGTCAGTGGTGGCAGTGGAGTTGGAGACTGCTGGTTATTGACAGGTCAGTGGTGACAGTGTAGTTGGGGACTCCTGATTATTGGACGGTCAGTGGTGTCAGTGGTGTTGGGGTCTCCAGGTTGTTGACGGGTCAGTGGGGACAGTAGAGTTGGGGACTTCTGGTTATTGATGGGTCAGTGGTGACAGTGGAGTTGGGGACTTCTGGTTATTGATGGGTCAGAGGAGATAGTGGAGTTGGGGACTTCTGGTTATTGATAGGTCAGTGGTGACAGTGGAGATGGGGTCTCCTGGTTATTGATGGGTCAGTGGTGACAGTGGATTTGGGGTACTCTGGTTATTGGAGGGTCAGTGGTGTCAGTGGTGTTGGGGTCTCCAGGTTGTTGACGGGTCAGTGGGGACAGTGGAGTTGGGGTCTCCTGGTTATTGATGGGTCTGTGGTGACAGTGGAGTTGGAGACTGCTGGTTTTGGATGGGTCAGTGGTGACAGTGGAGTAGGGGACTGCTGGTTGTTGATGTGTCAATGGTGACAGTGGAGATGGGGTCTCCAGTTTATTGATGGGTCAGTGGTGACAATGGAGTTGTAGACTGGTGGCTATTGATGGGTCAGTGGTGATTTTGGAGTTGGACACTGCTGGTTATTGATGTGTCAGTTGTGACAGTGGAGATGGGTCTCCTGGTTATTGATGGGTCAGTGGTGACAGTGGAGATAGGGTCTCCTGGTTATTGATGGGTTCGTGGTGACATGGGAGCTGGGGTTTCCTGGTTATTGACGGGTCAGTGGGAACAGTGGAGTGGGGCTCTCCTGGTTATTCATGGGTCAGTAGTGACAGTGGAGTTGGGGACTCCTGTTTATTGACGGGTCAGTGGTGACAGTGGAGATGGGGTCTCCTGTTTATTGATGGGTCAGTGGTGACAGTGGAGTTGTCGACTAGTGGTTATTGATGGGTCGGTGGTGACAGTTGAGTTGGACACTGTTGGTTATTGATGTGTCAGTTGTGACAGTTGAGATGGGTCTCCTGGTTATTGACGGTTCAGAGGGAACAGTGGACTTGAGGACTGCTGGTTATTGATGGGTCAATGGTGACAGTGGAGTTGGGGGCTCCTGGTTATTGACGGGTCAGTGGTGACAGTGGAGATAGGGTCTCCTGGTTACTGATGGGTCAGTGGTGACAGTGGAGATGGGGTCTCCTAGTTATTGACGGGTCAGTGGTGACAGTGGAGTTGGGATCTCCTGGTTCTTGATGGGTCAGTGGTGAGAGTGGAGTTGGGGTCTCCTGATTATTGATGAGGCAGTGGTGACAGTGGAGTTGGGGACTCCTGGTTATTGACGGGTCAGTGGTGACAGTGGTGTTGGACACTGCTGGTTATTGATGTGTCAGTTGTGACAGTTGAGATGGGTCTCCTGGTTATTGACGGGTCAGAGGGAACAGTGGACCTGAGGACTCTTGGTTATTGATGGGTCAATGGTGACAGTGGAGTTGGGGACTCCTGGTTATTGACGGGTCAGTGGGGACAGTGGCATTGGGGACAACTGGTTATTGACTGATCAGTGGTGACAGTGGATTTGGGGATTCCTGGTTATTGGCAGGTCAGTGGTGACAGTGGAGTTGGGGACTGCCGGCTATTGACGGGTCAGTGGTGACAGTGGAGTTGGGGACGGCTGGTTATTGATGTGTCAATGGTGACAGTGGAGATGGGGTCTCCTGTTTATTGATGGGTCAGTAGTGACAATTGAGTTGTAGACTGGTAGCTATTGATGAGTCAGTGGGAACAGTAGAGATGGGTCTCCTGGTTATTGATGGGTCAGTGGTGACAGTGGAGCTGGGGTCTGCTGGTTATTGATGCGTCAGTGGTGACATGGGAGCTGGGGTTTCTTGGTCATTGACGGGTCAGCGCGAACAGTGGAGATGGGGTCTCCTGGTTATTGATGGGTCAGTGGTGACAGTGGAGATACGGTCTCCTGGTTATTGTTGGGTCAGTGGTGAAAATGGAGATGGGTTCTCCTGGTTATTGATGGGTCAGTGGTGACAGTGGAGTTGTGGTCTCCTGGTTATTGACGGGTCAGTGCTGACAGTGGAGTTAGGGTCTCCGGGTTATTGATGGGACAGTGGTGACAGTGGAGTTTGGGACTCCTGGTTATTGGCAGGTCAGTGGTGACAGTGGAGATGGGGCCTCCTGGTTATTGATGGGTCAGTGGTGACAGTGGAGTTTGGGACTGCTGGTTGTTGATGGGTCAGTGGTGACAGTGGATTTGGAGACTCCTGGTTATTGACAGGTCATTGGTGACAATGGCGTTGGGGTCTCCTAGTTATTGATGGGCCAGTGGTGACAGTGGATTTGGAGACTGTTGGTTCTAGATGGGTCAGTGGTGACAGTGGAGTTGGAGTCTCCTGGTTATTGATGTGTCAGTGGTGACAGTGGAGATGGGGAAGCCTGGTTATTGATGGGTCAGTGGGGACAATGGAGTTGGGAACTGCTGGTTATTGGTAGGTCAGTGGTGACAGTGGAGTTGGGGACTGCTGGCTATTGACGGGTCAGTGGTGACAGTAGATTTGGAGACTGCTGGTTCTAGATGGGTCAGTAGTGACAGTGGAGTTGTAGACTGGTGGTTATTGATGGGTCAGTGGTGACAGTGGAGTTGGAGACTGCTGGCTATTGATGGGTCAGTGGTGAGAGTGGAGTTAGGGTCTCCTGGTTATTGATGGATCAGTGGTGAGAGTGGAGTTGGGGACTCCTGATTATTGGTAGGTCAGTGGTGACAGTGGAGTTGGGGTCTCCTGGTTATTGATGGGTCAGTGGCGACAGTGGAGATGGAGACTGGTGGTTATTGATGGGTCAGTGGTGAGAGTGGAGTTGGAGACTCCTGGTTATTGACAGGTCAGTGGTGACAGCGGAGTTGGGGACTCCTGGTTATTGGTAGGTCAGTGGTGACAGTGGATTTGGGGACTCCTGGTTATTGGTAGGTCAGTGGTGACAGTGGAGTTGGGAACTGCTGGCTATTGATGGGTCAGTGGTGAGAGTGGAGTTGGGGACTCCTGGTTATTGGTAGGTCAGTGGTGACAGTGGAGTTGGGGACTGCTGCTTATGGACGGGTCAGTGGTTACAGTGGAGATGGGGACTCCTGGTTATTGGGAGGTCAGTGGTGACAGTGGAGTTGGTTACTGCTGGTTATTGATGAGTCAGTTGTGACAGTGGAGTTGGTTACTGCTGGTTATTGATGAGTCAGTGGTGACAGTGGAGTTGGAGACTGCTGTTTCTAGATGGGTCAGTGGTGACAGTGGAGTTGGGGACTACTGGTTATTTGTGGGTCAGTGGTGACAGTAGAGTTGGGGACTGCTGGTTATTGATGGGTTAGTGGTGACGGTGGAGATGTAGACTGGTGGTTCTTGATGGGTCAGTGGTGAGAGTGGAGTTGGAGACTCCTGGTTATTGACAGGTCAGTGGTGACAGCGGAGTTGGGGACTCCTGGTTATTGGTAGGTCAGTGGTGACAGTGGAGTTGGTTACTGCTGGTTATTGATGAGTCAGTTGTGACAGTGGAGTTGGTAACTGCTGGTTATTGATGGGTCAGTGGTGACAGTGGAGTTGGAGACTGCTGTTTCCAGATGGGTCAGTGGTGACAGTGGAGTTGGGGTCTACTGGTTATTGGTAGGTCAGTGGTGACAGTAATGTTGGGGACTGCTGGTTATTGACGGGTCAGTGGTGACAGTAGATTTGGAGACTGCTGGGTCGACATGGGTCAGTGGTGACAGTGGAGTTGGGGACTGTTGGTTATTGATGGGTCAGTGGTGACAGTGGATTTGGACACTGCTGGTTATTGATGTGTCAATGGTGAAAGTGGATATGGGGTCTCCTGTTTATTGATGGGTCAGTGGTGACAGTGGAGTCGGGGTCTCCTGGTAATTGACGAGGCAGTGGTGAGAGTGGAGTTGGAGACTCCTGGTTATTGACAGGTCAGTGGTGACAGCGGAGTTGGGGACTCCTGGTTATTGGTAGGTCAGTGGTGACAGTGGATTTGGGGATTCCTGGTTATTGGTAGGTCAGTGGTGACAGTGGAGTTGTGGACTCCTGGTTATTGACAGGTCAGTGGTGAGAGTGGAGTTGTGGACTCCTGGTTATTGGCAGGTCAGTGGGGACAGTGGAGTTGGGGACTCCTGATTATTGACAGTTCAGCGGTGATATTAGAGTTAGAGACTGCTGGTTCTGGGTCAGTGGTGACAGTGGAGTTGGGGTCTCCTTGTTATTGATGGGTCAGTGGTGATAGTGCAGATGGGGACTCCTGGTTCGGGATGGGTCAGTGGTGACAGTGGAGTTGGGGTCTCCTGGTTATTGCTAGGTCAGTGGTGATAGTGCAGATGGGGTCTCTTGGTTCTAGATGGGTCAGTGGTGACAGTGGAGTTGGGGTCTCCTGGTTATTGATGGGTCAGTGGTAAAGCAGAGTTGAGGACTGCTGGTTATTGATGTGTCAGTGGTGACAGTGGTTGCTGCTGGTTATTGATGAATCAGTTGTGACAGTGGAGTTGGTTACTGCTGGTTATTGGATCAGTGGTGCTGGAAGATCACAGCAATTCAGGCAGTGGAGTTGGTTACTGCTGGTTATTGATGGGTCAGTGTTGACAGTGGAGTTGGAGACTGCTGGTTCTAGATGGGTCAGTGGTGACAGTGGAGTTGGGGACTACTGGTTATTGATGGGTCAGTGGTGAGAGTGGAGTTGGGGACTCCTGATAATTGGTGGGTCAGTGGTGACAGTGAAGTTAGGGACTCCTGGTTATTGGTAGGTCAGTGGTGACAGTAATGTTGGGGACTGCTGCTTATTGACAGGTCGGTGGAGACAGTGGATTTGGAGACTGCTGGGTCTACATGGATCAGTGGTGACAGTGGAGTTGGGAACTGTTGGTTATTGATGGGTCAGTGGTGACAGTGGAGGTGGGGGTCTCCTGTTTATTGATGGGTCAGTGGTGACAGTGGAGATGGGGTCTCCTGGTTATTAATGGGTCAGGGGTGACAGTGGAGATGGGGTCTCCTGGTTATTGATGGGCAGTGGTGACTGTGGTGATGGGGTCTCCTGGTTATTGACGTCTCAGTGGTGACAGTGGCGTTGGGGACACCTGGTTATTGACTGGTCCGTGGTGACAGTGGAGTTGGGGACTCCTGGTTATTGACGGCTCAGTGGTGACAGAGGTGTTGAGGACACCTGGTTATTGACTAGTCAGTGGTGGCAGTGGAGTTGGTGTCTCCTGATTATTGATGGGTCAGTGGTGACAGTGGAAATAGGTTCTCCTGGTTATTGACTGGTCTGTGGTGGCAGTGCAGATGGGGTCTCCTGGTTATTACTGGGTTAGTAGTGACAGTGGAGTTGGGGTTTCCTGATTATTGACATATCAGTGGCGACAGTGGAGTTAGGGTCTCCCGGTTATTGATGGGTTTGTGGTGACAGTGGAGTTGGGGTCTCCTGGATATTGATGGTTCAGTGGTGAAGCAGAGTTGTGAATTGCTGGTTATTGATGTGTCAGTGGTGACAGTGGAGTTGATTACTGCTGGTTTTTGATGAGTCAGTGGTGACAGTGGAGTTGGTTACTGTTGGTTATTGATGAGTCAGTTGTGACAGTGGAGTTGGTTACTGCTGGTTATTGATGAGTCAGTTGTGACAGTTGTGTTGGTTACTGCTGGTTATTGATGGGTCAGTGGTGAGAGTGGAGTTGGGGTCTCCTGGTTATTGATGTTTCAGTGGTGAAGCAGCGTTGAGGACTGCTGGTTATTGATGTGTCAATGGTGACAGTGGAGTTGGTTAGTGCTGGTTATTGATGAGTCAGTTGAGACAGTGGAGTTGGTTACTGCTGGTTATTGATGGGTCAGTGTTGACAGTGGAGTTGGAGACTGCTGGTTCTAGATGGGTCAGTGGTGACAGTGGAGTTGGGGACTACTGGTTATTGATGGGTCAGTGGTGAGAGTGGAGTTGGGGACTGCTGGTTTTTGATGGGTCAGTGGTGACAGTAATGTTGGGGACTGCTGCTTATTGACGGGTCAGTGGTGACAGTGGATTTGGAGACTGCTGGGTCTCCATGGGTCAGTGGTGAGAGTGGAGTTGGGGACTGTTGGTTATTGATGTGTCAGTGGTGACAGTGGATTTGGACACTGCTGGTTATTGATGTGTCAATGGTGAAAGAGGAGATGGGGTCTCCTGTTTATTGATGTGTCAGTGGTGACAGTGCTGTTGTCAATTCGTGGTTATTGATGGGTCAGTGGTGAGAGTGGAGTTGGACACTGTTGGTTATTGATGGGTCAGTGGTGACAGTAGATTTGGGGACTGCTGGTTAATGATGGGTCAATGGTGACCGTGGAGTTGGGGTTTCCTGATTATTGACAGGTCAATGGTGACAGTGGAGATGGGGGTCTCCTGGTTATTGATGGGTCAGTGGTGACAGTGGAAATAGGTTCTCCTAGTTATTGACTGGTCAGTGGTGACAGTGGAGATAGGGTCTCCTGGTTATTGATAGTTGAGTGGTGACAGTGGTATTGGGTTCTCCTGGTTATTTATGGGTCAGTGGAGTCAGTGGAGTTGGAGAGTCCTGGTTATTGATGGGTCAGTGGTGACAGTAGAGGTGGAGACTGCTGGTTATTAATGGGTCAGTGGTAACAATGGAGTCAGGGTCTCCTTGTATTTGACGAGGCAGTGGTGAGAGTTGAGTTGGAGAGTCCAGGTTATTGATGGGTCAGTGGTGACAGTGGAGTTGGGATCTCCTGGTTGTTGACGGGTCAGTGTTTCCAGTGGAGATGGGGACTCCTTGTTATTGACTGGTAAGTGGTGACTGTGGCGTCGGGGTCTCCTGGTAATTGACGAGGCAGTGGTGAGAGTGGAGTTGGAGACTCCTGGTTATTGACAGGTCAGTGGTGAGAGTGGAGTTGGGGTCTCCTGGTTTTTGATGGATCAGTGGTGATAGTGGAGTTGAGGAGTGCTGGTTATTGATGTGTCCGTGGTGACAGTGGAGTTGTGGACTCCTGGTTATTGAGGGGTCAGTGGTGAGAGTGGAGTTGGGGATTGCTGGTTATTGGTGGGTCAGTGGTGACAGTGGATTTGGGGACTCCTGGTTATTGGTAGGTCAGTGGTGACAGTGGAGTTGGGGACTGCTGGTTATTGGTAGGTCTGTGGTGACAGTTGAGTTGGGGACTCCTTGTTATTGACTGGTAAGTGGTTACAGTGGAGTTGTGGACTCCTGCTTATTGATGGGTCAGTGGTGACAGTGGAGTTGGGGACTCCTTGTTATTGACTGGTAAGTGGTGACAGTGGAGTCGGGATCTCCTGGTAATTGACGAGGCAGTGGTGAAAGTGGATTTGGGGACTCCTGGTTATTGGCAGGTCAGTGGTGAGAGCGGAGTTGGGGACTGCTGGCTATTGACTGGTAAGTGGTGACAGTGGAGTTGGAGACTCCTGGTTATTGACAGGTCAGTGGTGACAGTAGAATTGGAGACTGCTGGTTCTAGATGGGTCAGTGGTGACAGTGGAGGTGGGGTCTCCTGATTATTGACAGTTCAGTGGTGACAGTGAAGTGGGGATCTCCTGGTTATTGAGGTGTCTGGTTAACAGTGGAGGTGGGGTCTCCTGGTTATTGACGGGTCAGTGGTGACAGTGGAGTTGAGGACTGCTGGTTATCGATGTGTCAGTGGTGACAGTGGAGTTGTGGACTCCCGGTTATTGACGGGTCAGTGGTGACAGTGGAGATGGGGACTCCAGGTTATTGATGGGTCAATGGTGAGTGTGGAGTTGGGGACCCCTGGTTATTGGTAGGTCAGTGGTGACAGTGGAGTTGGGGACTCCTGGTTATTAATGGTTTAGTGGTGACAGTGGAGTTGGGGTTTCCTGATTATTGACAGGTCAGTGGTGACAGTGAAGTTGGGGACTCCTGGTTATTGATGGATCAGTGGTGAAAGTGGAGATGGGGGTCTCCTGGTTATTGACGGGTCAGTGGTGACAGTAGAGTTCAGGGTTTCCTGGTTATTGATGGGTCAGTGGTGACAGTGGAGTTGGGGACTCCTGGTTATTGGTGGGTCAGTGGCGACAGTGGAGTTGCTTTCTGCTGGTTATTGATGAGTCAGTTGTGACAGTGGAGCTGGGGACTGCTGGTTATTGACGGGTCAGTGGTGATCATGGATTTGGGGACTCCTGGTTATTGGCAGGTTAGTGGTGGCAGTGGAATTGGGGACTGCTGGCTATTGACCGGTCAATGGTTACCGTGGAATTGGGGACTGCTGGCTATTGACGGGTCAGTGGTGACAGTGGAGTTGGAGACTCCTGGTTATTGACAGGTCAGTGGTGACAGTGGAGTTGGGTTCTCCTGGTTATTGATGGGTCAGTGGTGACAGTGGAGTTGGACACTGCTGTGTATTGAAGTGTCAATGGTGACAGTGGATATGGGGACTGCTGGTTATCGACAGGTCAGTGGTGACAGTGGATTTGTCGACTCGTGGTTATTGATGGGTCAGTGGTGACAGTGGAGTTGGGCACTGTTGGTTATTGATGGGTCAGTGGTGACAGTGGATATGGGGACTGCTGGTTTTTGACGGGTCAGTGGTGACAGTGAAGTTGGTGACACTGTTTATTACCGGGTCAGTGGTGACAGTGGAAATAGGGTCTCCTGGTATTGATGGGTCAGTGGTGACATTAGAGATGGGGTCTCCTAGTTATTGATGGGTCAGTGGTGACAGTGGTGTTCTAGTCTCCTGGTTATTGACAGGTTAGCGATGACAGTGGATTTGGTGTCTCCCGGTTATTGACGTGTCAGTGGTGACAGTGGAGTTGAGGACTGCTGGTTATTGATGTGTCAGTGGTGACAGTGGAGTTGTGGATTCCCAGTTATTGATGGGTTAGTGGTGACAGTGGAGTTGGGGAATCCTGGTTATTGGTAGGTCAGTGGTGACAGTGGAGTTGGGGACTCCTGGTTATTGGTAGGTCAGTGGTGAGAGTGGAGTTGGAGACTCCTGGTTATTGACAGGTCAGTGGTGACAGTGGAGTTGGGGTCTCCTGGTTTTTGATGGATCAGTGGTGACAGTGGTGTTGAGGAGTGCTGGTTATTGATGTGTCAGTGGTGACAGTGGAGTTGTGGACTGCTGCTTATTGATGGGTCAGTGGTGACAGTGGAGTTGGGGACACCCTGTTATTGACTGGTAAGTGGTGACAGTGGAGTCGGGGTCTCCTGGTAATTGACGAGTCTGTGGTGAGAGTGGAGTTGGGGACGCCTGGCTATTGGTAGGTCAGTGGTGACAGTGGATTTGGGGACTGCTGGTTATTTGTAGGTCAATGGTGACAGTGGAGTTGTGGACTCCCGGTTATTGACAGGTCAGTGGTGACAGTGGATGTGGGGACTCCTAGTTATTGGCAGGTCAGTGATGACAGTGGAGTTGAGGACTGCTGGTTATTGGTAGGTCAGTGGTGACAGTGGAGTTGGGGACTGCTAGCTATTGACGGGTCAGTGGTGACAGTGGAGTTGGAGACTCCTGGTTATTGACAGGTCAGTGGTGACAGTAGAGTTGGACACTGCTGGTTCTAGATGGGTCAGTGGTGACAGTGGAGTCGGGGTCTCCTGATTATTGATGGATCAGTGGTGACAGTGGAGTTGAGGACTGCTGGTTATTGGTAGGTCAGTGGTGACAATGGAGTTGGGGTCTCCTGATTATTGACAGTTCAGTGGTGACAGTGAAGTGGGGGTCTCCTGGTTAGTGAGGTGTCAGGTTAACAGTGGAGGTGGGGTCTCCTGGTTATTGATGGGTCAGTGGTGGCGGTGCAGATGGGGTCTCCTGATTTTTGATGGATCAGTGGTGACAGTGGAGTTGAGGACTGCTGGTTATTGATGTGTCAGTGGTGACAGTGGAGTTGTGGACTCCCGGTTATTGACAGGTCAGTGGTGACAGTGGAGATGGGGACTCCTGGTTATTGATGGGTCAATGGTGAGAGTCGAGTTGGGGACTCCTGGTTATTGGTAGGTCAGTGGTGACAGTGGAGTTGGGGACACCTGGTTATTGGTAGGTCAGTGGTGACAGTGGAGTTGGGGACTGCTGGCTATTGACAGGTCAGTGGGGACAATGGAGTTGGAGTCTCCTGGTTATTAACAGGTCAGTGGTGACAGTAGAGTTGGCGACTGCTGGTTCTCGATGGGTCAGTGGTGACAGTGGAGATGGGGACTGCTGGTTATTGGTAGGTCAGTGGTGACAGTGGAGTTGGGGACTGCTGCTTATTGACGGGTCAGTGGTGACAGTGGAGTTGGGGACTCCTGATTTTTGACAGTTCAGTGGTGACAGTGAAATGGGGGTCTCCTGGTTATTGAGGTATCTGGTTAACAGTGGAGGTGGGGGTCTCCTGGTTATTGACGGGTCAGTGGTGGCAGTGCAGATGGGGTCTCCTGATAATTGACGGTTCAGTGGTGACAGTGGAGATGGGGACTCCTGGTTATTAATGGGTTTGTGGTGACAGTGGAGTTGGGGTTTCCGGATTATGGACAGGTCAGTGGTGACAGTGAAGTGGGGGTCTCCTGGTTTTGAGGTGTCGGGTTAACAGTGGAGGTGGGGTCTCCTGGTTATTGATGGGTCAGTGGTGGCAGTGCAGATGGGGTCTCCTGATTTTTGATGGATCAGTGGTGACAGTGGAGTTGAGAACTGCTGGTTATTGATGTGTCAGTGGTGACAGTGGAGTTGTGGACTCCCGGTTATTGACAGGTCAGTGGTGACAGTGGCGATGGGGACTCCGGGTTATTGATGGGTCAATGGTGCGAGTCGAGTTGGGGACTCCTGGTTATTGATAGGTCAGTGGTGACAATGGAGTTGGGGTGTCCTGATTATTGACAGTTCAGTGGTGACAGTGAAGTGGGGGTCTCCTGGTTATTGAGGTGTAAGGTTAACAGTGGATGTGGGGTCTCCTGGTTATTGACGGGTCTGTGGTGGCAGTGCAGATCGGGTCTCCTGATTTTTGATGGATCTGTGGTGACAGTGGAGTTGAGGACTGCTGGTTATTGATGTGTCAGTGGTGACAGGGGAGATGGGGACTCCTGGTTATTGATGTGTCAATGGTGACAGTGGAGTTGTGGACTCCCGGTTATTGACAGGTCAGTAGTGACAGTGGAGATGGGGACTCCTGCTTATTGATGGGTCAATGGTGAGAGTCGAGTTGGGGACTCCTGGTTATTGGTAGGTCAGTGGTGACAGTGGAGTTGGGGACTGCTGCTTATTGACGGGTCAGTGGTGACAGTGGAGTTGGGGACTCCTGATTTTTGACAGTTCAGTGGTGACAGTGAAATGGGGGTCTCCTGGTTATTGAGGTATCTGGTTAACAGTGGAGGTGGGGGTCTCCTGGTTATTGACGGGTCAGTGGTGGCAGTGCAGATGGGGTCTCCTGATAATTGACGGTTCAGTGGTGACAGTGGAGATGGGGACTCCTGGTTATTAATGGGTTTGTGGTGACAGTGGAGTTGGGGTTTCCGGATTATGGACAGGTCAGTGGTGACAGTGAAGTGGGGGTCTCCTGGTTTTGAGGTGTCGGGTTAACAGTGGAGGTGGCGTCTCCTGGTTATTGATGGGTCAGTGGTGGCAGTGCAGATGGGGTCTCCTGATTTTTGATGGATCAGTGGTGACAGTGGAGTTGAGAACTGCTGGTTATTGATGTGTCAGTGGTGACAGTGGAGTTGTGGACTCCCGGTTATTGACAGGTCAGTGGTGACAGTGGCGATGGGGACTCCTGGTTATTGATGGGTCAATGGTGCGAGTCGAGTTGGGGACTCCTGGTTATTGATAGGTCAGTGGTGACAATGGAGTTGGGGTGTCCTGATTATTGACAGTTCAGTGGTGACAGTGAAGTGGGGGTCTCCTGGTTATTGAGGTGTCAGGTTAACAGTGGAGGTGGGGTCTCCTGGTTATTGACGGGTCAGTGGTGGCAGTGCAAATCGGGTCTCCTGATTTTTGATGGATCTGTGGTGACAGTGGAGTTGAGGACTGCTGGTTATTGATGTGTCAGTGGTGACAGGGGAGATGGGGACTCCTGGTTATTGATGTGTCAATGGTGACAGTGGAGTTGTGGACTCCCGGTTATTGACAGGTCAGTGGTGACAGTGGAGATGGGGACTCCTGCTTATTGATGCGTCAATGGTGAGAGTCGAGTTGGGGACTCCTGGTTATTGGTAGGTCAGTGGTGACAGTGGACTTGGGGACTGCTGCTTATTGACGGGTCAGTGGTGACAGTGGAGTTGGGGACTGCTGCTTATTGGCATGTCAGTGGTGACCGTGGAGTTGGGGACTCCTGGTTATTGGTAGGTCTGTGGTGAGAGTAGAATTGGAGACTCCTGGTTATTGTCAGGTCAGTGGTGACCGTGGAGTTGGGGTCTCCTGGTTTTTGATGGATCAGTGGTGACAGTGGCGTTGAGGAGTGCTGGTTATTGATGTGTCAGTGGTGACAATGGAGTTGGAGACTCCTGGTTATTGACAGGTCAGTGGTGACAGTAGAGTTGGCGACTGCTGGTTCTAGATGGGTCAGTGTTGACAGTGGAGATGGGATCTCCTGGTTTTTGATGGGTCAGTGGTGACAGTAGAGTTGTGGACTCCTGATTATTGACAGTTCAGTGGTGACAGTGGAGATGGGGACTCCTGGTTATTAATGGGTTTGTGGTGACAGTGGAGTTGGGGTTTCCGGATTATTGACAGGTCAGTGGTGACAGTGGAGTTGGGGTCTCCTGGTTATTGATGGGTCAGTGGTGACAGTGGAGTTGAGGACTCCCAGTTATTGATGCGTCAGTGGTGACAGTGGTGTTGGGGACTCCTGGTTATTGGTAGTTCAGTGGTGACAGTAGAGTTGGGGTCTCCTGGTTTTTGATGGATCAGTGGTGACAGTGGAGTTGGGGTCTCCTGGTTTTTGATGGATCAGTGGTGACAGTGGCGTTGAGGAGTGCTGGTTATTGATGTGTCAGTGGTGACAGTGGAGTTGTGGACTGCTGCTTATTGATGGGTCAGTGGTGACAGTGGAGTTGGGGACTCCTTGTTATTGACTGGTAAGTGGTGACCGTGGAGTCGGGGTCTCCTGGTAATTGACGAGTCAGTGGTGAGAGTGGAGTTGGAGACTCCTGGTTATTGACAGGTCAGTGGTGACAGTGGAGGTGGGACTCCTGGTTATTGGTAGCTCAGTGGTGACAGTGGATTTGGGGACTGCTGGTTATTGGTAGGTCAGTAGTGACAGTGGAGTTGTGGACTCCTGGTTATTGACAGGTCAGTGGTGACAGCGGAGTTGGGGCCTCCTGGTTATTGGTAGGTCAGTGGTGACAGTGGATTTGGGGACTGCTGTTTATTGATGTGTCTGTGGTGACAGTGGAGTTGTGGACTCCCGGTTATTGACAGGTCAGTGGTGACAGTGGAGATGGGGACTCTTGGTTATTGATGGGTCAATGGTGAGAGTCGAGTTGGGGACTCCTGATTATTGGTAGGTCAGTGGTGACAGTGGAGTTGGGGACTGCTGGTTATTGGTAGGTCAGTGGTGACAGTGGAGTTGGGGACTGCTGCTTATTGACGGGTCAGTGGTGACAGTGGAGTTGGGGACTGCTGGCTATTGACAGGTCAGTGGTGACAATGGAGTTAGAGACTCCCAGTTATTGATGTGTCAGTGGTGACAGTGGTGTTGGGGACCCCTGGTTATTGGTAGGTCAGTGGTGACAGTAGAGTTGGCGACTGCTGTTTCTAGATGGGTCAGTGGTGACAGTGGAGATGGGATCTCCTGGTTATTAATGGGTTTGTGGTGACAGTGGAGTTGGGGTTTCCGGATTATTGACGGGTCAGTGGTGACAGTGGAGTTGGGGTCTCCTGGTTATTGATGGGTCAGTGGTGACAGTGGAGTTGAGGACTGCTGATTATTGATATGTCAGTGGTGACAGTGGAGTTGTGGACCCCTGGTTATGGGTAGGTCAGTGGTGACAGTGGAGTTGGGGACTCTTGGTTGTTGGTAGGTCAGTGGTGAGAGTAGAATTGGAGACTCCTGGTTATTGACAGGTCAGTGGTGACAGTGGAGTTGGAGTCTCCTGGTATTTGATGGATCAGTGGTGACAGTGGCGTTGAGGAGTGCTGGTTATTGATGTGTCAGTGGTGACAGTGGAGTTGGGGACTCCTTGTTATTGACTGGTAAGTGGTGACAGTGGAGTCGGGGTCTCCTGGTAATTGACGGGTCAGTGGTGAGAGTGGAGTTGGAGACTCCTGGTTATTGACAGGTCAGTGGTGACAGTGGTGTTGGGGACTCCTGATTATTGGTAGGTCAGTGGTGACAGTGGATTTGGGGACTGCTGGTTATTGGTAGGTCAGTGGTGACAGTGGAGTTGTGGACTCCCGGTTATTGACAGGTCAGTGGTGACAGTGGAGATGGGGACTCCTGGTTATTGATGGGTCAATGGTGAGAGTTGAGTTGGGGACTCCTGGTTATTGACGTGTCAGTGGTGACAGTGGAGTTGGGGACTGCTGGTTATTGGTAGGTCAGTGGTGACAGTGGAGTTGGGGTCTCCTGGTTATTGATGGGTCAGTGGTGACAGTGGAGTTGAGGACTCCCAGTTATTGATGCGTCAGTGGTGACAGTGGTGTTGGGGACTCCTGGTTATTGGTAGTTCAGTGGTGACAGTAGAGTTGGGGTCTCCTGGTTTTTGATGGATCAGTGGTGACAGTGGAGTTGGGGTCTCCTGGTTTTTGATGGATCAGTGGTGACAGTGGCGTTGAGGAGTGCTGGTTATTGATGTGTCAGTGGTGACAGTGGAGTTGTGGACTGCTGCTTATTGATGGGTCAGTGGTGACAGTGGAGTTGGGGACTCCTTGTTATTGACTTGTAAGTGGTGACCGTGGAGTCGGGGTCTCCTGGTAATTGACGAGTCAGTGGTGAGAGTGGAGTTGGAGACTCCTGGTTATTGACAGGTCAGTGGTGACAGTGGAGTTGGGGCCTCCTGGTTATTGATGGGTCAATGGTGAGAGTCGAGTTGGGGACTCCTGATTATTGGTAGGTCAGTGGTGACAGTGGAGTTGGGGACTGCTGGTTATTGGTAGGTCAGTGGTGACAGTGGAGGTGGGACTCCTGGTTATTGGTAGCTCAGTGGTGACAGTGGATTTGGGGACTGCTGGTTATTGGTAGGTCAGTAGTGACAGTGGAGTTGTGGACTCCTGGTTATTGACAGGTCAGTGGTGACAGCGGAGTTGGGGCCTCCTGGTTATTGATGGGTCAATGGTGAGAGTCGAGTTGGGGACTCCTGATTATTGGTAGGTCAGTGGTGACAGTGGAGTTGGGGACTGCTGGTTATTGGTAGGTCAGTGGTGACAGTGGAGTTGGGGACTGCTGCTTATTGACGGGTCAGTGGTGACAGTGGAGTTGGGGACTGCTGGCTATTGACAGGTCAGTGGTGACAATGGAGTTAGAGACTCCCAGTTATTGATGTGTCAGTGGTGACAGTGGTGTTGGGGACCCCTGGTTATTGGTAGGTCAGTGGTGACAGTAGAATTGGCGACTGCTGTTTCTAGATGGGTCAGTGGTGACAGTGGAGATGGGATCTCCTGGTTATTAATGGGTTTGTGGTGACAGTGGAGTTGGGGTTTCCGGATTATTGACGGGTCAGTGGTGACAGTGGAGTTGGGGTCTCCTGGTTATTGATGGGTCAGTGGTGACAGTGGAGTTGAGGACTGCTGATTATTGATATGTCAGTGGTGACAGTGGAGTTGTGGACCCCTGGTTATGGGTAGGTCAGTGGTGACAGTGGAGTTGGGGACTCTTGGTTGTTGGTAGGTCAGTGGTGAGAGTAGAATTGGAGACTCCTGGTTATTGACAGGTCAGTGGTGACAGTGGAGTTGGAGTCTCCTGGTATTTGATGGATCAGTGGTGACAGTGGCGTTGAGGAGTGCTGGTTATTGATGTATCAGTGGTGACAGTGGAGTTGTGGACTGCTGCTTATTGATGGGTCAGTGGTGACAGTGGAGTTGGGGACTCCTTGTTATTGACTGGTAAGTGGTGACAGTGGAGTCGGGGTCTCCTGGTAATTGACGGGTCAGTGGTGAGAGTGGAGTTGGAGACTCCTGGTTATTGACAGGTCAGTGGTGACAGCGGAGTTGGGGACTCCTGATTATTGGTAGGTCAGTGGTGACAGTGGATTTGGGGACTGCTGGTTATTGGTAGGTCAGTGGTGACAGTGGAGTTGTGGACTCCCGGTTATTGACAGGTCAGTGGTGACAGTGGAGATGGGGACTCCTGGTTATTGATGGGTCAATGGTGAGAGTTGAGTTGGGGACTCCTGGTTATTGACGTGTCAGTGGTGACAGTGGAGTTGGGGACTGCTGGTTATTGGTAGGTCAGTGGTGACAGTGGAGTTGGGGACTGCTGCTTATTGACGGGTCAGTGGTGACAGTGGAGTTGGGGACTCCTGGTTATTGGCATGTCAGTGGTGACAGTGGAGTTGGGGACTGCTGGCTATTGACAGGTCAGTGGTGACAATGGAGTTGGAGACTCCTGGTTATTGACAGGTCAGTGGTGACAGTAGAGTTGGCGACTGCTGGTTATTGATGTGTCAGTGGTGACAGTGGAGGTGGGTCTCCTGTTTATTGATGGGTCAGTGGTGACAGTGGAGATGGGTTCTCCTGGTTTTTGATGGGTCAGTGGTGACAGTGGAGTTGTGGACTCCTGATTATTGACAGTTCAGTGGTGACAGTGAAATGGGGGTCTCCTGGTTATTGAGGTGTCTGGTTAACAGTGCAGATGGGGTCTCCTGATTATTGACAGGTCAGAGGTGACAGTGGAGATGGGGACTCCTGGTTATTGATGCGTCAGTGGTGACAGTGGAGTTGAGGACTGCTGGTTATTGACAGGTCAGTGGTGACAGTGGAGTTGTGGACTCCCAGTTATTGATGGGTCAGTGGTGACAGTGGAGTTGGGGATTCCTGGTTATTAATGGGTTTGTGGTGACAGTGGATTTGTGGACTCCCGGTTATTGACAGGTCAGTGGTGACAGTGGAGTTGGGGTCTCCTGGTTATTGATGCGTCAGTGGTGACAGTGGAGTTGAGGACTGCTGGTTATTGATGTGTCAGTGGTGACAGTGGAGTTGTGGACTCCCAGTTATTGATGGGTCAGTGGTGACAGTGGAGTTGGGGATTCCTGGTTATTGGTAGGTCAGTGGTGACAGTGGAGTTGGGGACTCCTGGTTATTGGTAGGTCAGTGGTGAGAGTGGAGTTGGAGACTCCTGGTTATTGACAGGTCAGTGGTGACAGTGGAGTTGGAGACTCCTGGTTATTGATGTGTCAGTGGTGACAGTGGAGTTGGAGACTCCTGGTTATTGACAGGTCAGTGGTGACAGTGGAGTTGGGGTCTCCTGGTTTTTGATGGATCAGTGGTGACAGTGGTGTTGAGGAGTGCTGGTTATTGATGTGTCAGTGGTGACAGTGGAGTTGTGGACTGCTGCTTATTGATGGGTCAGTGGTGACAGTGGAGTTGGGGACACCCTGTTATTGACTGGTAAGTGGTGACAGTGGAGTCGGGGTCTCCTGGTAATTGACGAGTCTGTGGTGAGAGTGGTGTTGGGGACGCCTGGCTATTGGTAGGTCAGTGGTGACAGTGGATTTGGGGACTGCTGGTTATTGGTAGGTCAATGGTGACAGTGGAGTTGTGGACTCCCGGTTATTGACAGGTCAGTGGTGACAGTGGATGTGGGGACTCCTAGTTATTGGCAGGTCAGTGATGACAGTGGAGTTGAGGACTGCTAGTTATTGGTAGGTCAGTGGTGACAGTGGAGTTGGGGACTGCTAGCTATTGACGGGTCAGTGGTGACAGTGGAGTTGGAGACTCCTGGTTATTGACAGGTCAGTGGTGACAATGGAGTTGGGGTCTCCTGATTATTGACAGTTCAGTGGTGACAGTGAAGTGGGGGTCTCCTGGTTATTGAGGTGTCAGGTTAACAGTGGAGGTGGGGTCTCCTGGTTATTGACGGGTCAGTGGTGGCAGTGCAGATGGGGTCTCCTGATTTTTGATGGATCAGTGGTGACAGTGGAGTTGAGGACTGCTGGTTATTGATGTGTCAGTGGTGACAGTGGAGTTGTGGACTCTCGGTTATTGACAGGTCAGTGGTGACAGTGGAGATGGGGACTCCTGGTTATTGATGGGTCAATGGTGAGAGTCGAGTTGGGGACTCCTGGTTATTGGTAGGTCAGTGGTGACAGTGGAGTTGGGGACACCTGGTTATTGGTAGGTCAGTGGTGACAGTGGAGTTGGGGACTGCTGCTTATTGACGGGTCAGTGGTGTCAGTGGAGTTGGGGACACCTGGTTATTGGCATATCAGTGGTGACAGTGGAGTTGGGGACTGCTGGCTATTGACAGGTCAGTGGGGACAATGGAGTTGGAGTCTCCTGGTTATTAACAGGTCAGTGGTGACAGTAGAGTTGGCGACTGCTGGTTCTCGATGGGTCAGTGGTAACAGTGGAAGTGGGTCTCCTGTTTATTGATGGGTCAGGGGTGACAGTTGAGATGGGATCTCCTGGTTTTTGATGGGTCAGTGGTGACAGTGGAGTTGTGGACTCCTGATTTTTGACAGTTCAGTGGGGACAGTGAAATGGGGGTCTCCTGGTTATTGAGGTATCTGGTTAACAGTGGAGGTGGGGGTCTCCTGGTTATTGACGGGTCAGTGGTGGCAGTGCAGATGGGGTCTCCTGATAATTGACGGTTCAGTGGTGACAGTGGAGATGGGGACTCCTGGTTATTAATGGGTTTGTGGTGACAGTGGAGTTGGGGTTTCCGGATTATGGACAGGTCAGTGGTGACAGTGAAGTGGGGGTCTCCTGGTTTTGAGGTGTCGGGTAACAGTGGAGGTGGGGTCTCCTGGTTATTGATGGGTCAGTGGTGGCAGTGCAGATGGGGTCTCCTGATTTTTGATGGATCAGTGGTGACAGTGGAGTTGAGGACTGCTGGTTATTGATGTGTCAGTGGTGACAGTGGAGTTGTGGACTCCCGGTTATTGACAGGTCAGTGGTGACAGTGGAGATGGGGACTCCTGGTTATTGATGGGTCAATGGTGCGAGTCGAGTTGGGGACTCCTGGTTATTGATAGGTCAGTGGTGACAATGGAGTTGGGGTCTCCTGATTATTGACAGTTCAGTGGTGACAGTGAAGTGGGGGTCTCCTGGTTATTGAGGTGTCAGGTTAACAGTGGAGGTGGGGTCTCCTGGTTATTGACGGGTCAGTGGTGGCAGTGCAGATGGGGTCTCCTGATTTTTGATGGATCAGTGGTGACAGTGGAGTTGAGGACTGCTGGTTATTGATGTGTCAGTGGTGACAGTGGAGATGGGGACTCCTGGTTATTGATGTGTCAATGGTGACAGTGGAGTTGTGGACTCCCGGTTATTGACAGGTCAGTGGTGACAGTGGAGATGTGGACTGCTGCTTATTGATGGGTCAGTGGTGACAGTGGAGTTGGGGACTTCTTGTTATTGACTGGTAAGTGGTGACAGTGGAGTCGGGGTCTCCTGGTAATTGACGGGTCAGTGGTGAGAGTGGAGTTGGAGACTCCTGGTTATTGACAGGTCAGTGGTGACAGCGGAGTTGGGGACTCCTGGTTATTGATGGGTCAATGGTGAGAGTCGAGTTGGGGACTCCTGGTTATTGACGTGTCAGTGGTGACAGTGGAGTTGTGGACTGCTGCTTATTGATGGGTCAGTGGTGACAGTGGAGTTGGGGACTTCTTGTTATTGACTGGTAAGTATTGACAGTGGAGTCGGGGTCTCCTGGTAATTGACGGGTCAGTGGTGAGAGTGGAGTTGGAGACTCCTGGTTATTGACAGGTCAGTGGTGACAGTGGAGTACGGGGCCTCCTGGTTATTGACAGGTCAGTGGTGACAGCGGAGTTGGGGACTCCTGATTATTGGTAGGTCAGTGGTGACAGTGGATTTGGGGATTGCTGGTTTTTGATGTGTCAGTGGTGACAGTGGAGTTGTGGACTCCCGGTTATTGACAGGTCAGTGGTGACAGTGGAGCTGGGGACTCCTGGTTATTGATGGGTCAATGGTGAGAGTGGAGTTGGAGACTCCTGGTTATTGACAGGTCAGTGGTGACAGCGGAGTTGGGGACTCCTGATTATTGGTAGGTCAGTGGTGACAGTGGATTTGGGGATTGCTGGTTTTTGATGTGTCAGTGGTGACAGTGGAGTTGTGGACTCCCGGTTATTGACAGGTCAGTGGTGACAGTGGAGCTGGGCACTCCTGGTTATTGATGGGTCAATGGTGAGAGTCGAGTTGGGGACTCCTGGTTATTGACGTGTCAGTGGTGACAGTGGAGTTGGGGACACCTGGTTATTGGTAGGTCAGTGGTGACAGTGGAGTTGGGGACTGCTGGCTATTGACAGGTCAGTGGTGACAATGGAGTTGGAGACTCCTGGTTATTGACAGGTCAGTGGTGACAGTGGAGGTGGGTCTCCTGTTTATTGATGGGTCAGTGCTGACAGTGGATGTGGGATCTCCTGGTTATTGATGGGTCAGTGGTGACAGTGGAGTTGTGGACTCCTGATTATTGACAGTTCAGTGGTGACAGTGAAATGGGGGTCTCCTGGTTATTGAGGTGTCTGGTTAACAGTGCAGATGGGCTCTCCTGATTATTGACGGGTCAGAGGTGACAGTGGAGATGGGGACTCCTGGTTATTAATGGGTTTGTGGTGACAGTGGATTTGTGGACTCCCGGTGATTGACAGGTCAGTGGTGACAGTGGAGTTGGGGTCTCCTGGTTATTGATGCGTCAGTGGTGACAGTGGAGTTGTGGACTCCCAGTTATTGATGGGTCAGTGGTGACAGTGGAGTTGGGGACTCCTGGTTATTGGTAGGTCAGTGGTGACAGTGGAGTTGGAGACTCCTGGTTATTGTCAGGTCAGTGGTGACAGTGGAGTTGGGGTCTCCTGGTTTTTGATGGATCAGTGGTGACAGTGGCGTTGAGGAGTGCTGGTTATTGATGTGTCAGTGGTGACAGTGGAGTTGTAGACTGCTGCTTATTGATGGGTCAGTGGTGACAGTGGAGTTGGGGACTCCTTGTTATTGACTGGTAAGTGGTGACAGTGGAGTCGGGGTCTCCTGGTAATTGACGAGTCAGTGGTGAGAGTGGAGTTGGAGACTCCTGGTTATTGGGAGGTCAGTGGTGACAGTAGAGTTGGCGACTGCTGGTTTTAGATGGGTCAGTGTTGACAGTGGAGGTGGGTGTCCTGTTTATTGATGGGTCAGTGGTGACAGTGGAGATGGGATCTCCAGGTTTTTGATGGGTCAGTGTGAGAGTGGAGTTGTGTACTCCTGATTATTGACAGTTCAGTGGTGACAGTTAAATGGGGGTCTCCTGGTTATTGATGGGTCTGTGGTGACAGTGGAGTTGGGGTCTCCTGATTATTGACAGTTCAGTGGTGACAGTGAAATGGAGGTCTCCTGGTTATTGAGTTATCTGGTTAACAGTGGAGGTGGGGTCTCCTGCTTATTGATGGGTCAGTGGTGACAGTGGAGATGGGGACTCCTGGTTATTAATGGTTTAGTGGTGACAGTGGAGTTGGGGTTTCCTGATTATTGACAGGTCAGTGGTGACAGTGAAGTTGGGACTCCTGGTTATTGATGGATCAGTGGTGACAGTGGAGATGGGGGTCTCCTGGTTATTGACGGGTCAGTGGTGACAGTAGAGTTCAGGGTTTCCTGGTTATTGATGGGTCAGTGGTGACAGTGGAGTTGGGGACCCCTGGTTATTGGTGGGTCAGTGGCGACAGTGGAGTTGCTCTCTGCTGGTTATTGATGAGTCAGTTGTGACAGTGGAGCTGGGGACTGCTGGTTATTGACGGGTCAGTGGTGATCGTGGATTTGGGGACTCCTGGTTATTGGCAGGTAAGTGGTGACAGTGGAATTGGGGACTGCTGGCTATTGATGGGTCAGTGCTGACCGTGGAACTGGGGACTGCTGGCTATTGACGGGTCAGTGGTGACAGTGGAGTTGGAGACTCCTGGTTATTGATGGGTCAGTGGTGACAGTGGAGTTGGACACTGCTGGGTATTGAAGTGTCAATGGTGACAGTGGATATGGGGACTTCTGGTTATTGATGGGTCAATGGTGAGAGTGGAGTTGGGGACTCCTGGTTATTGGTATGTCAGTGGTGACAGTGGAATTGGGGACTCCTGGTTATTGGCAGGTTAGTGGTGACAGTGGAATTGGGGACTGCTGGCTATTGACGGGTCAGTGGTGACAGTGGAGTTGGGGACTCCTGGTTATTGGTAGGTCAGTGGTGAGAGTGGAGTTGGAGACTCCTGGTTATTGACAGGTCAATGGTGACAGTGGAGTTGGGGTCTCCTGGTTTTTGATGGATCAGTGGTGACAGTGGAGTTGAGGAGTGCTGGTTATTGATGTGTCAGTGGTGACAGTGGAGTTGTGGACTGCTGCTTATTGATGGGTCAGTGGTGACAGTGGAGTTGGGGACTCCTTGTTATTGACTGGTAAGTGGTGACAGTGGAGTCGGTGTCTCCTGGTAATTGACGAGTCAGTGGTGACAGTGGAGTTGGAGACTCCTGGTTATTGACAGGTCAGTGGTGACAGCGGAGTTGGGGACTCCTGGTTATTGGTAGCTCAGTGGTGACAGTGGAGTTGTGGACTCCTGGTTATTGGTAGGTCAGTGGTGACAGTGGAGTTGGGGACTGCTGGTTATTGGTAGGTCAGTGGTGACAGTGGAGTTGGGGACTCATGGTTATTGGTAGGTCAGTGATTACAGTAGATTTGGAGACTGCTGGTTCTAGATGGGTCAATGGTGACAGTGGATGTGGGGTCTCCTGATTATTGATAGGTCAGTGGTGACAGTGGAGTTGAGGACTGTTGGTTATTGGTAGGTCAGTGGTGACAGTGGAGTTGGGGACTGCTGGCTATTGACGGGTCAGTGGTGACAGTGGAGTTGGAGACTCCTGGTTATTGACAGGTCAGTGGTGGCAGTAGAGTTGGAGACTGCTGGTTCTAGATGGGTCAGTGGTGACAGTGGAGTCGGGGTCTCCTGATTATTGATGGATCAGTGGTGACAGTGGAGTTGAGGACTGCTGGTTATTGGTAGGTCAGTGGTGAAAATGGAGGTGGGGTCTCCTGATTATGGACAGGTCAATGGTGACAGTGAAATGGGGGTCTCCTGGTTATTGAGGTGTCAGGTTAACAGTGGAGATGGGGTCTCCTGGTTATTGATGGGTCAGTGGTGACAGTGGAGTGAAGGACTGCTGGTTATCGATGTGTCAGTAGTGACAGTGGAGTTGTGGACTCCCGGTTATTGACAGGTCAGTGGTGACAGTGGAGATGGGGACTCCTGGTTGTTGATGGGTCAATGGTGAGAGTCGAGTTGGAGACTCCTGGTTATTGATGGGTCAGTGGTGACAGTGGATTTGGACACTGCTGTGTATTGAAGTGTCAATGGTGACAGTGGATATGGGGACTGCTGGTTATCGACAGGTCAGTGGTGACAGTGGAGTTGTCGACTCGTGGTTATTGATGGGTCAGTGGTGACAGTGGAGTTGGGCACTGTTGGTTATTGATGGGTCAGTGGTGACAGTGGATATGGGGACTGCTGGTTTTTGACGGGTCAGTGGTGACAGTGAAGTTGGTGACACTGTTTATTACCGGGTCAGTGGTGACAGTGGAAATAGGGTCTCCTGGTTATTGATGAGTCAGTGGTGACATTAGAGATGGGGTCTCCTAGTTATTGACGGGTCAGTGGTGACAGTGGTGTTCTAGTCTCCTGGTTATTGACAGGTTAGCGATGACAGTGGATTTGGTGTCTCCCGGTTATTGACGTGTCAGTGGTGACAGTGGAGTTGTGGATTCCCAGTTATTGATGGGTCAGTGGTGACAGTGGAGTTGGGGAATCCTGGTTATTGGTAGGTCAGTGGTGACAGTGGAGTTGGGGACTCCTGGTTATTGGTAGGTCAGTGGTGAGAGTGGAGTTGGAGACTCCTGGTTATTGACAGGTCAGTGGTGACAGTGGATTTGGGGTCTCCTGGTTTTTGATGGATCAGTGGTGACAGTGGTGTTGAGGAGTGCTGGTTATTGATGTGTCAGTGGTGACAGTGGAGTTGTGGACTGCTGCTTATTGATGGGTCAGTGGTGACAGTGGAGTTGGGGACACCCTGTTATTGACTGGTAAGTGGTGACAGTGGAGTCGGGGTCTCCTGGTAATTGACGAGTCTGTGGTGAGAGTGGAGTTGGGGACGCCTGGCTATTGGTAGGTCAGTGGTGACAGTGGATTTGGGGACTGCTGGTTATTGGTAGGTCAATGGTGACAGTGGAGTTGTGGACTCCCGGTTATTGACAGGTCAGTGGTGACAGTGGATGTGGGGACTCCTAGTTATTGGCAGGTCAGTGATTACAGTAGATTTGGAGACTGCTGGTTCTAGATGGGTCAGTGGTGACAGTGGAGGTGGGGTCTCCTGATTATTGATGGGTCAGTGATGACAGTGGAGTTGAGGACTGCTGGTTATTGGTAGGTCAGTGGTGACAATGGAGTTGGGGTCTCCTGATTATTGACAGTTCAGTGGTGACAGTGAAGTGGGGGTCTCCTGGTTATTGAGGTGTCAGGTTAACAGTGGAGGTGGGGTCTCCTGGTTATTGACGGGTCAGTGGTGGCAGTGCAGATGGGGTCTCCTGATTTTTGATGGATCAGTGGTGACAGTGGAGTTGAGGACTGCTGGTTATTGATGTGTCAGTGGTGACAGTGGAGATGGGGACTCCTGGTTATTGATGTGTCAATGGTGACAGTGGAGTTGTGGACTCCCGGTTATTGACAGGTCAGTGGTGACAGTGGAGATGTGGACTGCTGCTTATTGATGGGTCAGTGGTGACAGTGGAGTTGGGGACTTCTTGTTATTGACTGGTAAGTGGTGACAGTGGAGTCGGGGTCTCCTGGTAATTGACGGGTCAGTGGTGAGAGTGGAGTTGGAGACTCCTGGTTATTGACAGGTCAGTGGTGACAGCGGAGTTGGGGACTCCTGGTTATTGATGGGTCAATGGTGAGAGTCGAGTTGGGGACTCCTGGTTATTGACGTGTCAGTGGTGACAGTGGAGTTGTGGACTGCTGCTTATTGATGGGTCAGTGGTGACAGTGGAGTTGGGGACTTCTTGTTATTGACTGGTAAGTATTGACAGTGGAGTCGGGGTCTCCTGGTAATTGACGGGTCAGTGGTGACAGTAGAGTTCAGGGTTTCCTGGTTATTGATGGGTCAGTGGTGACAGTGGAGTTGGGGACCCCTGGTTATTGGTGGGTCAGTGGCGACAGTGGAGTTGCTCTCTGCTGGTTATTGATGAGTCAGTTGTGACAGTGGAGCTGGGGACTGCTGGTTATTGACGGGTCAGTGGTGATCGTGGATTTGGGGACTCCTGGTTATTGGCAGGTAAGTGGTGACAGTGGAATTGGGGACTGCTGGCTATTGATGGGTCAGTGCTGACCGTGGAACTGGGGACTGCTGGCTATTGACGGGTCAGTGGTGACAGTGGAGTTGGAGACTCCTGGTTATTGATGGGTCAGTGGTGACAGTGGAGTTGGACACTGCTGGGTATTGAAGTGTCAATGGTGACAGTGGATATGGGGACTTCTGGTTATTGATGGGTCAATGGTGAGAGTGGAGTTGGGGACTCCTGGTTATTGGTATGTCAGTGGTGACAGTGGAATTGGGGACTCCTGGTTATTGGCAGGTTAGTGGTGACAGTGGAATTGGGGACTGCTGGCTATTGACGGGTCAGTGGTGACAGTGGAGTTGGGGACTCCTGGTTATTGGTAGGTCAGTGGTGAGAGTGGAGTTGGAGACTCCTGGTTATTGACAGGTCAATGGTGACAGTGGAGTTGGGGTCTCCTGGTTTTTGATGGATCAGTGGTGACAGTGGAGTTGAGGAGTGCTGGTTATTGATGTGTCAGTGGTGACAGTGGAGTTGTGGACTGCTGCTTATTGATGGGTCAGTGGTGACAGTGGAGTTGGGGACTCCTTGTTATTGACTGGTAAGTGGTGACAGTGGAGTCGGTGTCTCCTGGTAATTGACGAGTCAGTGGTGACAGTGGAGTTGGAGACTCCTGGTTATTGACAGGTCAGTGGTGACAGCGGAGTTGGGGACTCCTGGTTATTGGTAGCTCAGTGGTGACAGTGGAGTTGTGGACTCCTGGTTATTGGTAGGTCAGTGGTGACAGTGGAGTTGGGGACTGCTGGTTATTGGTAGGTCAGTGGTGACAGTGGAGTTGGGGACTCATGGTTATTGGTAGGTCAGTGATTACAGTAGATTTGGAGACTGCTGGTTCTAGATGGGTCAATGGTGACAGTGGATGTGGGGTCTCCTGATTATTGATAGGTCAGTGGTGACAGTGGAGTTGAGGACTGTTGGTTATTGGTAGGTCAGTGGTGACAGTGGAGTTGGGGACTGCTGGCTATTGACGGGTCAGTGGTGACAGTGGAGTTGGAGACTCCTGGTTATTGACAGGTCAGTGGTGGCAGTAGAGTTGGAGACTGCTGGTTCTAGATGGGTCAGTGGTGACAGTGGAGTCGGGGTCTCCTGATTATTGATGGATCAGTGGTGACAGTGGAGTTGAGGACTGCTGGTTATTGGTAGGTCAGTGGTGAAAATGGAGGTGGGGTCTCCTGATTATGGACAGGTCAATGGTGACAGTGAAATGGGGGTCTCCTGGTTATTGAGGTGTCAGGTTAACAGTGGAGATGGGGTCTCCTGGTTATTGATGGGTCAGTGGTGACAGTGGAGTGAAGGACTGCTGGTTATCGATGTGTCAGTAGTGACAGTGGAGTTGTGGACTCCCGGTTATTGACAGGTCAGTGGTGACAGTGGAGATGGGGACTCCTGGTTGTTGATGGGTCAATGGTGAGAGTCGAGTTGGAGACTCCTGGTTATTGATGGGTCAGTGGTGACAGTGGATTTGGACACTGCTGTGTATTGAAGTGTCAATGGTGACAGTGGATATGGGGACTGCTGGTTATCGACAGGTCAGTGGTGACAGTGGAGTTGTCGACTCGTGGTTATTGATGGGTCAGTGGTGACAGTGGAGTTGGGCACTGTTGGTTATTGATGGGTCAGTGGTGACAGTGGATATGGGGACTGCTGGTTTTTGACGGGTCAGTGGTGACAGTGAAGTTGGTGACACTGTTTATTACCGGGTCAGTGGTGACAGTGGAAATAGGGTCTCCTGGTTATTGATGAGTCAGTGGTGACATTAGAGATGGGGTCTCCTAGTTATTGACGGGTCAGTGGTGACAGTGGTGTTCTAGTCTCCTGGTTATTGACAGGTTAGCGATGACAGTGGATTTGGTGTCTCCCGGTTATTGACGTGTCAGTGGTGACAGTGGAGTTGTGGATTCCCAGTTATTGATGGGTCAGTGGTGACAGTGGAGTTGGGGAATCCTGGTTATTGGTAGGTCAGTGGTGACAGTGGAGTTGGGGACTCCTGGTTATTGGTAGGTCAGTGGTGAGAGTGGAGTTGGAGACTCCTGGTTATTGACAGGTCAGTGGTGACAGTGGATTTGGGGTCTCCTGGTTTTTGATGGATCAGTGGTGACAGTGGTGTTGAGGAGTGCTGGTTATTGATGTGTCAGTGGTGACAGTGGAGTTGTGGACTGCTGCTTATTGATGGGTCAGTGGTGACAGTGGAGTTGGGGACACCCTGTTATTGACTGGTAAGTGGTGACAGTGGAGTCGGGGTCTCCTGGTAATTGACGAGTCTGTGGTGAGAGTGGAGTTGGGGACGCCTGGCTATTGGTAGGTCAGTGGTGACAGTGGATTTGGGGACTGCTGGTTATTGGTAGGTCAATGGTGACAGTGGAGTTGTGGACTCCCGGTTATTGACAGGTCAGTGGTGACAGTGGATGTGGGGACTCCTAGTTATTGGCAGGTCAGTGATTACAGTAGATTTGGAGACTGCTGGTTCTAGATGGGTCAGTGGTGACAGTGGAGGTGGGGTCTCCTGATTATTGATGGGTCAGTGATGACAGTGGAGTTGAGGACTGCTGGTTATTGGTAGGTCAGTGGTGACAATGGAGTTGGGGTCTCCTGATTATTGACAGTTCAGTGGTGACAGTGAAGTGGGGGTCTCCTGGTTATTGAGGTGTCAGGTTAACAGTGGAGGTGGGGTCTCCTGGTTATTGACGGGTCAGTGGTGGCAGTGCAGATGGGGTCTCCTGATTTTTGATGGATCAGTGGTGACAGTGGAGTTGTGGACTCCCGGTTATTGACAGGTCAGTGGTGACAGTGGAGATGGGGACTTCTGGTTATTGATGGGTCAATGGTGAGAGTCGAATTGGGGACTCCTGGTTATTGGTAGGTCAGTGGTGACAGTGGAGTTGGGGACACCTGGTTATTGGTAGGTCAGTGGTGACAGTGCAGATGGGGTCTCCTGATTTTTGATGGATCAGTGGTGACAGTGGAGTTGAGGACTGCTGGTTATTGATTTGTCAGTGGTGACAGTGGAGTTGTGGACTCCCGGTTATTGACAGGTCAGTGGTGACAGTGGAGATGGGGACTCCTGGTTATTGGTAGGTCAGTGGTGACAGTGGAGTTGGGGACTGCTGCTTATTGACGGGTCAGTGGTGACAGTGGAGTTGGGGACACCTGGTTATTGGCATGTCAGTGGTGACAGTGGAGTTGGGGACTGCTGGCTAATGACAGGTCAGTGGGGACAATGGAGTTGGAGTCTCCTGGTTATTAACAGGTCAGTGGTGACAGTAGAGTTGGCGACTGCTGGTTCTCGATGGGTCAGTGGTGACAGTGGAGGTGTGTCTCCTGTTTATTGATGGGTCAGGGGTGACAGTTGAGATGGGATCTCCTGGTTTTTGATGGGTCAGTGGTGACAGTGGAGTTGTGGACTCCTGAGTTTTGACAGTTCAGTGGTGACAGTGAAATGGGGGTCTCCTGGTTATTGAGGTATCTGGTTAACAGTGGAGGTGGGGGTCTCCTGGTTATTGAAGGGTCAGTGGTGGCAGTGCAGATGGGGTCTCCTGATAATTGATGGTTCAGTGGTGACAGTGGAGATGGGGACTCCTGGTTATTAATGGGTTTGTGGTGACAGTGGAGTTCGGGTTTCCGGATTATGGACAGGACAGTGGTGACAGTGAAGTGGGGGTCTCCTGGTTTTGAGGTGTCGGGTTAACAGTGGAGGTGGGGTCTCCTGGTTATTGATGGGTCAGTGGTGGCTGTGCAGATGGGGTCTCCTGATTTTTGATGGATCAGTGGTGACAGTGGAGTTGAGAACTGCTGGTTATTGATGTGTCAGTGGTGACAGTGGAGTTGTGGACTACCGGTTATTGACAGGTCAGTGGTGACAGTGGAGATGGGGACTCCTGGTTATTGATGGGTCAATGGTGCGAGTCGAGTTGGGGACTCCTGGTTATTGATAGGTCAGTGGTGACAATGGAGTTGGGGTCTCCTGATTATTGACAGTTCAGTGGTGACAGTGAAGTGGGGGTCTCCTGGTTATTGAGGTGTCAGGTTAACAGTGGAGGTGGGGTCTCCTGGTTATTGACGGGTCAGTGGTGGCAGTGCAGATCGGGTCTCCTGATTTTTGATGGATCTGTGGTGACAGTGGAGTTGAGGACTGCTGGTTATTGATGTGTCAGTGGTGACAGAGGAGATGGGGACTCCTGGCTATTGATGGGACAATGGTGAGAGTCGAGTTGGGGACTGCTGCTTATTGGTAGGTCAGTGGTGACAGTAGATTTGGGTCTGCTGGTTATTGGTAGGTCAGTGGTGACAGTGGAGTTGTGGACTCCTGGTTATTGACAGGTCAGTGGTGACAGTGGAGATGGGGACTCCTGCTTATTGATGGGTCAATGGTGAGAGTCGAGTTGGGGACTCCTGGTTATTGGTAGGTCAGTGGTGACAGTGGACCTGGGGACTGCTGCTTATTGACGGGTCAGTGGTGACAGTGGAGTTGGGGACTGCTGCTTATTGGCATGTCAGTGGTGACCGTGGAGTTGGGGTCTCCTGGTTTTTGATGGATCAGTGGTGACAGTGGCGTTGAGGAGTGCTGGTTATTGATGTGTCAGTGGTGACAATGGAGTTGGAGACTCCTGGTTATTGACAGGTCAGTGGTGACAGTAGAGTTGGCGACTGCTGGTTCTAGATGGGTCAGTGTTGACAGTGGAGATGTGATCTCCTGGTTTTTAATGGGTCAGTGGTGACAGTAGAGTTGTGGACTCCTGATTATTGACAGTTCAGTGGTGACAGTGGAGATGGGGACTCCTGGTTATTAATGGGTTTATGGTGACAGTGGAGTTGGGGTTTCCAGATTATTGACAGGTCAGTGGTGACAGTGGAGTTGGGGTCTCCTGGTTATTGATGGGTCAGTGGTGACAGTGGAGTTGAGGACTCCCAGTTATTGATGCGTCAGTGGTGACAGTGGTGTTGGGGACTCCTGGTTATTGGTAGTTCAGTGGTGACAGTGGAGTTGGGGTCTCCTGGTTTTTGATGGATCAGTGGTGACAGTGGCGTTGAGGAGTGCTGGTTATTGAAGTGTCAGTGGTGACAGTGGAGTTGTGGACTGCTGCTTATTGATGGGTCAGTGGTGACAGTGGAGTTGGGGACTCCTTGTTATTGACTGGTAAGTGGTGACCGTGGAGTCGGGGTCTCCTGGTAATTGACGAGTCAGTGGTGAGAGTGGAGTTGGAGACTCCTGGTTATTGGCAGGTCAGTGGTGACACCGGAGTTGGGGACTGCTGGTTATTGGTAGGTCAGTAGTGAGAGTGGAGTTGTGGACTCCTGGTTATTGACAGGTCAGTGGTGACAGCGGAGTTGGGGACTCCTGGTTATTGGTAGGTCAGTGGTGACAGTGGATTTGGGGACTGCTGGTTATTGATGTGTCTGTGGTGACAGTGGAGTTGTGGACTCCCGGTTATTGACAGGTCAGTGGTGACAGTGGAGATGGGGACTCCTGGTTATTGATGGGTCAATGGTGAGAGTCGAGTTGGGGACTCCTGATTATTGGTAGGTCAGTGGTGACAGTGGAGTTGGGGACTGCTGCTTATTGACGGGTCAGTGGTGACAGTGGAGTTGGGGACTGCTGGCTATTGACAGGTCAGTGGTGACAATGGAGTTAGAGACTCCCAGTTATTGATGTGTCAGTGGTGACAGTGGAGTTGGGGACCCCTGGTTATTGGTAGGTCAGTGGTGACAGTAGAGTTGGCGACTGCTGTTTCTAGATGGGTCAGTGGTGACAGTGGAGATGGGATCTCCTGGTTATTAATGGGTTTGTGGTGACAGTGGAGTTGGAGATTCCGGATTATTGACGGGTCAGTGGTGACAGTGGAGTTGGGGTCTCCTGGTTATTGATGCGTCAGTGGTGACAGTGGAGTTGTGGACTCCCAGTTATTGATGTGTCAGTGGTGACAGTGGTGTTGGGGACCCCTGGTTATGGGTAGATCAGTGGTGACAGTGGAGTTGGGGACTCTTGGTTATTGGTAAGTCAGTGGTGAGAGTAGAATTGGAGACTCCTGGTTATTGACAGGTCAGTGGTGACAGTGGAGTTGGGGTCTCCTGGTTTTTGATGGATCAGTGGTGACAGTGGCGTTGAGGAGTGCTGGTTATTGATGTGTCAGTGGTGACAGTGGAGTTGTGGACCGCTGCTTATTGATGGGTCAGTGGTGACAGTGGAGTTGGGGACTGCTGGTTATTGATGTGTCAGTGGTGACAGTGGAGTTGGGGACTGCTGGTTATTGATGGGTCAGTGGTGACAGTGGAGTTGGGGACTGCTGGTTATTGATGTGTCAGTGGTGAGAGTGGAGTTGTGGACTCCCAGTTATTGATGGGTCAGTGGTGACAGTGGAGTTGGGGACTCCTGGTTATTGGTAGGTCAGTGGTGACAGTGGAGTTGGGGACTCCTGGTTATTGGTAGGTCAGTGGTGACAGTGGAGTTGGGGACTCCTGGTTATTGGTAGGTCAGTGGTGAGAGTGGAGTTGGAGACTCCTGGTTATTGACAGGTCAGTGGTGACCATGGAGTCGGGGTCTCCTGGTAATTGACGAGTCAGTGGTGAGAGTGGAGTTGGAGACTCCTGGTTATTGGGAGGTCAGTAGTGACAGTGGATTTGGGGATTGCTGGTTATTGGTAGGTCAGTGGTGACAGTGGTGTTGGGGACTCATGGCTATTGGTAGGTCAGTGGTGACAGTGGATTTGGAGACTGCTGGTTCTAGATGGGTCAGTGGTGACAGTGGAGGTGGGGTCTCCTGATTATTGACAGTTCAGTGGTGACAGTGAAGTGGGGATCTCCTGGTTATTGAGGTGTCTGGTTAACAGTGGAGGTGGGGTCTCCTGGTTATTGACGGGTCAGTGGTGGCAGTGCAGATGGCGTCTCCTGATTTTTGATGGATCAGTGGTGACAGTGGAGTTGAGGACTGCTGGTTATTGATGTGTCAGTGGTGACAGTGGAGTTGAGGACTGCTGGTTATTGATGTGTCAGTGGTGACAGTGGAGTTGGGTACTCCTGGTTAATGACGGTTCAGTGATGTCAGTAGAGTTGGGGAATCCTGGTTATTGATGGTTCACTGGTTACAGTGGAGTTGGTTTCTGCTGGTTATTGATGAGTCAGTTGTGACAGTGGAGTTGGGGACTACTGGTTATTGATGGGTCAGTGGTGAGAGTGGAGTTGGGTCTCCTGGTTATTGGCAGGTCAGTGGTGACAGTGGAATTGGGAACTGCTGCTTATTGACGGGTAAGTGGTGACTGTGGATTTGGGGACTCCAGGTTATTGGCAGGTCAGTGGTGACAGTGCAATTGGGGACTGCTGGCTATTGACGGGTCAGTGGTGACAGTGGAATTGGAGACTCCTGGTTATTGACAGGTCAGTGGTGACAGTGGAGTTGGGGCCTCCTGGTTATTGATGGGTCAGTGGTGCCAGTTGAGTTTGACACTGCTGGTTATTGAAGTGTCAATGGTGACAGTGGATATGGGGACTGCTGGTTATTGACGGGTCAGTGGTGACAGTGGAGTTTGGCACTGTTGGTTATTGATGGGTCAGTGGTGACAGTGGATTTGGACACTGCTGGTTATTGATGTGTCAATGGTGAAAGTGGAGATGGGGTCTCCTGTTTATTGATGGGTCAGTGGTGACAGTGCAGTTGTCAATTCGTGGTTATTGATGGGTCAGTGGTGAGAGTGGAGTTGGACACTGTTGGTTATTGATGGGTCAGTGGTGACAGTTGAGATGGGTCTCCTGGTTATTGATGGGTCAGTGGTGACAGTAGATTTGGGGACTGCTAGTTA